>NC_056741.1:1927198637-1927218637 GCF_019279795.1 Protopterus annectens
CAGGGTACTAGCAACATAGTGGGATATTCTAGGCAAGTGTGTTTGTGTGTGACACATGGATTCAGAACGTATTCCAGGTAATAGTAGGGTTGCATACTTTGTTCAACAGGACTTTTGCCAGATGTAGGGGTATGGCTTGCCAACACAGTCCCTTGGCTGATTGACATCTGTACTCCTCGTGAGGTGGACATTGTGACATGTAATACAGACACCATATAGGAAAACTACAAAATCTACTCCCCCACATGTTCAGTGGTTAGACACTCACAGCCACCTCCACACAGGCTCTGACTGTCAAACACACACTCATCATGTCTTGGAATAGAACCCCAGCCTAATTAGTTTATCACACTACAGCATTACACAGTTACAGCATGTGCTACAGAGATTATTGGGTTAAAGAAGTCCCAGAGGTGTATTTCTAGGTGGGTGACATCAGCAGGATTGCCAATGGTGGTTATATGAATTGTAAAGAGTGTGCATACTCTAAAAAGCATTGTTACTTTCTCAGGCAGACAGACACACAGACAGTCGGCCTGTCTGGGATTAGAACACCTACCAAACTAGTTTATCACCCTACAGCATTATGCAGTTACAGCACGCGCCATGAAGATTACTGGGTTACAGCAGTCCCGGAGGTGTATTCTTAGGTGGGTGACATCAGCAGGATTGCCAAAGAAGGGCATTTCAAGTGTACTGTGAGTTGTACATGTCTGTTACCTGCATGTATGCACTGCTTACTGTCACGAAAACACATTTACACCCGCTTACAACTATCTTATGCAGTCCTAATTGACAGTGTCAACAAGGCTTGCAGGTCTTGAACCCTGGACCATGCACACTGAGGTCACTGGATGTGCCACTAAGCCATCTGGGTCGTATACATGTTGCATGGAGTTTATAATGCACATCTTACTACAGGTATTCCACAGTACTGAAAACAAATGGGATAGTCACTTTGTGTACATATGTACAGTACCCTTGAATGTACTGTACTCTGTGAAACAACAAAGACAAGTCTACATCTGTACAACTGTCATAACTATATATATATATATATATATATATATATATATATATATATATATATATATATATATATATATATACACACACAATATATATATACACACACACATGTCTGAACACCCTTTGTGGCACAGAAAGGTTCCAAAGGAACTGATGTGTACACAAAACAGAGGCATCTCTTGTGTTATAACATTTAAATCTTAATCAGTTCACCAGAGAAGGGATGGTTGTTGTGTATGTGGAGTTTGTGTGGGAGAATGATGGGCATGGACTTACACCCCAGCAACCATTTCTGTGTCACTGCTCGACAGTGGCACAGGAAAATAACATACTCAACTGTAGTCATGCTTGACTGTGTATTCTTTACCATTCCTAACTATGTAATACTTTGTAGACACCAGTTACCACAGATGGCTACCATGGTGTGCTAAAAGACATTACACATGTGTATGCCTGGCTACAGGGTAGTCAAACACACAAACATGCACACATTTGCCAGTATTGTGCATATATGTCTTGCCTATGTAAAGGTAACTAGTACAGTGGTATGCAGTTGGGGTAGGTGCCACAGAACACATACAATTACACTTACTCTGATTCCACTTTTGAGCTGGGTGACATCACAGGACTGATTACTTGCAGTGGGAAGGGAGAAGAGAGAGGTTTAGCATTTGGCAAGGATAAAGGCCAGTGCAAAAGATGGTATCTCTTTGGAATGCAGCAAAACCAGCTCTCATGACAGGATGCAGACACAAATACACACACACACACAACCACACTCAGGCATTTGCTGACACTCACACTCAGGCATTTGCTGACACACACACAGACACACACACACAGAGTTGCCAGTGGTAGGATCAGAACTCGTGGCTATCTGCATATCACTATTACAGTGCTATGAAGTTACGAGACACGCCACAGAGGTTACACATTCCACAGCAGTCCGAATGCCCTTCTAAGATTGAGGACAACAACAGGGCTACTGACAGTCCTGAAGGACATAGCTGTAAACTTGTGTGTTTAAAGTAGGTGTCCATTACAACCTGTATACACAATCAAGATACATCATCTTCAGGTAGTACATAGTTAGGCCTGAGAGGTATAGTTGTAGCACAACAAGAACCTGAACTGGAGTATGCCCATCTGTGGAATGGACAACTACTATCACTATACAGGGTTACAGTGGGCATGCTCATACACTTAGTAGCACAGGGCCATTTGGGATACACTATGACTACAACTACACAAGGTTATACTGGGCATGCTCATACACTTAGTAACAACAGGCTTGTTGGATGCACTGACTCAAATTACACAAGGTGGCAGTGGGTAATGGCAGTGGGTATGCTCATACACTTAGTAGCACAGGGCTCTTTGGGATGCACTCTGATTCTAACCACAGAAGGCCACAGTGTGCATGCTCATACACTTACATGTACAGAACACGTAATGGACTCCTATTGTAAACACACAGGTTTACAGCTATGTACATCTTACCTGTCAGTATATATGCACATCATACTGGTTTACTACCTGATACCTGTATGTGGCCCGTAAATTATATATCTGTGTCTGTGCTGTGTGATACACATGCATACATGTACATGAAATATTGACATATATATGTTAAGTATACACAATCATGCATGTGTGGACGTGACAGACAATAGGTTAACTGGGGCACACAGGCAGATGCTACCTACAGCATGTGTCACACACCTTGCTGCCCTGAAAGGCATACATTGATAGCAGGTTCTGGACAGTGGCATTATACGTGGAACAGTGGCATGTGCAAGCATAATGTGTGAGCCACATTGTGTAATGGTACTGAGGTGCAGGTGTCAAGATGACCTCTCCAGTCTGTCTTAGTAGTTGTCATTATTAGCAGGACTGCTACCCTAAGTATATCTCACATTCGTTATATACGCAATTTCCGCTGCTGTCCGTCACCTTACATGAGGAATTTGCTACCAAGCCCATTACTGCCACTTGCAGTGATGTCATGGTATGAGTGGCAACTGCTAGACCAAAACAATGAGCCAATGTTCTGCTGTTATTATGAGGTTGTCCAGTGTCTGTCATTCTGGGCTGTCATGACTGAATGACAAGCCTTCGACACAGAGCACATGCATCCATGTTTCAAGTGTGTGTGGATAAAACCTATGTCACATTTATAGCCGCATTCCAAGGCAAATGTCCTACACACAGAAGTAACACCCTGACACCTACAAGACAATTGCACTGGATGCTTATGCTAACCAGTGCTAGATGTGTGGCTTTAGTAATCCATTTGCTCAATGTAGAACTTACAATGGGAAATACTGACATCTGTGCAGTGAGGAACACTTGGCTGAAGGCTCTGTAGTGCACAATTGCACTACCACCACATAACTCAGATCCAGACATGTGGGCCAATACAGTGGCATGGACCATTCCAGGTGGTGATGTCCACATATTCATAAAGGCTACTCACATATAAAGACCACTACTCTGACATAACTCATCACAGATGAGTCAGGTACAGGTGACACTGGCAAACACTGCATTCTAGGTTGTATCCTCATATACATCCACCACCTTGTCCCCAGACTACCAACACACATCCATAAGTGGTATGACATAGTATGGTAAACCACCAGATAACCTTCGATTGGTGGACTGTACCTAGGCCTACATCAACTGTGCAAAGTACCCATGTACAGACACAGCTGCATAATGTGTTATGCAATGCAATAATACCACTGTTTGTAATCAGCTCAGTTGTACACATACCAGGGTCCTTCGGATGTTGTCAGCATTAACACAGTCGACTGTTGCTGTACACCAGTAAACAACACCCTCATGGTTGAATATGACCTAACTGTACCTGTCCTGGATATGTACATCCCACACTCATACAACATAAATGGCATTACCATAACTTTCATTATTCTTTCTACATACAGGTGGCTACAGTCATTACACACATGCACATGGCAGATAGCATGCTAACAGTACATAAGGCTTGATATCTATGTTAACAGAGGTAATATATCATACAACATCCCATGTGGCATGTATGTCATTAGACATGTCCACCTAATGCAATGCCTGCAAACATACCCAAATAACAGGATCATAGAACCTACACAAGGCCTGTACTGACAGACACAGGGAAATCCAGCTCTGATCTGTATGTTCCTGAGTAGTCATAGGTGATATGCTCATGACATGTACAGCCATGTGTGGCCACAGCTCCTACATATACCCCATGTCAACAATTGCAAGCCATGCATGCTATGTGCTGTCTGGACATTAGCCTTAGTACCACAATAGCCAGTATGTGCTGGGGTGAGATGTTTACAAGCCACAGACCTCGCACATTCTTGAATGATTGTACTGCCTAGCCTAACAGAGCACATTGCTGGCACTCTTCCAGTAAACATGAGGTGTGTGTGGCAAATATGATGTGCTCACTGTTGATAATTACAGTGCTCTGGCTTTGCCATGGCACTGCCAAGTTTGTAGGAGCATGACATGGAATAATGCTGTGTGTGTCTAGCTGATATGTGCTGTTGTCATATATGTACACTTGGCTACTCGGTGAAGGTGGTTGTGTCCTACCAGTACATGAATACAACATCCATTATGGTGTAATGCTTGGCTATGTTTCACACATGGTGTGGGGAAGGTGTGGAATGTATCCTCTTGACCTGCTAGTACACTTACTGATGTAGACTGCATATGTGTACATGTATTGATGTTTGTGTAGATTCCATGTGTGTGCAGTGTCTGATGTTTGAAGGTGACTGTTGTAATACAGCCTCAACATTGCCAACTGTACATGGTGATATGTTCTAAGTACAGTAAGCTGTACATGAGGTATGGACAGATGTTTGGACATGACTACTAAGTGGTGGGGCTACTTTGCAGTTGAATGATTACTGAGGACAGCTCATTGGTGTGTTACAACCATTCCCACAATAACCTGTGTAACTGCTAAGGTCTGGTTTTGTTAATTTCAGTGGAAGACAGACAATGTAGAATGCAGTAAGGGTGACACTGAAGGCAAACCTCTTGACACTGGTAACAGTAATACCTCCCCTGTGCATATATTGTGCATATATCAGCACAGTTGGCAAAGGAAAGAGTCAGTAAGCTTTGTAGTGAATGCAATAGTGCTGTACTTCTGTAATACCTATCATGAGATAGGCAGGCGTTTGATTCACAGTAATGGCACGTGTGGGTGTGTGTATGTCCATATATGTCATGTATGGTTGGGAATACATCCCACATGTTTTCACTCTCCTGAACACTGTTGTTGACATCAGTACAGAGTGAAGTGTAGAAAGAAAGGCATAGGCAGGTGGTTGAACCTCACACATGTCAAGTGTCCATCACACACATACAGACACTTGACACATGTCAAGTGTCTGTATGTGTGTGATATAAGTGTATATCTTTGTGAATGTGTGTGTGTGTGTGTGTGTGTGTGTGTGTGTGTGTGTGTATGGCTGTCTGGTCCCTGGTGTGAGGCTGTATTTTACCATAGTGAAATGTTAATGCCCCCTCCCCCCATCCACTCAATGCAATCTAGTATCTCTGTTGATACCATCAATCTTAGATGGGCATTCTAACCGCCTGTTAACATGTACACCCTGGGGTGTGACCTGTTGTTACATAGCCTACTGATGAACCCCCCTCCCCACATACACTCACTTCACTGTAGTGTCCCTGTCGATATCCTCGATCTTAGGCCATTCTGACTACCTGTACATGTGTAATCCCTGTGGCGCGTCTTGCAATTGTGTAGTACTATAATGATGATATGCACATAGGTAGGGGTTCTCATCTGAACACTGGCAACTGTGTGTGTGTCAGAGTGTGTGTTACTGTGTCGGTGAATCATGGGTGTGTCTGTGTTTGCATGCTGTCATGACAGTGGGCATTACTGCTTCCCAATGAGAAGCCACTATTTCCACTGGCCTTTACCCTTATCATCCGCCATACCATTCTTTTACCTCCTCCCTGCACCAGGTAACTATACCTGTGATGTCACCCACTATGGATGTGACGGCTGTGAACACAGTAGCTTACTACACAGCTATCATGCTCTTGGATCATTAGAACAGTAAACATAATTGAAACATGGGAGATTATAACTGTGATGTGGAAGCTACAAAGTGCATGCAGGTATTGCCATACAGACCTGTGAGTAGTCAACATGTACATATGGGACACTAACCGCAGACACCGACATCCCCCGGCACATGCAACTACACCTGAAAGAGGAAGGCAGAACGTCAAGATCAACATGCTGTTAGTGTTGTTACACATGATATATACTGTCAAACGTACAAAATGCATTCTAAAAATGTAATACATGGTATGTCTGCTGCCTGTCAACACTACTTAACAATATTAATCTACAATTGTCTACCTAGTATGTTCACCCTGTGCATCAGGTCATATGAGCATGTCCCTGCACCGATGGTGTGGATGACAGGGATGCAGCACATGCATCATCATATGCACAGGGTGATAATCTTTGCCAGAGGCCTAGGCTGCGTCATTGCATGACATCATGTGCGTGTGTTAGGACCTGTGATATCATTGGGTGTGTTTGGATGTTATGCGTGTGTTGAGGTGCCCTACATTTGTTTCTGGTGTGTGTGTGTGTGTGTGTGAATGCACACAGGTCTGGCATGTGGCTGGCCTACACAGGGGTATTATTGACAGCTGCAGACTGTACAAGGCTGGTTTCACAGTTCACGGTGTCCGGCCATGGCCACATGACCTGCACCTGCCAGGGATTGCACGGGCACTACCAGGCAGAGGTCCAGATTGGGTACTGTCTGATGACACATGTCCACTGGAATCATGTCCCTGTTGGGACCATGTGCTCATGGCCTACTGTGTCCTGGTGTGGACTGCACAGCACCAGCTGCACTGCTGCTGCTACTACCACTATGGGAGTGGGCATGTGCAGTAGCATGTTCACGTAGACCTTCAACAGGTGATGTAGCTGACCTACATCCACATGCCCGACGCCTCACTCCCACCAGATGTTCCAGCACAGACATTCCACGCACAAGGATTGACATGCCATGGCCAAGGAATCCCACCATGTCACCCAATCATCTATCCAAAACATCTGCAAGATGATGGTGAGCATTTGCAATTGCCTGGATGTTGTCAGTTAATGAACAGACAGCAGCCCTCTGAAGCCTCAGACCTTCTCTGTTGTGCCATTCAGCATCTGCCTTTGCCTCCATTACAGCCCAAAACATGCATCTGGTGACTCCAGCTGATGTGCTTTGTCTTGCAGGGGCATGTTGGCCAGTGGTCCTCCTACAAGCAGTGCTGGGCACATGCCTGTGTGGGACATCACCAGTCAGTTGACTGGGATCATGGTGTGCAGGCACACCTTCCATAGTCTCCACACTTCCCTGTTCCATGCTACCACCTGCCAACTGTCCTTCCTCTATGGCTAATGGTGATAGAGTATGTGTAGGCAGGGGAACTGTGTGCAAGGATGAGGGGGATACAGGTGGAATGGCAACCAATGGCACAGATTCAGCCCCTGACAACCCTGCCTGTGCCTCAATTATACTATCATCATCACTGCTAGAGTCTGTGGGGACACTAACATCAGGTGGACTGCAGGAGGGCAACGCACCTACATCAACACCTTTGAGGGGAAGACAAGAACTGTACATTACAAGTTATACCAGACACATGCACACACACACACACACACACACACACACACACACACACACACACACACACACACACACACACACACAGTCACACAGACACACACAGACACGCGCTACATGCAGACGATATGGCAGATGGCATTCAACTTAGACAATTATAGTGATAGTTATCATACATCCCTGAGTTGCACACAACATCATGCATGTGTTATAGCATACGGCATGCACCTTACACAATTATAGTGGTGGTGGTTAGCATACATACCTGTATTGCACCATTTGTTTTAGTAGCCTATGCCCCATACCTGCAACACAATGCATGCACTTTAAACCATTGTACCGCACTGCCATGGTGTGTGCAGCATGCACCACATGTTAACAGACCATCGCTGACCTTTGTACATCTGCCACTGATGCTTTGTGTTGGCCACTGCCCCTATGTTTGAGGACATTAGCAGAAGGGTATGTCGACTGAATACTATGTTTACCTGAGCCCTAGCTTGCATATCTCCCCCAAAGCAGTGCATGTCTGTTCAACATTATTCTGCCTACCCCTGAGCTGAGTCTACAGACATTGTGCATGTGGCTGTACACACATGTTTGACATGGCTGTCCCTACTTTGCAATGGTGCCACAGACCAGCACAGGTTTACAGTACACTGGCCTAATGTGTGGCGTATGACCTTGCCAATCACATGTAGTATGACATGTCTTCTGCTGCCGTGTTGAATGACATGCATACACGTGTAACACAATGGTGTCCTTTCCAATCTACAGTACGGTAATGGTATCCCAATGCAGGGACGTGTTATACTAACATGGGCCTTCAGCTGACACAATGTTGCATGTCCGCCCTACAAATATGCAGTGACATACTGCACATTGAGCTGATGTGCATAGCCATTGCAGGGCATCATGTGGCTTCACAATTGCTATACAGTGTGAGTTACTGACAACTCATAGCCATGACTATGTTCACATACAATACATATCTAATGTGGAATGTGACCCACATCACTGAGGTGTATACACACTAAACCCTAATGTGGAATGTGTGACACAGGTCACATAAGGGTACACATATGACACCCCTGCACATCTGCAACCATTTTACTGATGCCTGGCAACTATGCCCACACATGGCTAACTTAGCAATACTCTATGTCCCACATGCCATCTGTGTACCTCACACACATGAGGATCAGGCATGACAGTGATATCTGACACCAGCAAGGTGAATGTACTGTATCTGTGGCCTGATGTGGTTGTATGTATATGTTGTGCAACACATGCATGTATTTGGATACTGTATAGGTGAATGCTTTCATGTCGTGACACACTCAAGATGTTCAAGACATGTTTTGTGGTGGTTTCATGTTATGCCTACACAAGCTGTGCACAGGCCTGTATGATGTTTAGTGTTTCATATCTACAATATCACCATTACACAAAGGTCACAGTCATATTGTGTCAAGCCAATGTACAACAGGGTGCACACACATGTACATCACTTCTCCTGTGTGTGGTGCTTCATGTCTCTGGCCATCCTCCATGGCCATGTGTACACATGTTCTGTCCAATGGATGTGATGGCCATCGTATTTCACATATCAGTGTTATCCCACATGACATACACCCATAGATGTCATATGCTCTACTGAGGACAGGGTTATGCAGACAAAGGGTGGTATGTATGGAATGAGAGACATCATGTTTGGCAGGATAGTTGAACAGTGTTGCAGTCAGCCCACTACATGTCATGGACATGTCAGATAGCACATGACATTGTGTGACATTCATAGCAAGGGTATAATCCACAAGGGTGTATCCTGTGGGCCGGTCATACTCCAGCTCCAACACATTTAAGAGTGTGTGCACACATATGCTCTCTGTACAGTACTGTTTGTATTCCCAACATGTGTAATGTTGATATGTAGTACCTGTCCCTACAGTGAAACACACCTCCACCATTGTATTCACAGTTGTCCACACATCTGGCAATGACAGTTTGGAAGGTTTAGTGTAGGTGTTTCATATAGTCTTCAATTGTTTCACATGGGTAACCACTGTGATGCATTGCAGGTCTGACCAGTGTCTATTAACAGGACCACCATACATTATGTGTACTTGTGTTATGGCAGATAGCATGCAATTAATATGATCTGTGCATTATCAAGCCTGGTAAATAATAACAATCTCACCTGACACAGGCTGATGTTGCTGCAAAATGCCAGAGGTACCTAAACAGGAGTGTCACAGCAGTAAGATCATTATCCACACCTGTGTGATAGCTACAGTGTGCAATGTCCATGTTAGCACATAAGCCAGTACAATACACTATACTATGGAGTATGCACATCTGTGCATACATAGAGTAGCAGACTGTAGTATGTGGCATGTGTGCATGCATGCCTTGCATATGATGTTACATTACATATTGTACAGTAACACATGTAACTATGTGAAACATAGTTGTGTTATATGTGCAGTACTGACTTACAAGGCAACTCCAGGCTTGCTGGTTGAGAGACACCCACCTCCACAATACCAGCTAAAACATGTGGACGGAGGTCTGCAGGTGTCCCCAGGTTGACCAGTAGCTCCTCGGTACGTATGAGTGGGAGCTGGGTGAGTGGCTCCCCACCTGTTGCACCTTGTTCCCTGGTGATTGCATTAGCACGCTGTTTCACCCATCTTATGAGGTCAGTGCAGTGTGGGTGCACCTGCTGATAGGTTTGATTGTGACTGCCAACATCATTTACCCTCCTGCGGAGTTCCCCCACAGGGCATCCCACTGCTGTGCATCCTGTGGCACATGGCTGAAGAGTGCTGTGTGGTTGTCGAGGAGGTATGGGAGGAGGACCTCATCCTCTAAGCAGGTGTATGCTGGCAGCCTGCTACGTGGCATACCTGGAAGACATAATGATGGAGACAGGTCACAGTAACTCACAGAGAAGTACAGAAGTACAGCTGAACATACATGTGTATCACATTTATTAAGATTACAAATAAGTCTTTGCAAATCTACATGACACTAACACCACTGACATGTTTAAGTCACACACATTTGACACTTACTGGGGATGTGATGTTATCACCATATATGTGTGTGTCATGTGATGACATTGCTCATACTCCATGTGGATGTTGTCTTGACGTGGGCATGTCTGTTTGCCTGTACTGGTGTTCACATTAATGCAATCGACCTTAATGCTGTGTGTATGTCACATATATAGTCATACATAGCCATTAGGGAGATGACCTGTGACCCTGCAGACTTGCAAGCATGTATGTGTTTTGCCATATACATCTACATAGCACTGTACAGCTGTGTAGCATCCTGCCATGTATTGCCTATGTTGCACATGTGTAACACATGGGACGATAGCTAGCCTGATGATATTTGCAGGGTTGGATATCAACTATAGCATGTATGGTCATAGGCTATATTCCCTGGGCCATTTCTGAGCCTAGGCAGATAGGTTACCTAGCTGTAGGCAACAGATGGTAAGTTTCAGTGGTGAGTTCAAGCAGTGCCATAGAACTGATCCACAGAGTTACTGATATATATGCCATGCGTCATCACACCATGTCACAAAGAGGCACAATGTGCAGCTTTGCTGGACAGGGATGCATAAGAGTATGTTAAGTGTACGGGACAGAGATCTGTCAGGCATGTTGTGATCCTTGTACTAGAAAGGTGGATGTCCATGAAGTATGTGTTTATTTGAGATCAGGATGTGTTAAGTGTAGCATGTCCAACACCTCTGGGTTGGACATGGCTTTATTCAGGGTAGGTTGCATGCTACATAGTGGAGCTAGGGATTGGGAAGGGCAGTGTAGGCCATCTACACATGGGCAATAATCCTTAAAGGAAATATGTGATCTATTATGGGTCACATGAGTGTTGAGTATGGCTGAGCAATTATCACTATATTCCTTGATGGCACCCTGTCATGACTAGGAGTGCCACATATGACTACCTGACTGGTGTGGTGAAGTAACTATCAAAAGAAAGACTACTGTCCAGCTGCATCCCATACTCACACAGTTGCCATTATGTTGACCGCTGCCTAGGTGGTAGTTCATGGGTACAGGGTTTTTAACATAGGGGATGACAATGCAATACTTCGCTGTCAGATTGTGGCCATACATCACACACCACACATCTGACACATTAAGGCCCTTCCGTATGTTGAATGCAGCACACATTGAGTCGACTATTGCTCCTAGTTCATAGTCATTTGCAAACATCAATAGGCAGATGCCTTCTGCTTTAGACTGTGTGGTACAGATAACAAAGAGGGGGATTACCAGGAATGAACCCTGTATTACTGTGGCTGACACTGGTTTGATGTACATGTATTAGTCAGACACCTTCTGTAGTGTTGGTTCTGCCAGCAGACCAGTTGCCAACCACTCCTGTGACATAGGAATATACACTTAGTTTACTGAGTGTAGCTGGAGCACAGTATGGGTGATGGTGTCCTACGACCTGGCAAAGTCATGATATGCAGTGCAAATCAACCCTACTGTCATCTACATCTGTACTGAGTACATCAAATATGTTGATCACGGTTCATGGCCTTACAGACCAGACTCAGCAGGGTAGTTGTGCACTATTTTCCATTATCAATAGTGTCTCCCCCTTTGTGGGGTGGGATAACTGCTGCTGTGCACCATTCGGTGTATACACAGCCTGACATGGAGTTGTGATTGAACATGATATGTATGTGGATAGCTGATTTTTCTTACATTTGTGTAGGATAAATCCTGGGATGTTGACAGGTCACATGAAAGCTGTATGTATGGCTTTAGAGAGTGCAGCTTGTACCTGCATAGTTGTTATTAAAGGAGCCCTGTAGTGTACATGGATCTATAACTAAGTGTACCTGTTGGGGGGGAGATGGGAGTGGGTTTAGGTTCTGCAAGACCCTATCTGGATGAGCAGGTGCTATTTCTGTAGGTGCAGTACTTCCCATGCCATAGTGCTGTGCAGCATGGCAGGTTTTGTTGTTGCCATTATGATTAATGACACAGCTATAGAATGTTCTGTGCTTGGCCTCATAATATGTGGATGATTAGTTTCACAGTAGCTTTGTGTGGTTTTATATGATGTATCTGCATCTTACTGAGGCTGACCAGGGATCACCTACACTCATGTGTGTTCACTCTTGCAACAGTTACTACCTTCTGTGGTACAGTTTAAAGCATGTTACCACCAGTTTGCCTTCTTGTTTGTGTTTGGTTGAATCTTGGTTCTGTTTCAATGGCACAATCACTGCATGTATGTGACTGCTCAAGGTTCATTTGTGTAGGATTCAGCATTTGCACATGCATTGTCCATCTGCATGGGTGCCATGACAGTCACCACTTTGCTCTTAGGAAACATAACATTGGCAGTGGAGACTGACTATGTGTAGCATACTGTTAGCCCTGTTTGTGTGACTACTGTGATCCAGGTCATTGGGGTTGATGGAATCCAACATGCATTGAGCGCAGGTGTTGGTACATGAGGAGTCTTCCCAGTTCATAATGGAATAGTTGAGAGTAGCCATTATTATGGTTTTCTGTCTCAGACCTAATCTTCCCCATTACAGCACATTATGACGATTGGGAAATTCACGGCATGGTGGGTGATCTGTCGCAAGGTGCAATTTGAATTCCACTTTGGCACAAAGGTAGTTGCTCAGCATAATGCATCTGAAGTTATGCAAGTGCAATTAGCATGGGGGTGTACATATCCTTCAGGAATATGGACACACCTGCGGCCATTGTGTTACAATAAAGGATAATGGGTAAGAGGTGAGGTATGTGTTATAACATGGTCATGCAGGTGTGCTTGCCATCGGGAATTTGACAACAACGAAAAACGAATCAACTGTGGAACCTACAGATAAAATCCAATTCCTTATGCAGTATAAATAAAATGGTGCAGCTCGAACAGTACAGAAATATATGAACTTTTTCTTTTTAAATTATTTAGTGTCCCATGTTCAACCATTTCATCTGTTTGTCCAAATTGTAGTGCCAGATTTAACCTTCTACAATATAATTTTATTTCCTTAATAGTATCAACCAAATTAAAAGAATAAGTGGGTATATACTTCATCCCTTTACTGAACAATGTGAAAAATTCATAGCCAATTTCATAATCTGTATAGTTGTAAACATTAAAACCATCGTGAGTATGTAAAATAGTTCTCACTTCATTTCCCACTGTGTTAGTCCCATTACATTCACATTCCACTTCTTCCTCACTATGTAATGGGTTGACATGTTTGATTAATTCAGTATTCAAATCAAAAATAGTAGAGAGATGGGTAATCATCAAATTCTCTGTTATTAAATCAATCTCATTGCAGTGATGTGGATGTAAGTGAGTGCTGACTTCCCTTTCATCCTTGTCTACCTTTCTTCCTTGGATATATATCCGACCATTGATATCTTCCTTTCCTGTAAAAATATTATGTATGGAGTCCTGATTAATACACTTGCTTGTGTGGTCAAGGCCTGTCTGAGGCCTATGTATCTCTAGTTCCTGTGCTTCTGTTTCGGTGCTGGAAAAAATCTTCCCCCTTGAAAATTTGACTCCCCTTCAAATATACTACCTCTACTTCTAACATTCTGAAACTTTTCCTTCTCCTTAACTATTCTATCCTTGGGCCAGATGTATACTCTATTATTCTCATATAAGTCAATATCTCGCTCTATTTTCCTTTGTTTTCTATTATAAATACTCTTGGCCTTGTTTTCTGCTATATTAAATTGTTTGAAATAGTATTCTTTCCATTGCTCAAATGTGGTGTCTCGTAATATTTCATCATTTAATTTCTCTATTCCTTTTAAAATACTAGACAATTTATCATCATTATATTTCATGAGTAATTTCATATATGTGCATCCAAATACATCAAACATATTATTAAATTCTAAAATCATTTCTGAGTTATACTCAATTCCTAACGGAAGCTTAAAAAATCTTAATCCCTTCGGTATAATATGTATTGCTAAACATTTAGCTAAATATGCATTATCTATTTTTATACATTTCACGTGAAACAATCTTTTCCCCAATATTTGTATTTTATCTCTAATAGAATCAACAACATTTTGTGAAGGCTTCCTATTATAATATACACCTTCGTTAACATTTGAATTAATGAAATCATATTCATTACATAAAAAATTCTCCATAACATCATCATGACAATTTATATTAATATTTTTATGTCCCAAAGTAGATGGTCCCTTTGTAACTGTAGTTCTATACTTGCCAAAAGGACTAGATACATTTTTATTAGACACAGTACCTTTATTCTGATGAGTTAAATCCTTCGTTATTGCTGAATATGTTTTCACTGGCTGTCGGTATTTCGGTCTTGTTCCCACCCGCTGGGCTTCATCTTTTGAGTAAAATAAACTGAAGTTGAAGGTAAACTCTGCTTCAGGTGAAGTAATAGAATCCAAATTTTTATTAGTAACTAATACCAACGAATCCTGTGCAACCTGGGTCTCACCATGATGTATACATTTTTGGCCATTAGGTATGTCCCCTTGTGTACTGGTATCCAAACCCAATAAATTGCACCGCTGTACTGAAGGAGAAAGTTCCGTTGTAACTGCTAATGTTTTAGCACTAGCTGGATGCTCCGTAACCGCTTCTGGTTGAAAACAGCTGCGTTGAGCTGTGGGAGAATGAACCATTGCTGCTGCTGTTAATTTAGCATTAGCTGAATGGTCCATAAGTGCCGCTGGTTGATGTATACTGGATAAACGGCTGACCAGATCAATTAACTTTGTAACTTCGGATTTTAATGAAGTTACATCCTTACGCAATTCATTTAGTTCCTCCCAGTTCCATGAAGCTTGCAACTCGTCAGATGTACCTGCCATCGGGAATTTGACAACAACGAAAAACGAATCAACTGTGGAACCTACAGATAAAATCCAATTCCTTATGCAGTATAAATAAAACGGTGCAGCTTGAACAGTACAGAAACACATTTAATGACACAAATCCACAAAGATGCTTCTACAGGTTTAGCGCTTTCATCTGTTTTATATACAGACTTCCTCAGAACCAAAATATTCCATCACCAGCTTTCATTATAAAGACAATTTGGTGCCAAAGTTCATAATGGAATAGTTGAGAGTAGCCATTATTATGGTTTTCTGTCTCAGACCTAATCTTCCCCATTACAGCACATTATGACGGTTGGGAAATTCACGGCATGGTGGGTGATCTGTCGCAAGGTGCAATTTGAATTCCACTTTGGCACAAAGGTAGTTGCTCAGCATAATGCATCTGAAGTTATGCAAGTGCAATTAGCATGGGGGTGTACATATCCTTCAGGAATATGGACACACCTGCGGCCATTGTGTTACAATAAAGGATAATGGGTAAGAGGTGAGGTATGTGTTATAACATGGTCATGCAGGTGTGCTCTCCGGAGCATTGAAACATGTCTTAGCCACTGCACAGATATGTTCTCCATGTTAGGGATTGACATATGTGTGTCCATATAGTGTTTCTGACATGTGTCATTGTGTAGCGAGACCCACAGTTTATTGCTTGGCTGTCACTGTAACAGCAGTGGACCTTCACTTGAACTGTGCATGATGAAGGCACTATAGGGGAAGCATGAGCCCTAGGCAGTATCCAGACTCCCAGTGGTGACAGGTGCAGGCCCTGTCTGGCAAAGCATCATGGTCTGTCAACCATGTTATCCCAGGCAGACAGATACTGGATACCATTTGACTTGCACCACTACACTAGACAATTGTGGAATATAATCCTTGTGTCCCTGTACTGCAGGATCATTCTGGCCAATGGCAGAATGCTACCTATGCTTTGGGACATACCTGCATGGGCTACAAGACCTGACAGTTCCTACATGTGTTTTCATGCAGTCCAGGCTACTGCATCACAGGTCCTGCACAACAACATGGAATATGCCAGAGCCATGTGTATAGTTCAAAAGGTGGTCTGAGCGTATGGGTATGCGGCTAATCATGGCAGACAGGGGGTTGACAGTATGTATGCCCTCATATAGGTTAGTCTGTAACATAGTGCTAGAGTTTGCATTCACAAATGAGTACTGTTGGGCATGTTTACAGCCACGTGTTCTGAGGTGTGGCACAATTATGCAAACTATATCATACAGTTTGTGCATTTTGTTGTCTGTCTCTTCCAGCTTGGGAGGTCACTTGTTTGACCAGATACTTAGAAGTGTCTGTGAATGTGTGTGATTTCTGGTAGGGTGTGTGGGTGCCCTTACTGTGTTCTGGTAAGGGTATGTGTTGGTGATGAGATGCATGTGTTAACCTACACCTCATGACTGTCCAGTCCAGTCATAGCTGTAGACTGGGCTGCCTTCCAGCTTAACCCTGTAGCTGCATCCCAAACAATGTGTGGGGCGTGGTGTTTGGTGGGACTGGCAGTGTACATGGCATAGAGATTACATTCCCCCAGGATGGACATATACACAAAGCTGACATTAGTAAACACCAGTAGCTGACTATTGGACATGCCTGTATGAGCATTCAGTACTATAAGTACCAAGTACTGTATTTAGTTTACTTATTGCTTATGAAGATGTTTTAGACAGTGATGCTCACATGTAAATATTTGTGCTATGGACGTGACAACACTGGATATTACGGAAACATTGTAGCTACCTTTAGCAGCAATCCTCCTCTGAGGAGCACATCACATCCTGTTAATTGATTACAGATGATGCAAGTGTCTACAGGTCTGTTTCCTTCTTTGGGTATATACTCACATATCCACCAGGACCATGAGCTCTGTTGGGCACAGACACCCACTCTCCAAACAGAGTCATGTATCAATAGTCTATGATGCCACTATCAACATGATCAAGATATAATCAGATAGTGTAAGCTATCACCTATGAAGCGGCTATTACACATGGGCAGCAGTTTCCTACATATTACAGTCCTACTGCAGATGTTGCACTGTAGTTAAAGATGATATGCAACCTGTTTCATTACCAGTACTGTGCACTACCTTACATACGTTATGTGCAAGTGGCTGTTAGGTTGGCAATGAGAGGCTAGGCTACACAAACCTGGTAGTTCAACCAGTATGTCTCTACTCTCAATATCCACTCTATGTAGGTGTACACATAACCATTTGGCCCAGCCCTGTAACAAGGGTCACTACACATTTGCATAACATGTACACATGCACAGCTGTTATTGCTTGCAAACGATACTAGAGAAGACCAGCCCTGTAACAAGGGTCACTACACATTTGCATAACATATACACATGCACAGCTGTTATTGCTTGCAAATGATACTAGAGAGGTCCAGCCCTGTAACAAGGGTCACTACACATTTGCATAACATGTACACATGCACAGCTGTTATTGCTTGCAAACAATACTAGAGAGGTGGATATTATATGTGTTATGTGCATGGATAGTTACCTAGCTCTTCCAATTATCTTTGCTATCATGCTGCTAAACTGTCAGATGAATACAAATGATATGTATGCTGTTATTGAGTATTGTAATTGCCAACAGAGATAACTACTGTTTGTATAACATAACAGAACTGCTATGTGGAATGGAATACAGATCTGCCTAAAATACTGTACATTACACAGTTACTGGCACAATATTTGGCACAATATCCCACAATGTACACCATACTTGCACAGTATCCCACCTTTGACATGTTCATCTTACTTTTACACCCATACATATGTCGGCTGTTACAATATATTGACATACGCTATCCCCTGTTATAGCACATACTTGTTGGACCAGTTCTGACACTGACAGTGGCTGGAAGCGAATTGGTGAGTTCTAAGCCCATATCATCCCTTGTGGTGTATGCGGAGTTTGCCTTGTGACCTACAGCAGTACACACATAGAATACTACAAGCATTACTACTGCTCAACAATACATCGCTGCAAGATAGCTATTTCCACTATATGCATTAATTATACTGTAATTCTTACAGAACAGGTACTACATACACAGACATACTACATGTTATACATACCTTCTTAGTAACTGGAGGTGTTATTGACTAGCATAATTCTCATTTTTGGTTCGTCTTTCAGTGTTTTGTACTGTTCTACAGGTAGATACAGATGATTTGAATGTGTGACAAGGCAACCCTTTATAGTTACAGATAAGTAACATGTGCTATCCCGATAACCAACTGATGTTCCTAAGTAGCTAATTACATGCACATCAGCTGCGCGGCTACTGCCTTAGCCAATACCATGGCAACAATGGAGTATAATTGAGTACTTCACTTGGGTGTTGTCCCTTTGCCTTACTTGTGAGGAAGACAGCCTGGAAGTTTTGTTTGGAATCTGCTGCAACAGCTGTATGGAGACGAACAGTAATATATTGTGTGTAATGCCTAGAGGATTTGGTCTAAATCTAAGTACTGCTGTTATATTTCTGAACATTGCTACTTGTGCAGGGTTTGTCTGTACCTAATACTTCTGCATATGTTTCAGTCTGGCCAGGTTGTTTGACCAGCTCAAGGCTGCATAGTTATGCTTATAATGTTAGGGGGTTTACAGTGTGATTACCAGACATATTTAGTTTGGTGTTACTGTGTATCATACTGTGCTGATAATCAGTACTCGGTAACACTTCCTGGTGTACGAACCTTTCAACCCTGTGAAACGGGATTAGTTCATACAAACCCGGTTACATCAGCAGCTGTCCAATTGTATAACAGCAACTATTTCACATAGGGTCATGTTAGTGTGTCTGTGTCCAGGTATGTTAAGGTTTCAGCAGATGTTGTACAGTAGTTGAATAATTGGTTATGGTATGACAGTATGTATTGATGTAATTATTTTGGTTGTGGGGTAGATGTTGGGTGTACATAGCACATGCAGGTGTGTAGGAACCCCTTTTATACAACGTCTATATGTGTGTACGTGTTCTTTTCCTATGTGAACACCTATCCCTTAGTGGACTAATACTATGGTAATTGCAGGCTGATTCATTAAGGCACTGTTAAATGCTTCCTGTATAGCATGCAGGTACTGTTAGTCCTTGAATCCTTTTGGCAATACATCGGAATGTAATAAAGGTTTGCAAAAAGAAAGCTGTCTGTGTATTTCTGTCATGGATATTTGCAGTCATTGCAGTAGTGTTGGTGACTGTGTCCATAGAACATATTTGTAATAGTGTATTGGCATATACTCTTCATATGTTATGTTCATATTGTTTGGGGGGGGATGTGTGATTGCTATGTTCCATGTTATACT
>NC_056741.1:1927221137-1927513637 GCF_019279795.1 Protopterus annectens
ACATTAACATGCCCTCTTTAGATCACTAAGTGCCCCTATCACCCCACAACCCCAGTCTTCAACAGCTTCCAGCAACTCTGCCTGGAATTGCTTCATTGGCTATGCTTGTCAGAGGCTGAGTTACTTCAGCAATGGTGCTATGAAAGCCAACACACTGTAACTATGCTTCTAGTTGCCCTTGGGCAGATAGGTAGTAGGCTAGCTGTGAACCTCTAAAGTGCAGGCCATCACAGCCATAATATGTGAATAAACAGACTTTCAGATCACAATATACAGTGAGAAATCACCATGTAGTCAGGAAACAGTTAAGTACAGCAAGAACATACAGAACACTGATACTTAGTCACTCCAAAAGCCTATCTTGGAAGCTAGAAGACTTGTATAAGTTTAAGGCTTTCTATTGCTTACCAGTAGGTTACCTACAGGAGAGATGAAAAACAAGCACAGATGGGAAACATGCATGCAACAATACCATACCGGCCTATGTGTCAGCCTTAGGCTTTGGAATACTGGCCAAGGCTATTGGCGCCCTATGGTGCCTTATTTAGGAGAGTCTCAAAGGTGAATACCAGCTCAGTAAACAGCACAATAGCAGAATCAATGAGGGTTATGCTACTCAGCATCAAGGGTTGTGATCACAACATGCATGCACTCACAGCACTCCTCAGGATGGACAACATCAACATCTGTGCAGTAACTGAGATCTGTCTTAAGGCTCCTGAGAGCACACCAGCACTACCAGACTACAACCCATACCATACATTTCAGCCACAGAACATGGACTAACACAGACATGGAGGGGGTGTATCCATATTCATCAGGGATATCTACACCTCCAGGTTAGTGGGGCAGCATGATACCTCTGAGATCATCCATGTGCAGCTAACATCAGCCATAACTGCAATGTAAACTGTGGCCTGCTACGGATCATCCTCCATGACCCAGGACCACCACTCCACCTACCTGGAGACAGTGGAGAATATGACAGCCCTAACGTGCACCCAGGCATTGGTCGATGGCAACTACCATACCACTAACTGGGAAATTTACTCCAGTACTCACTTCGAGGCCCAGTGCTTTCTGGAATTTATCACCTCATATGCCCTGTATCAGGTGGTAACCTCCCTAACGAGGGGCGGAAACATACTAAAAGTGGTCATTACCAACATGGGCAACAGGTGCACCACAGTGGAGGTTAACCGGTCACTGGTTAAATCTGACCATGAACTATTCACTATTTCCACACCCAAGCATCTCCCCCACCCATGGATACCACAGTGTATACCTTTCCTACAGCTAAATTTATACTACTAGTGACAGGGGTGGGGGTTTTGCAGCCCCCATGCAAAGGGGAAACACTTCTCAAGATACAGACAGATTTACAAATGCAGTCTATAAGCACCTACATGGATGTATGGATCGTGCCATCACTGGTAAACCAAGACTCACTCCTCCTAGACAAAGACACCAGTCTGGTGGACTTCTGCAATAAACAGGCTATACTACAGAAGTAGGACAGTGTTCCAGACAAACAGCAAATCCCACGAAGGGCAGACATCCATGACCACTATTAGTATGATATGTAGGTCCCTCATGACATCATCCAAGGCTAACATCAGCAGGAGAATACGCAAGGATTCGAAAGATAACCACAAAGCCTTCTTTGGCTATGTCAAGGATCTAAGTGGTGACACACAGATTTGCACTATGCCAGTGAAATATAGCACAAAATATGCTGACCCTACTGATATCACCAACATCCTTGCAGATACATTCAGTGCATACTTCACCCCCTAAAGATCCTACAACACTACTCGAAAGGTACAGTATCCCACACATCAGAGACACACAGGTGGAAATGGCCCTCTCTAACAGCAGAACACAACGTCAATGGAGACATATGTTGTCCCAGACTGCATCTTGCACACTGTACAGAACAACCTGACCCCCCCCCACCTAATTAAGCTTTCCAACCTCAGCCTCTCCACAGGCTACATGCCCATACAATGGCGCGTGGCAACAGTAATTCCACTCCATCAAGGTGGAATCACAACTGACCATGGTAACTACCAACCCATAAGCCTGATTAGCCTGGTCTGCAATGGTATGGATCGCATCCACATGGCACTCATTAACAAAGACATTGGTAACCTCAGAACACGTGATCCAACCCAGGTCAGCTTGGTTGAGTGCAGTTCATGCCTACTGAACCTGTTTGACATCTTACATACAGTCACCAAGACATTAGATGATGGGGGAGGTGGTTCACACATACTACCTGGACCTCGCCAAGGCTTTTGACACCATGCCCCACTCAGGTATTATTGATAAGCACACCAGCCTGTACATACACCCATACATCACAGGTTGGGTTGCCAACGGTCTTACACACAGAACCCACATGGTACTACTAGCAGTCTCCAGGTCCAACTCTTGACCAGTCATGACTGGTGTCCCACAGGACTCAGTCCTGGAAGCCCTACTGTTTGACATATACTTCTCAGAGGTACAGGCAAACACAGGTGGACTACAGCAGACCATGTTTGGCAATGACTGCGAACTGGGAGCCATGATTGATAGTCCAGCTGACACAGACATCCCTCAAGGGGCCTCACAGAGACCATCACAGGGTGTCAACATCACAGCCTCCAGCCAAGTGCCACTAACTGCATGGTCATTCCATTGTGGAATATTAAGCACCCACATATTAACACATAAGTGGCAGCCATTTTAATATGGATGAGGTAATGGGGTATCTGGGGACTAAGGCAGATAGTGATCTCCCCTTTGACAATCATATCCCTAAAGTAGTTAGGACATCCTTCTATGTAGGCTATCTGATTACTAAAGGGTTCCCATCTAGACATACTGGGGTTATAGTGCCCCTTTACTCATCACTCATCAGTCTCATCATAGGGTATAATAACCCATTTGGGATGTACCTCAGAAGACACTTCCAACAGCTGGGAGGTCCATGAATGTACCTCGCCAAGGGGAATACTGGCCTCCAACATATGGCCTATGCAGCCAGACTGAATAAACTCCTGCTTTACTCAGTGGCATCTCATTTACCCAGCGATGGTCTCTGCTGGCCAACACAGCCATGTTGAACTCTGGCTTAATAGCTATGCTCCACCTATGGTAATCCATGTCACAGAGAGCCACACACTGTAGTGAGCTAAACCTTGCCACAACAATAACTGGAAGATGCTGGAGGGACAGATTCCTGTCACAGACACTCCCTATACTTTGGAACAACATCCCTAACTACATTATACAGAGCCCCTCACTAACACTCTGCAAGAGAAACCTTGAAGAGTGGATGGGGAACAGTAGATGCACCCCAGGGATCCCGCCATTGGCTCTGCTCCACAGAAGGACAGTTAGTGAATCAATGGGGTGGCAAAAGCTGACACATTTTGGCTGGGCTTATGAATGGCCTTTGGCAGTTGGCCAAGTACCTACCTATGAATCTATACATACAGTATCAGCACATGCTGATAACTTCATTTACTGTTCAGGTGCTGACTTACCTTTTGCCAATGGCAGTTGTGTGTGCAATAGTTGAGGGCTGCCTATGTTGGATGCACACAGTAGACTGCCTATACATGACAATTTACAGGTAGGCTTGTGTGTGTACCATCCATTTTTACTGTGTGTGCAGGTGGAGAAAGGTGTCAGTCCCTAGGTGCCTACACTGTCAGTGTGTGTGCTATACGTTCCCTCTTTGCCAAGGCATGGACATACTGGGCATGCCTCTGTCTACCTACTGGGGCTGGCTCAGGGTGTTTGTGGTCTGAGTACCTCTGTGCTTGTGGGGCCCTTGGCAATGGTGGTGGGCTGTGAGGGCCTTCACCATTATGTCCCTGCTGCAGCTGTTTCCACAGGACCATATTGTGTAGCATGGCACATACTATGAAGATGTGGTCACACATGCCTGGAGAGTACTGCAAGGCTCCACCAGATATGTCCAAGCAACGGAACCGTGATTTCATCATCCCAAACACACACTCTATGATGATTCTGGTTTGTGCGTGTGCCTATTTATGGCATTCCTGCATGGGTGTGTGTGCATTTCTGATGGGAGTCATCATCCACGGTTCCAGTGCATAGCCAGCATCCCCCACTAGGTGGCCATTTGGGATGTCCC
Organism: Protopterus annectens; assembly: GCF_019279795.1. NCBI lineage: Eukaryota > Metazoa > Chordata > Ceratodontiformes > Protopteridae > Protopterus > Protopterus annectens. The sequence continues at coordinate 1,927,225,288 of NC_056741.1, forward strand.
CCCTGGCAAATAACTGATACAGCTGTTTGGCATGCCAGATGTGGGACTTGTGATAGCTTCCAGAGCTGCCAGCACACATATCCATGATAATGCCCTGAGCATTGCACACAACCTGGCAGTTGATGGAGGGGTATCCCTTGTGGATTTTGTAGCGCCTACCCTGCTCACCGGGTGGTGACTTGATGTGTATGTGTGTGCAGTCTATTGCACCCAGTACCTCCAGGTATTCTGCCACATGGTGAAAGAGGTGCATATTGCTGGCCAACTCCTCCTGTTTTCAGGGGAAGTATATGTGCTCATTGGCATGTGTAACATGGCATCCAGAAACTGGGGTAGTACCCTGGATGCTGATGCCTGTGAGATCCCCATGATATCCCCAGTTGGTCTTTGAAAGGTAACTGTAGCTAGTATTCTCAGGCTTACGCATACCTTTGTATCGACTGGGATATGTTCCCCTCTGTTTGTTCTAGCTCTGAGGTGTGGCTGGCACAGCTCTACAAGTTGCTGTAGGATGTCCCTGTCCACCCTGTAATGCTCTACTATCTCCAGAACATGTAGTCCCTGGTAGGTTACCCTGGGTCTGAACACTCTTCTCCTCCTCTGGTGCCTGAGGTGGTCGTGTGCATCATCCTCCACACCACCTTCAGTCTGCAACACATATGCTGGTGGATCAAAGCTATGGCATCCTCTAACATGTACATACTAAAAGTTCCCCAACTGTATACACCACTGGTGCAGAGTGTCTGGGAATACACAAATGTGTGTGAGGTGCTTTCACACTTTATACTACTGTGCTGTGGATGCTGCTGATGATGGGTTTTGCAATGAGTACTGCAAGTGTGGGGTCTTTACTATGGAGATATGCTTGCCTGCCTTGATTAATCTGTTGCCCTTTAATTCACTTTTAAACCTGGATTCCCCTCCATTTATCAGGCATGCATCCACCTGCCATCTTTCTTGTTTTGTACTTTCCCTACTCAGTCATGGCAAAATGTGTCTTGTAGCTGATATACTGCAAATCGGCTTTGTTCTGCTTTGACACTTTACTGTTTTCTTTGCAGTACAACCCCTCCCCTTTCCTGTTTTGCAGGTAGCTGCTTGCAGCCTTGTTAGCTGTTGTCAGTGGCCCCCGTAGGCTCCTAGGTGTTAATTAGTCATTTGTACTCCAATTTCACTGCTGCAGCATTTCCTTATTTCTTTCCTATATCCTTCCTGTTTCAGCTGCAGTGCATGCTGTGCAAACTCATTTACTGGGTTTACGCATGTTTTCATCTCCGTTCACATGCATACTTGGTTACCTTGTCTACTCTCAGCTAAGCATAGCTATAGCCAGTTCAACACACCCCTATCCTGCAGCTTTGCCTAGCTAGGGGCAAACCGGTTTAGCAATGCTCCAATGTGCTTACAGCAATGGTGACACACCCCTCTCTTGATGTCATCTTTATCTCAAGGGCACACCTCGGTGTTATAACGCTATGCTGTGAGGTACATCCTTACACCAGCGGGGAATCTGTGATTCACTATTGCTCCTGTCATTTGCATGGCATTGCCTACTAATTCCTAGCTACCACACATAACACTATCACAGCCCCTTATTAACCCTTGTGCCATAGTATTTTGTAGCATGCCTGCCATTGACTATTATGGGGAAATCATGATATGTGTTACATTGCAGTTTTATTCTATATTTTTATATTTTCCTTGCGATCCCCTTTGCACACCGCTGCCCTGCACTTCCACGTCGCGATAGTGTGACTATATATATTAAATGTTAATTTTATATTTTGTACATGTTTTTTATGCCAATGGCTATACATTTAGCCATTGGCATATATTAACAATATAATACATGTGTTTGGTCGGCTGTCATGGCTCCGATTTTATGTTTGCAAAAACGTAAACCGTTTTTAACAGTTTACATTTCTGTATGCTTACACTACACCTGCACCACTTCCTGGATCACTACATACCTTCATTTGCATGCTACACTGCTGCACATGGTGTAATTAGCATACAGGGCTCAGGAGTTGTGCGGGCATAGCGTACGCAGGTAGTGCACTTGGGAGCAGCTCATACCTGGATCGCTCGGCGGCCCTATTTGGTGTTAGAACGCTGACACTACGCCTGCACCTGGCGCAAGCTTTATGAATCTTGGGGAGTGTCTTTTTTTAACTGTACATATAAATATGCTATTGTGTCTTTACTGAAGTTTGATGTGAATTTCAAAAAAATAGTGTTGTTGTTCATTTCCTGCAAAATGACAGTAGCTGAAGTGTCGTCTCCTTTTAGCATTATGAAAATCTCGTCCAAAAAGCGTGTGCAGTGTTCTACCAAGTTCATTACACTAGGGTTGTTAAATAAATATGTTCCCAATGGGCCATCACCATGTTGGCGAAGCTCGCACCACATGGTGAGCCCATTGCTACTCCTACTTGTTGTAAATAGATTGTATCATTGAATAGGATGTAATTGTTGAATAAAATTATACTCAACAGTTCCTCTACTACTCTAAGTTCATTATCTGGGGCTTCAACAAAGCTGATTATATTAGAAAGATAAAAGCAATGCTAGCTGAAAAATATATTTATAATATTACTAAGTAAGGATATTCTAAAAAAACATTGATATTGTAAACAATATTTTACATGCATTAAATATAAAGGGTGGCATAGATGGTTTTAAGTATTTGTTCCTGCTTTTTATGATTCATGTTATTTTTGTGTTCCCTAAGATGCACAAGGACACATCAGACCCACCAATAAGACCGATTGTTTCAGGTGTGTGTGTGTGTGTGTGTGTGTGTGTGTGTGTGTGTGTGTGTGTCTGTGTGTGTGTGTGTCTGTGTATGTGCTGGGGGGCAACTGAGCCATTCAGTTTATATCTAAACTATAAGAAAATCCTGTCTGAATTTGTGATCTTAGGAGGTACTGCCAGCCATGCCAGGAGAAGTAGGGCAGTGGATGTGTAACATATGCCAGCACAGCTATCTGAAGTTTAGTACGGAATTATATGTCATTTGTGTATCAAACTGATATGTACCGATGCTTGTGTTTAAAAATGTATTCATAAAGTTGCTTGTGTTAAAATGTATCAACAGTGTGCCCTGCTGGAAAGAAAAGAAATATATGTGTATTATTGTAACTGAATTAAATGTATATATTTCAAAAGATGATATTGGAAGAGAAGAGGTTAATCACAATCCAGTTGCAGCAAACTTTGAAAATAGTAAGAACTTAAAAATTACTGGGCCTAGGTCATAAGGATGTTATCTCACAGTTTTGAATGAAGCCAGAGATGCATTGTCTATTAGAAGTTTGGTTTATTAGCTCCTATAGGAAGAAGAGAATTGTTTTATTGTTTTATGACTTCCAGCAGCTGCACCAGATCTGATCAATGCTTTTGTGTGTCTATTATTGAAATGTAGGTGCTAAAATCCTGGCAGCTTCTAGTGATGGGGGATGGTGTGGGAGACAGAGTCAGATGACCAGATGTGTGTGATGTCATTCTGTAAGCCAGAAATAATATTTAGATATTAGTAGCAGATTGTGCTCAGTATTCTGTATTCTGTGTTAGATCTGACAACAAGGACCACTCACCCACTTCATCTTGACCAGGGATAGTAATTCTCTAAATTAATTAAGAAAACTTAGTGAGAATAGTTAAGTATTGTTTTTCTTTAATTGTGTGAATCTTTTCAGCCATGTTATTTTTAATATTTCCTGTGATTGAAACTCTGGTGTTTACTGTAAATAGATATTTCATATTCTTTTATTATTTATTATTAAATATGCTTAAACTTTTCATTGTGGCTGGTCCTTTTAAAGAAATATTTTGACCTTTGAGAATAATTGCATATTTGTTTGGTGACAGCTCTGGTCACTCCTGAAAGCCTTATGGCTTGGTGAACATTATCATTGGTATTATTAATATTAACTTCACTCAGTATAATTGGGTACCCTTACAGGAGCTTTAGGTAGCTGGCTTTGTAGTGCCTGGCGGCAGTGATAACTACTTTATCCTCTGGGCAGAAGGGGGCATAGCGGGTAAATTTGTGCCAGCCTTTCCCAGGTGTGTGTGTGTGTGTGGGGGGGGGGGGGCAAATCTCACAGTGTGTATGTGTCAGCTACTTGGAGGAGGGACACAAAGTACTGGTTTCAAGGAGATAGTGGTGGAAGACTTGGATTGGGCACTCAGCTGAAGACTTAACTCTGAAGCTGTGCCAGTGAGGAGCCTTACTGGGGACCTTGAGAGAGACAGATATAGACAAATATACACCCCAGGCTGACTGTGTTCCCTGTGTGCTCTTAAAGGAAATTCTGCTTGATGCAGAGAGGTATGCATCTGGAAATGCTGAGTGTATCCATTTGTATTCCAAGTGAACGTCCCTCTCCAGTGTCAGTGGTGAGGATTCAGGCTCCTTGATTACTGGTCCAGAGTGGGAACGTCACAACTTGTATGAGGAATTAAATCAAGGACATAAGGGGCAGAGTGACTTATGTGGTTATTTTTTGTCATATTGGATGCTGAATCATTATATACTATTATTTCATACCAACAATAAATAAGTGCTGTATATTAATTTTGAAGCATTTATAACAATTTTATCTAAAATTCTAATTCTTTTAATTTCATTAATATAATATTATGTTGAACAAAAATATTAGTGTTTGTATTATAGTTAATATGTGGGTACAGCAGGAAGCTCTAGTTAAGCTAATTTTTATTTAATGAGGTAGGAGCAAACATTTGTTTAGATTACTCTGCTTTTTTAAATATATAGCATTTTTTGTAGTTTTATTGATATAATATTTTTCTTATGGATAAGAACAGTTGAGTTGGAATAGTTTATGAAATAATTGGGTAGCACTACTATCAGTTTGCAATTGACTATGAGCTGTAATAAATATTTAATATTTAGATCTTAAACTGGTAAAAGGTATAACAAATATGAATGTAGATACCTGCATGTTTAGAAAAGAAGTGGATACAGATTTATATTGAGAAAGGCACAGTTTGCTGGATTATAAGGTTTTAGCTCCTGCCATTGTTTACAACTACAGGTGAAAACCAGATTGTATGGTAACCTGAATGATTATGATACATAGATTTTTTTTGAGCAAGGGGATTATAAACAGTTCTAGGAATATATAATATTTCAAGAAAGAATTTGTCTAGTCTTCAACAAGCGTCAAAAATAAGGGGATTAATAGATGTTAGAATGTACTTATCTTTTAAATGCGGTTCTTATTTAAAACATTTCTTGTGCTATTAAAAAAATAGACTGGTTGATAGGAAAGAAGCTGACGAAGAAACGTGGTACTATCTGCTCTTATAATTGCAGTATATATAAAATATTAAGAGGGCAGGTAGTTTTGTATGTCCTTGGCAGTCTTACATGGTAATTCATCATTATGATTTCAATACTGCATATGTTATACACTGTGCTTTGAATGATAATTCTCTAGTTTTATGTGGGTGAAACACAACTGAAGGAAAAGCTAAGACAGCACCATTCAGAAATAAAGAAAAGTATATACAAATGTCATGTATGAACATGCAAGTAGGAATGCTAAGCATGTATTTACATTTCAAGTCTTTGAAAGTGGTGTATACATTAGGAAACATGAAGACAGTAATAAAGTTGTAGAAATGATAGTTACTCTGGCAGATAGTACTGAATGTAACAACATCATCAGTTTTACATGACAGCATGTCTATAAAAAGTCTTCAGACCTCTGGTTGGTTGAGTGACAGCTTGTGATAAACACGGGTTGTCTTTCAGTGCTAAATAGACCTTGAAGTCCATTGTGTTATTTCTGTGCCTGACTTGCTTTCATCAGTTTACTTCAAATGAAGTCTGTTATTCCGACCTCTTTGTTTTAAGTGTAGCATCTTCAGTAAATTAGTCTCCCTTACTCCTTACTGCAGTGTAGCAAATCCCACACACACACACACACACACACACACACACACACACACACACACACACACACACACACACACACACACACACACACACACTCTGCTTGGACCAATCCAGACTGACAACCCTGCAAGTGTTTTGTGTTGACTTAGTTCAATGAAGTAAATAAGTCACTTGGGGTGTCTTTTACTACATTGTATTAATTTCAAATAAATAAAAGAGTTTTTCATACTTCACACCTGGCCTTGGATTTAGAGAGAAACTGTTCTCCATCAGCCTATCGAATTGTTCCCCTCCTCCATACATAGATGCAGATAGACTGATAAAGTCTTATAGGCAGACATTGATAGACATAAACACATCTGTCTTATGTATGTATGTATGTATGTATGTATGTATGTGTATGTTTATTAATATTTTAAGCTGCATTCTATTTTGTTATCTGAAGTGTCATAGTGACAGGCTGCACTCAAAGTGAACAGTGAACTATAGAATAAAACAGTGATCACTGTCCATTAGTTTCTGTGAAAGAATGACTGATGACAGAAATTTAGACAATTATCTACCTACCCACGCCAGCTGCAAGACTGCAACCTATTTCCAAAAGTGCATGTCATTTTGCTGCAGTTTGCCAAGTTTGTAAATATTCTGTTACAGCCACTGTTTTCACTACATCCTCCAAATATATTTTTTGTACCAGAAATAAAATGAAGTCTAAAATGAAGGTAGTCTCAATGAAGCTTAACAGTATACAAGATTGTCTAGGCTTCATTCCTTAGGCTGTGTGAACTGGAAGGAAGTTAACATCTGCCATTCCAGGTGATGAGTTCAAAAGTCATGTTTGAATCTGTTCCTGTAGTAAGTGGGAAGCCATAGAAAAGTGGAAGCCAGGGTATGCAGGAAGCCATGGTCATTCAGAAGCCATGTAGCTGAAACACTAGCCTGTCCTTTGCATATATCTCACGGGCCTTCATTAGAGGAAGTTTAAGGTAATGCATAGTGAAGATTCTTGCTTTGTGGGTCTTTCTTGTAGTTTTTATTAAATGGTTTGTGTGACATTTTTATCCTTTGATTTGGAAGAAGAGTTCATTGAAACATTCAGACCATTAAATATGTTAAAGTGAGACTGATGACAAAGCTCATAGATTAAAGAATTTAGTATTCCATATTTGCTGCTACCTTATTTTTAACTACAGAGGTTTTCATTCTGTTAGCAGGATGATGACTTTAGGTAGCCTCTTAAGTCTTAGTGGGTTGTGAACTTGCTAAACTAAAATGTTCACTGTGTCTTATAGTCATATCTGCAACTGTTATCCTTTTCTCTACTTACTAAGCATATGCTTTTATATAGTGCAGGGCCGGTGTTAGCAATTTGGGGGCCTCCAGCAGATTGGGGGCCCTCTAGGCACTTCCAGTCTATGTATCACCCTGTCACTGCCACCCTTCCTAAGCAACCTTTTAGTTCATTTTGCAAACTTTTAGGAGTAGTATGCGCAGACTGATCCTTTGTTACAATATTCTTACAGTACAAGACTTGAGTAGTACACTGTGTTGGCCCAACTCACAAAGGGACATTTACAGTTATTGGCATTTAATTGCAGCAATGATAACAATGATTTAATTGTAGCAACTCTATGTACAGGTCTAAACTTAGGTGAAATGGCATCCTAGGCCTACTGTTTAAGATCTCACCCCTATACACACAGCAGCCTCCAGTCTTCCCCTGTCCCCCTCCCCATCTTGGGCTCCCCATACCATGCACATTACTTTTTTCTTCCTTTTCTCACATTTTGCCTACTTTTCAGCTTTTCAAGAAGCTATAACTTTCTATATGCTCTGAAGCACATTTTAAAGTTTTTTTCTTTTTACACACCTTTTCATCCAATAAAGTCTTGAACAGAAATTATGATTAAGTAAAGAAATTGTGTTGCTGTTCAGCTTTAGGTTTCATTGCATCCTTTCAACACACATTTCCTGAGCAAGACAGTAGCATAATAACCATTTAGGAAATAAGAAAAGGATTTCTGTTTTATTTTTTTCATTCAAGGAAGACATAAGTTGGCTTAATGTTCAAAGATGAAAAAACAGTAGCTCACAGTAAACTAACAACCCTTTGTTGTCTGGATACACAGGCCCTATCTGGGAATTGCCTGCCTCCCAATCCCCCCAAAAAGGCAGCTTTTGCATCCTTCTGGTGTTAAACTGGGATGAGGGCAGATGTTCAAATTACCACAGTCATGTATTTCAAGGGACTGCTGATATACATATACATAGTATACCTCCTCACTCCTCAATCCAAACTGTCAAAGGCAGCTATCTGTATATGTGTCCTAAATGTGATTGTGAGGAAAGTGAAAAAATTATGATTACAGTAACAAATTGTACTTTGTTATTCCTACACAAGTTGTAGTAACCTTCTTTGTACACCTCTGAGGTATGTAAGAAAAGTAAAAGAATCAATGCGCACACTGTCCTCAGCCCAAACTCAAGCTTTAATGACCTCATGTGCACACCTCTAAGATCTGACTGTGAGGAATAACACCACAGTTCCCCCCCATATAACCTACAGCACCTTTCTGTACATAGTCATCCGAGCGGGGCTGGTATTCGGATGGGTGCAGCTGAGAGCAGAGGCCATTATTAACATTATGCTAACAGGGTCATATCACAGCTCTGTTCAGGTTAAAGAACGTAATCAGAAAATAAATATATATTTTTCCCCTCGTTTTTCCTCAAACAACAGCATTTGTGGGGCCCCCACACAGTCAAGGATGATTAAGGGAGCCCTTTGTATCCATTTATACAGTTTAGGGAGTAGGGTTCCCCAGTGTCTTAGAAGATCTAAGTGTCTGAATGTTCTGGGATATATGTTATACCTTACTTTTGAAATATAATTTCTTGTTACTTACATTTTTTACTGACACTCAGAAGAATAATGTATATATCCTGGCATTATTGTGTGTGCACAGATAAAATTCACTGACATTTTTACACAGACACACACACACACACACACACACACACACACACACACACACACACACACACACACACACACACACACACACACACACACAAGCATAAGCCACAGCAATATTAGTTTTGTACTTATTTCAGCAATACATTGTACAACAGTGGTACCGGCACACCAGATTAGTGACTGCTGTTAAGTAGTTATCAGACAGAAGCAGGGATGGGTCACTTTTATTTACCTTAGTGAGAAATAATGCAAACCTCTCACTGTCCCTAATTTCACAGACCTTCCCTAATTGTTCACATAATTTTGTTCTGTCCTTTGTAACACATTTGATTTGCTTGTAAATCATTCAGGATTACAAACAGTCAATAAATCCAGACATTACAGTTTTATACTTAATGTCCAAAAATCATGTTGATACAAAAGATGTTATTCTATTAACTTTTTCATTGAATCAGAGTAATATTTAAAATGTGTTCCTGATTTTGAGCCTTTATTCTGCTATTATTGGTATTGCGCTGAATTCTTCAGTGAAGAAGTTGAGAGTTATAGTATCTGGTATTCTGTAAGTATTTATAAAACTCCCTAAAAGAGAAAACCATCCCTGAAGATCAGAAGTATTAGCTCTTCTTAAAATCCAAGGCATGCATGGACACTGGTCACACTGGGCTACTGATCTCTCTAGTGCTTACCTTTGTCATGTTCATTATCAGCTTTATCCTAACAGGGTCGTATCACAGACCTTTTCAGGTTAAAGAGAATAATCAGGAAACAAATACAGTTTTTTTCTCCTCATTTTCCCCAACCAGCAGCAGCTTTTGTGGGAGCCCCATGCAGTGAAAGATGATTAAGGAGGGGCCCTTGCAGCTGCAGGTATTGCAGGAAATTAAAGCTGGCTATGTTGTTAGTTTTAGTGTACAGAATGTCCACCAGCAGGGTTTAACTAAGCCGTGGACACTATGTTAGTTGTAAAATATTTCATGGAATTGTGAAGGCTCTTGATTGATAAAACATTGTTACTACAACCAAAGACATTTTTGAATTTTAAAGCAGATATAAATAAGCATTATTACCCACCTGGTTTATTGTGTACAAGATTGATGTACTAGCTTTTGTTGGTTTGACAGACATGTTACAAAATATCAAGGTAAGATAACTCGCTGTGGTTGGGGGCACCCCCAGAAACAGGGGGCCCCCAGCAACTGCAGGGTTCACTGGTGCCTAAAGCCGGCTATGATATAGTGAACAGAGAGATGCCAGCTTCAAAGTGGCTTCATGACTCCTATGCATAAGTACAATGTTTTGCTAGCGGGTAGCAGCACTCATGTGTGAGTTGCATGTAACTGTTCCACCTATAGGATACGCTTGGCAATTGTCTGCTTATCAGGTCTATTATGTCTGACAACACCCACTTGCCTGCTGTACCGAAACACCCAATAGGTGGAAGGAGATAATGATATGTTTTGTTGGATTGCTGTAGCTGCAATGCTGTGGAAATGGGTGCTTAGATATATTTTGACAGTATGTCCCAAGTTTTGGTTTGTGATATTTTTAAACAAGTGAGTCATACTTTGAACAAAGCCATAAAATACCCTGTTAGGCCTCTCAGCCATTTTTGGGTTGCATATGCAATAAGAGTTTCACAACTTGTGATCAAATATGAAAACAGAAATGCGTCACAAAGTGAAATCAACTATAGTAGTGTATTAAAGACCACACACCATGAATTAGTGTGACTCTGTTCTTCTGATGATGCTGGGGAATGTGGAATATTGCCTTCTGTTTGTAGTAATAAGGTGCCTACAACTCAACCTGTAAGAGCATGAAATCTGGGCAAGGCCAGAAATAATGGGGTTACAAAAACCCAAAAGCATGGACAAATTTTAAGTATTGCTCTAGAGCATTGCTAGAATGACAGGTTTTACAATAGCAATCACTTTTAGGATGGCTATGAAGTTTGAAACATAAATGTCTGTCATTATTTTGCAACTTAAGTCTTCAGTGATTTGCCAGAAAACTATAAATTTTATGAGTAACAGACCAGAAATATAAGGCAAAAATCTGGATAGCTGATGAATATAAGGCAATTTGAGAGCTAAAATGAATGATATATGTCATAACATGTCACAGTTGAGATGTTCTGTACCATAATTGCTAGAGCTGCTTCTGTATGTGTTAACGTCAGCCATAGCACAACAGAATTCTTTACTAAATCCGTATAAGTTGCTTGCAGGAGTAAAAATCAAGGGGTCTGAGTGAAATGCAGATTCTGTATTAGGACTATAGTTGCTTAACTGTAGTCTATTTACTATTAAAATCTCTCATTCACACCTTGCCTGGTTGACTGTACTGGAGGTGATGTACTGTCAGTCAGTTACACTTCTCTAACAATCCTCCTAAAGTCTCAGTTGGATATCACCAAGTATAGGTCCATAGGTACGTACTAGGCTAGCTGCCTTTGTGGGCCATTTTAAGCCTAGCCTTTTTGTGCTTGAAATAACCTATCCTGTTTGGTATAGATTGGCCTTACCCATCCCATGGTCGATTGATTAGATACTACCCCTAATGACAATAACTGGGATCATACCCTAGATAATTTGAGGAGACTCATGCATGGGGTAAAGCATTTAGTAGCTGCCTCTGTCCACTAGTAGCACATGGGCAGGCCTGGGGTAAATTTTCTGTTCCCCATCCATAGATCTAATGGGTAAATGTTCTGTTTCCCATCCATAGATCTAATTTGCGCTTGAATATGGACAAAGATGAACTTTGTTTCATGTGTCTGTTCCAAAGCAGTGGTATCTTCTGTGTGTTTTACCTTTCCCTACAAATCATTCTGTTGATGATGCAGAGGAGATTTAGATCACTAGACCAAGTGTTTCTGATGTCATTTGACTTGCTTTTGTGCAGTAAACCCACCAGTAATAGGTCAGAGGATACCTTGTATGCTAGACATAGGCAATCCGTTAGCAGGCTGTAGGATACGGAGTTCAGTGACAGGGGTTTGAGTCAGTCACTGTAGGACATGTTGTTTAGACCTTGTATCCTTTTAGTAAGGTGTCTGTGTGGGCCTTCCATTTGTTGCATGTGTCTGGACAGATAGATGCCAAAGGAGGCATTATATTCAATGACTGGCCTAATGAGGGCTGAGTAAAGAGAAAAATGCCATTCCTAGTTCTAGACACAATTTCTTTGTTTATAAGGTGTGCAATATAAAAGGACTTTTCTTACAGCAATAGACACATGTTGGTTAAAAGTTAGGCCACTGTCCACATAAGTTGCCAAACCCCAAACAACTGGCACCTACTATTGGAGACAAACCTAACTGCAGGATTGCTCAGTGATTTGGGGATTCAATGACTGTTCCTAGCTTGCAGTCATGTGTAAGCTTAGTCAGCCAGAGCCTTTTGGTACTGGCTTTTACTTCAGAAAAGTAGATGAAAAACAAGAGCGATCCCAGCACAGAACCCTGAGGGACTCCACTGGTGACTGGTCTCTTTGTGTTGGTAACTTCCCCTATTTTGATTTCCTGCATCTTATCTGTCAGCCACTTGGGAATCTAGTGGGTGATATAGGGGTTTATTCTCAGTTTATTTAGCTTTTCTACTATGCCTTAGAAGGGAATTGTATCAAAAGCTTTGGCCAGGTCAAGGTACATGGTGTGCATCATTTGCTTTCATCCATTACTTTGGTAACCATTAAAAAAAAAAAAAATCCACCAGGATGACTAAGCATGATTTGCACTTGATGAATCCAGTTTGAGATGGGTCCAGTGACTGGTGGATCTCTATATCCTTTTTGATTAATTCCACGATAAGCCTTTTAACAGATTTACATATGAGCCTGATCAGACTTATGGATCTATATTTGTGGAAGGTCCTTTCATATGCAGGGGAATGACTATAGCTGTTTTCAATTTACTTAGTACAAAACCTGTATGAAGACTGAGATGGGATAGTGTTAAGTGTGTAGCCAAATCATGATTCATGTTATTTAAAATGCATCCAGGGATATTGTCAGGACCCGTCAATGCAAACATTTTCGCTTTTGATAGCAGGATAGCAGTTTTAGGACTAGGTCTTATGTGATAGTAGGAGGTAAGCCAGCTTCAGGTATACTGTGAAGGAGAGCTGGAGGAGGGAGAGAGGGGTAAAGTTTGAGGGGGTCTATATCACATTAGCGAACGCTAAAAATAGAGAACGCTGATATATTGAACTTCAAAGTCTGAAAGCTGAAAAATGTGAAGGAACAGATCCAAAAAAAAAAGAGTATACAGCCAAAATTAAGTGAGGGGCTTCACCCCCCACACCCACCATGTTGGGGGCTGTGCCCCCCACACACCCCCAACTTAAATATACCAACTCCAAGATCACACATTACAGAAAAGCCCGGAGAACAGCTCAGCAAATTTTTTTCGCTGGTAAAAAATTTGCTGATCTTTTCCTTCGCTGTTTTCAGCTTTCGGACATTGAAGTTCGATATATCAGCATTCGCTATTTTTAGTATTCGCTGATGTGATATAGACCCAGTTTGAGGTAAATTTATTGGCTAGTAGGTCAGCTATATCTTCAGCCTCAGATTAGGTAATATCATTCATAATCAACTCAGCATATTGCTGTGCTGTGCTTTTGAGACTACAATCATAACACAAAAAAAGAAGCCAATTTTTGAAGTCAGTTATGCTTTGCTCATGTGATACAGTGACGCCACACAAGCAAATACCCATCACTCTTTCCTTGCTCAGCCTGATAAGATGCACATCTGTATGTCTTATAATGGAGTCACCCTATAACAAGAATGTTTGGTTACTAGTTTGTCATAAAATGTACTAGCTATGTAATAGATACATCAATGCAATTGTGTGGCATGATTCTGTAGTGATTAACAGCTGGGATTTTATCTAGTTATCCACAGCTTGTCATAATTGTAAATTTCTTTGGCTTTTGCTCTTGTTGGCATTATCGCCTCTGGCAGCTTCACATCATGATGTCATGCCCCAGACATGGATGGCCAGTAAGCCCAGTTTGACCCAACACAAGTTAAAGACAGAGAAACATGAGAAGAATGTAAAAATGACTCGCGTCTCTCTACAGGAAAATCCATCCACATGATTAGAGAAGCTCTGTAGACACAGGTGAATGGCAGGTAATTAATACCCACTGCAAAAGAAATCACAGATAAACTGATATGGTGAGTGTATTTTAGTTATATCTGATTTTTGAGGTATTCTTCAATGGATAAATGCTGGAAAGAATGCCAAGTAGTCAGAAATATGAACCTTCTTGAGGTCAGTGTCAGAGGAAAGCCAAAAGGGAGACAATGGTGCTTCAAGACTTTGCATTTGAAAGAGTGAAAGAGGCCTGACTCTTGGAATTATGATCAACAGAATAAGTGCTTGTTGAAGCTGTGAACTGGTGACCAGTTGGCCATGGTACAAATGTCTGTTATGCAGAGATTTTTAAAATGTTGACTTAAAGTGGTGACATATGTGGAATGGCCTTTGGCAACATTTTCCAATGGCTCCTTTGCTATCTTATAAGAAAAGATAATGCATTTATCAAGCCATTTGACAATGGTTTGCAGTCACTGTTAACCTCTTCCTTCTAGAGCAAAGACGGACTACCATTATGTTTTCCTGTGCTTGTGCACACTAATTTCAAACAAAACTTTAGTCAGCTGTACATGACCAAGGTATGGAGAGCTCTAGCTGCTCTAGGTTCTGTCCCCAGAAAGAAAATAATAAGACGACTGGACTGGTTTAAGGATCATTATCAAACCACGTTGGGTGGGAAATGTGGGTTAGCCATAAGAATATCCAGTCCATGGGAAAGGTCAAATAGGATTCTCAACTGATCAAAGATTTGTTAGAGCTGATGGCCATAAAATTAGCATTTCTGAGAAAGAATTTCAAGTAACTAAAGTAGCTGTTTAAAATGAAGGATTAGGAAGGCTGCCAGCTGTGAAATTCAAACTACAAGGAAGAGAAGTTATTTAAAGGCAGGTTGAGATGCATGTTTTCTTTGGTTTCCTGTTGATTCACCAAAAGCAGCTTCTCTAAATATAAAATGATTAAAGTATGTACGCTGAAACTATTTTCATCAACAGTCGATAGGGTTACCACCTGTCCCACTTTGCGAGGGACAGTCCCTCTTTGGGCAGTTGTGTCCTGCATAAAAATTGAAAACATGACAAATGTCCTGAGATTTTAGTACAAAAATATTTCCTATATTTTATTTAATACTTGTGTAACACAGTTATTCTGTATCTGAAACACCTAAATGTTATAAGAAACAGAATAAGCAACTAGAATGCTACAAGAATAAGTTTTATTTAGACAAAAAAGTGAATTTATGTCCTTTGTACTGGCCGTGGGTATGTTTTGCCCTGCAAATAGATTAAGTGAACAATTTTTTTTGAATATTTTGTATTCATTGAAACTGCCTTCAGTGAGTTGCTTAACCAGCTGGTGCTGAGACTGCTCTGTTTTCCACAAAATTAATGAAGCACAGAGATGGTAGAAACAAGAACTTTGTCTATGGAATAATTGAGATCCACTCCAAAAGACCTAACTCTGATGCTTTATCTGCAAACTCACTAAATGAGGATGCATGGGTACCTGTTTGCCCAGACTAAGAAACTTGTCCACTTTTTCAGAATATGTCTGTCAGGTAGAAAACTTTCTGGCAGGTTCAGTCACCTCCAAAATATTTGATAAGTAGTCAGTCAGAAGGAAGTGATCTAAAGGAGGAACCATGCTTGAAGTGGATCTGATTATCACTCCAAATAAGGGGGGGTTGTTGAATTTGTGCCTGAATAACTTATTGTATTGACAGGGACCAGGGAATCTAAAAGCATAATTTCTTGCTCATTGCAGAGCAGTAAATATGACTTCAGGTTTTTTCCTCATTTTTGTAATGAAGCAATGAGTAAGAGAGTGGTAGAAAGGTGTACAATAACATTCTTTTTTCCTCCCAAAGAAGAGAGAATCCTCCTTGACTTACTGTATCAAACAGATCATAATGAGGACTGTGTTCTTCCAGGTGGTATAAAGTTCAATATCTGGGTTGTCCCACTCCTCAAAGACATTGACCATACTGGATTCCCTTATCCTCCATTCCAGACGATGGCTGAAGCTTTAACTGAGGATGTTCAGTAGCACATTTATTTCCCCATGATGGGACTTGATGTCAGGCAAATGACCTAGACTAAGGTCCAGTGCAGGAGTACGATCATCTGTCTCTACAAGCTTGCTCATGTACCTTGCCACAATCTGGTTGTCTCTGCAGCAGGAAGGGCTTTCATCTCACCTAACCTTCCCAAACATTTAAAGTTAGGAAATCTGTTTGAAACTAAATTTGAACTATATGGTATCCTTACATCTGGAGGCTTCCTTTCCTTAAATAAGGGAGGCTATTGGATTTGCTGATCAAGCTACTAGCAAAGCATTCATTATCAGAATGCATTTGAATTTTCTGCAGGAAAGGAAGGTGCACATTTTAAAAGGATGTCATACAATGCCATTGAGCCTGCTGGCAAGGATCTGACACCAAACAAAGATCCCTGAGGGCATGATGTCATTGAAACCACTGGCATCTCATAGTTCATTGCATATACATCCTCATTAATAGGAAAAGGGCAGTGAAGAGCTTGGCCATCATATGGCCCAAAAGGCATAGCACAGTCCAAGCGTGAATCTTCCTCTGCATCTTCATCGAGGATACCAGGACTATGACTTCATGGGTTCCCTTCATGGTCAGGGATGATTGATGTTAAAGACTATCTAACTTTGTCTTATTGTAGCCAATCCTCTTATTTGACTCAAAAGAAAACTCTCATTTTCTACAGATCCACAGGCCTGCAAATATGTCAGTGCTCAAATGAATGCCAACAGAAAGTTCTTCAGTGAAATAACCAAGAGCTAATTCTTCAATTCCAAGAATGCATGATGATGGAGGTCTAATGGGAGGCTGAATTTCAAGGGTAGGTCCACGATAAACATTCTGATAAAGAGCAAAGAACCCATGAGAACATAAAGTAATGAAAATGAGCCACACCCAAATTGATTACAAGAAACCCCATGCATTTACCTCAGACATTGATGCACCAAAAGATATTAGTCATGCTCACTGATGAGATCCTAGTGCCTTGTAGCAGACAGGAACACCTGTAACCTTATCTACTACCTAGAAGTACATGGCTATGTCTCTCCAGGTTGGGGCAGAGTCAAAGAACCAGTGTAGAGAGGCGTCACTGTTGCAATTGCCGTATTAGCAGATCTTCTCAGATATTTAGTTGGCAGCGCAATGTGGAAACAAAACCATCTGGCACTCAGGAGCTGTAATCATTTTGTGAGAGAAAGGAGAAGGCTTTTTCTTAGGAAGATGTAGGCAGTGGGCATAGCAGAGATTCTTCAATGTAATCAGCACCATTGTACTTTTTCATACCATGAAAATGAGAGGGCACACAGGTAAAAAACGCACTCTCCAAAGCTAAGAATACAGCATCCATGTGACCAGACGACATCCCAGGCTGTGTACTACATGAACTACAAAATGAACTGGCACCTCACCTAAGTGTCATGTTTAATCATAACCTCACCTCAGGCTTCGTGTCCACTGAATGGCGCACAGCTACAGTTATCCCACTCCACAAGGGGGGATCCACCTTGGATCCCGGGAACTACTGCCCCATCAGTCTGACGAGCCTGATCTGCACGGCCATGGAATGTATTATCATGGAACTTATAAACAAAGACATTGGCAACCTTCAATCACTGGACCCCACGCAGTTTGGGTTCATGAAGGGCAAATCTTGTCTTCTGAACCTGATTGACTTCTTTGAATCAGTCTCCAGAGCCATGGACAAGGGTAAGGTGGTCCACACAGCCTATCTGGACCTCGCCAAGGCCTTCGACACCATCCCCCACTCTGGAATCATAGATAAACTTACTATGCTGGGCATTAATCCCTACGTCACTTGATGGGTTGCCAACTGGCTTACTGACAGAACCCGCACTGTAAAAGTACCCGACTCCAAATCCAGCTTCAGACAAGTGACAAGTGGAGTACCTCAGAGTTCAGTCCTGGGACCACTCTTGTTTAGCATCTGCTTCCCTGCAGTACAGGCCAACACTAAGGGACTCTGGCTAACAAAGTTTACAAATTACTGCAAACTGGGAGCCATTATTGAATCCCCAAATGATGTGGATATTCTACAAAAGGGCCTTACAGAAACAGATGCTTGGTGCCAGAGCCATGGACTCAAGCTCAATGCCAAGAAATGTATAGTTATCTACTTTGGGAAAAAACATGTACCCGTGAATTACCACATAGGTGGCAGTACACTAAACACTGAAAGCGTGATAATAGACTTACAGACACAGGTGGACAGTGGTCTCACCTTCGATAACCACATAGCCACAACAGCCAGGAAATCCTTCTATGTGGCTCACCTCATCACTAAGGGCTTTTCATCCAGAAAAAAGGAGGTCATTGTCCCACTGTACTCATCCCTCATTAGAACCATTATAGAATACAATGCCCCATTTGGTATGTACCTCTCAAGACATCTGCAACAACTGGAAAGGCGGCAGAAATACCTCACTAAAAGAATCACAGGCCTAAAGCAGATGCTTTGTCGCATGTCATCTACTCAGAGGTGATCTCTGCTTAATATACAAGGCCATGTCAAACCCAGAGCTGTTGGACATGCTACACTTAAAGAAATCCCAATCCCTCAGAGACACATGCTCCAGGGATCTAAACCTTGTCATCACAATGAACAAAACATGCTGGAGGGATAGGTTCCTGACCCAGAGACTCCCCAGACTCTGGAATAGACTGCCCATACATGTCTCTTTGGCCCTCTTCAAAAGGAACCTTGATGATTGGATGGGAGATAGGAAATTCACCCTGGGGTTCACATCAGTTGCCCTGCTAGACAGGGGTCCAGGGAAGTAAATACTGTGGGAAGAAATAGCCAGGGAATTGTTATGGCTACGCTTGTATAGGCCCTAGGGCCAATAGCCTAGTACCAACCTATGAACCTATGAACCTATGAGAGATAAAACAATTTATTTTAAACTGTGTAAAAGCTTTAAATCAATTTTATAACCCTTTCAGAAGATTTCAGTTATTTTTGTAATTGCTTTCATGTTTTAACCTGTTATATGACAATACAAAATGACAGTGTGACTTCTGACATCACTTGTCCATTTATAAGATTTGCTCATGTGATTCCTGTTTTGTTCATAAAATGTTTCACGTTTTAACTACCTGATAAAATTACATAACTGTGTAAAGCATTATATTAGTGTGTGCTTGTTAAATCTGTAATTTACTAACATTTATAGTTCCATCAGGTTCCTGGGTTTTTAATCCAATTTCTTTTGTTTATAACTTTTTTATGTAGCTGATATTTTGTTAATGTTGTTAATGTATAGTTAAGCTTTACTGCTTTCCTGATTTGGTTGCTTGTGTTTGATTATGTCAGTTTGGAGACTCGTGCATTGGGGCATCTGTCATGTTGCTAAGAGGAAACTGATGTTAGAGGAAGTGTTAGGTTATGAGAGGCGCATGTGAGCCCTGATGCTGACATCAAACTGTGTTTCCTAAAGGTACAACCTCTCCCCCTCACTCACAAACCACAAACCACACACCACACAATTGGCTAAATGCCACCAAATGTCAAATGGTGTATATACACAAACACACTTCCAAAGTCTGGGCTATCACTGTGGTCCCAACTGATGCAGAATGGGCTATTGGAGACTTCTGAACACTAACTAGTGAGTTTCAGTCAGGTGGAGGCCAGATGAATTGAACCTTACCCCCTGAATTAAGTGTGAACCCTCAGAGTGGGCTTTGAAGGATCATTCCCTGTGAACGGCTATGAGTGGTCATAGTCTGGATGGGGAAGAGCTGATGTAGACACCCGTGATACCCCTTAACTGATTACTGAGGGTACACATTCCTCTCATCTTCAGCAATGACAGATAGTTTGACCCTTTGCTAGCTGAAACAAAGCTTGCTGAAGCTACTACCCTGAATTTGGAAGAGGAGTTTTCATCTGATTTTTGCCTATAATTCCTGTACCTTCTATTGGTAGGACACTGACTTAGAATCATACAAAGGATGCTTCAGATGTCCAAGTGATGAGTACCCTCCACAGCCACTATCTTCAAAGAGCTCATATAGGATTCATCTTCTTTTTTATCTTCAGCTGCCTAGACTACAGTACAACACTTCCTGTGTTGCATTCCCAGACACTATAAACAGTGCCGGTATGGGCTCTGGTTAGTTAGCTGATTATTGTAGAAAAGCATGGGAGTGGGTTTTGGCATTTTCAATTTTTTTTTTACAGTATAATACTTCCTGTGTTGGATTCCCAGGCACTATAAACAGTGCCAGTATGGGTTCTGGTTAGTTAGTTGATTATTGTAGAAAAGTGTGGGAGTGGGTTTTGGCATTTTCAATTTTTTTTTTTGTGACTTGATTATTATAGAAATCTTTGGACAGTTTTGCCATTTTAGACTTATTTGGGCAAGCCTACAAGATGCAAATCACATTATCTCAGGAATGACTTGAAAGCACTGTCTGATTAACTGACATCTACACAGTAGGCAAATGGGAAATATGGGATTCAAACCATGATCTAGAAGATGGAGCTTACTGTCAGCATACAGATTTAACGCTCTGAGCTAAACAGCCAAGCCTTTTCCTGAGATTTTCTCACTGATGACCATTAGCATAAAAGTTCTAACTATTGATAGAAAAAAATGGAGCTCTGCAACTGGATGCACTCTCCTTGTCAGATGTTTTATGTTATACACGTACTGCCTGGAGCCATGTATACCTCTCAGCACAGTTAAAGTTAAAAAATCTAAATTGTGCTGCTACCAGGGCTAACAGAAGAGGAAATCCCCAGAATAACACATTACAGAAAGTATTCAAATTAAGAGCTATGTTTATTTATTCATTCATTTATCCATTTCCCTTTGCTGACTGGGATAGTCCAGACCTGGGTTGGAGTGCACATCTAGTGACACTTATGTTAATGTTTGGACCTTTAGAACATTGTCCTGAATGGGGAAATTGCCCTGAAGGTATATTAGATTGTTATAGTGTTTGTATGTAAGTATGTCATGTTTTACACCTTCTCTTTTTACTCTATGAAGGCTTTGCCAAAGTGCTGCCGATTTTGATAACTTTTTTATTCTTGGTACAGCCAAACCATTTCATAACACTTGTTGTTGTCTTTCAGCTTTTCCCAGTTAGGGGTCACCACAGCGGAACTCTGGTTAGCTAATGATTGGCAGTAGATTTTCACAAATGCTGAGGTGCCAGCTCGACGTCCAACCTTCAACGAAGGCACACCCATTTACGCATGTCTTTTGAACACCCACCCAACTGCGGGGAGGACATGCAGACTCCACACAGAAGGCACTCCATGTACTCCAGCTGAGAATCGAATGGAAGAACCTCTTGCTGTGAGGCAACAACGCTACCGCTGCACCACCGCGGATCATTATTTTATAACACTCAGTGTGATATATTTAGGGAAAGTAAATTCTGCTAATAAAATGCATTTACTTGAAATCCAGGCTGTTGGTCTTGAGTCAGAAATCTCTCTTCCCATTTTATGGACATTGATTTAGTTCTTGAACTGTTTACCAAAGTGATGACTGAATGGGAGATAAATAAGTAAATAAATACCCATTTGTTAACCAGATAGTTCCACTGGACAAACATTCCCTTTTCAAGAGTAATGTCTGATTAAGTGATTTGCTGAATGTCACACAGTAACAAATGAGGGCTGTGGGAATCAAACCCTGTACCTCATGACACAACCTTAATCCCCTGTGTCATCTATCAGTTGATTAGTACGTTAGGGTGGCTGATGATCTCCTTCTCCCTCTCTCTCCTGAGGGTTAGAGGTTGTGAGGGGTTGACCACATTGGGAGGCCTTCTTTCTCTGACTAAAGGTTTTTATATGGCAAGCAGGAATGACTGGTGGGGAAAGACATACAGCTGCAGTAGTAACATGTGTAAAGTACATACGCACCTTTAGCACTGACATTATTTTACATTGTATACATAGATGTTTTGCCACTGATGTGTTTTCTTTCATCAGTTTCATTACTATATGTATAAACAGTATTATAGCATTACTAAAAACAAGGTTGCATTTGCATGACTGAGAAAATTTGTACTGCAAGGCTTCAAAGTTTGGGTATAATAATGCTCTAGGGACCCAAACCTTGTCACCACAATAAACAAGACACGCTGGAGGGATAGATTTTTGTCCCAGAGACTTCCTATACTCTGGAAAAAGCTACCCATCTATGTCAAGCAAAGTTCTTCATTAGCACTTTTCAAGAAAAATCTTGATGAGTGGATGGGAAATAGGAAATACACCCCGGGGATCACTTCTGTGTCCGCTGGACAGTGGAACAGGAAAATAAATTTCTTGGGTGGCGTAAGCTATGGAACCTTGCTGGCTAGGCTTACAAAGACCCTTGGGCCGATAGCCTAGTACCTACCTATGAACCTATGAACTTTCATTATTATGCTATTACGGTGAAAACAAACTATTCTGTAATCTTAATCAGGCACCTAATAGTGCCTCAAATGAGAAGCTTGTCATCAGTTCTTTAAAAAATGTCATGGTGCCCTATGCTTCATGTCGAAAGCATTTTTTTAATTCAGTAAAGCAGATTTCATAATGGATGATAACCTAGCTTATATATTTTGTTCTGAAATCTCTAGTGCAGTTGTATTGACACTATCAATGCATGATTCTTCACTTTTCCATCAATGCAAAAATGAATGCACACTGATACATTAAATTCTGACATCGGTCTCGCAATTGTTTTTTCTTTCCTTTTTAATCAGGTTCTGAATTTTCAAGGCAAGCTGAAATTCTTGCATGGGCAGAATGAGATGACAGAGAGGGGTGTCCTGCTACCACCTCAACTGGCACTTTTTGCTATTGCTCTTCCAGTCCAGCCACCAGCCATTGTGGAAATTTGCACCAGGACTCAGCTGTTTAGAACCAGGCACAAAATGGACTTCACACCCATGGGTGTTGACTCAAAGTAAGTAAAGTGACCTTTTTTGTTTTGTTTTGTTTAGACACCAAATACTATGTCAACATACCTATTAGAAAGAGCAGTTTGATTACATATTTTTGGCATTTATTTTTGAAGATGGAGAACTAGATTGAAAATTAATTATATAACATTTAGGCTGTCTCTCATCTATTGTTTGTCTTTGCTTTATTTCTGTCTTTTAGGAAAATACCTTTGCTTCTCTGTTTGATTTAAAATAGCATCTGTATATTGCTTTATATGAATATGATCTCCCCCAAAAAAGTGTGTGTGTGGGCGGTGAGTATATGGATGTGGGGGTATGTATATGTATGTACTCACTTCTATGCATGGGTAATTACACAACTACAGTAACAGGATACTTGAATAGTGCTGTAGCCTTTTAGAAACAGCGAGAGGTTTTACATCCTGATATGTTATCTTATTTCTCAAACCTGTGTAGCACTGAACTATTCTGAGTGAAAAGCTATTCAACTGACTTCACAGAAAAATAATTGTCATCAAAAGCATTTGGAAGCACTGAGAACTATATTTTTATTTTTAATTTTCTAACCAGGGTAGGGCACTTATCCCAGAAGACTTCTTTCACATTTATTTTAAAAACATTGCTTGTGAATGTAATCTCTACACGATTTGTGAAACCATTTGATTGACTTGTTTTTTTTTTCCATATCAAACGTGCAAAGGAATTCACATCTACATATATAATATTTCCAAACAGGTTTTATACAAGATTTGAATTTTTTATCATGTTTGGCATTGTCTTATAAAATACAGATGAAAGTAATGATTTGACTAGGAATTAATGGCTGAATTTGTTCTGAACAGTGAATTCACATCACTTTCAAGGTCTGCTTACAGAATGTTTTTATTTATTTAATTTTACTGTTTATTCATTTATTTCATTTTGCTGTTTATATATTTATTTGTATCAGCTGACCAGGGTAATCTGACTAAGCAATACTCATTTTTCTGATGGAAGCTTGGGAGGAAGTGGTTCATAGTATAGTTTAGGAAGACAGGGACATGATTTTGGATTTACATATTGAATTCAAACATACTATAAAGAATAGTAAAAAAATAATTTAAAAGAGCACAATACACAGAGTATAAGTAGAGTAAAACTGAAATGGTCAGTTAGACATCTCCAGTTGTATAGTCTTAATTAGGTTGATTAACAGACAATTTATTTAAGACTAGATTAAAGGTGGTGTAACTGAAATATGGCATCAAACTGGATATATATGCAGTATTGCTGTTTTAGTTCACCAAAGCTGCACTTAGAGCACAAATACAAGTGTGTGTGTGTGTGTGTGTGTGTGTGTGTGTGTGTGTGTGCGCGCATGTGTGCGTGTGTGCGTGCGTGTGCGTGTGCGTGTGTGTGTGTGTGTGTGTGTGTGTGTGTGTGTGTGTGTGTGTGTGTGTGTGTGTGCATCTGTATGAATTGTATATTTTCAGTTTGAAAATTACATGTGTTATAACTGTATGTCAAAACTTGATGTGTTTGTCTTGAGGTCTGGGACTTGACTGAAGAGTCCACAGACCAGCTCACTAACCTGGTTACAACTGATAACTAAGTAACTTGTACTAAACCATTTGTTCAACTTTGTGCAAGCAATGTATGCTGCTCTAGCATCATGCTGTAGTTCCTTCTTTACACTCATGTTCCATGGGATTGTCTTCCTGTCCTGCACAGCCTTATAGACTTTTGCACCACCTGTGCTTATAATTCTATTCATCCAGTTCTGTTTTGTTGCATCTGACTCCTATAGTAACCCCATGAACTACTGTTGTCAGACAAGTAGGGAAGATTGCCTGGCCTTTCTTCAGATCACACATGCACCATGCACACACCTATGGGCAATTCTGGTTCACCAGTCCACCTATTGTATGTCTTTGGAATGTAGAAGGAAACCAGAGAATTGCACAATAAACTGAACTGGGGAACCTCTTGCTTTGAGATAGCAATACCACTCACTGCACCAGTGTGCTGCCCTTGCATATTGTCAGGTTTTTACATGTTTCCAAATGATATTTTAAATCTATTTGACTTGAAAAATCCTATCAAAATAACAAGACATCACCTGATACATTGAGTTATAAAATGCTAAAGTTATAAAATGCTTAAGCCGGACAGTTAAATTCAACAAATTTTCCCTTAAAACCCAGGCAGAAATATCCATTCGCCAAGCTCCTCCATGATCAATTCTGAAAAGCCACCCATACTTGCAACAGTCTTCAACCTAGCATTATGGACGGTTGGACTTCCATTATTTCTCCTGCCAACCTTGTTGACTTTGGTCTCTTGAGGCAGTGTAGCAATTGTCTCATGTACACAGACAACCCACTACTAATAACAGTCTAGTACAGAGTGCAAGAGATGTATTTACACCAAGAATCTAGAATCCATGCTCCCTTTCACTCAAAAGAGTAACATGGAGAAGGTGGTCAACTCGCCCACCACTACATATTCACATAGTACCACTACTCATACACATAGTATGCATAAAATACGTAAATCCACATACACGGAGGTTCTCTCAGAAAACGTACTGAAAACCATTGACCTCCAAAACACAAGTCTGCTACAGCTAACACAGTCTCCACAGCACCTATGACACATAGCAACACCAGTGTTTCACCCACATGCCCATAAGGCATAATACTCAAAAAACAAGTTTACTTCTCATTGGAAACTCAATAATGAGACACATGGATATCCCACTCACCAGGTTGTACAAGGAGAAATTCACAGTCAGCTGCCTGCCTGGTGCCAGGATTTGCCAAATCATGCATGCGCTTATGTCTCTCAGCAACAAGTACCATTATGACTTTGTCATAGTTCATGTTGGTGTTAATGACCTGAGATGTACCTCACTGGACTATATGAATAGAAACATGGTCGAGCTCTCTGAGTATGTGCCCCAGGCAGGTATGTGGAAAGTAGAATGTGGGTGAGAAGGTGACCACCATTACTATGGATTGGTTTAATTAATGCCATATCTAACTTTAGTTTACATTCAGGCTGTTAGATTGTCCTAAGTAATATACAATGCTGTGATCTCGTAGAATGGTCAGATCCATATTTTTCTATGTTATTGTGTCTTTTCTAGTTTTGCCTTCTGGTTGGAATGTATATTTTTTTAGAATGTTAACTGAACAGTGATGCAAGTTTTAGCAAGCCAGTGGTAAGCAAAATTTTCTGCTCAGAAAATATTTTTATAATTGTTAAAGGTCTCTATGTGAATGCAAAATGCAACTGCTCCATGTGTCTAGACAACCGATATTTTCTTTTAGTAAGTATATGCGATGGTTACATTGGTGATAGGCGAAGAAGTTGAGGTTTGACTGTTTTTTCTTGTCATTTGGCCATTATATTGTCATCTGCACCGTCATGTTGAATAATTTCAGACAGGTTAAAAAAATATCAAACCAATCAAATTTATAAAAGTTTCACATCCACCTTCTAAGAAACACAAAATCATTTACTAGCAAGCCAACTAAAGTGTGTTGTTCATTGCATCACTGCTAGTTGTTATATGGTAATAGGTTCATAGAAGGTTACTAGGCTAACAGCCAAAGAGTCCTTACAAGCCTAGCCATGTTTATCCTGAGTTGCCCCACTTGTCAGTGGTTAGGTTATTGAAGTTTGCAGAGGTAAGGGTCTAGGGTATTTAATAATGACTTTCACTGTCCAGGAGTGACATGGGCACCATCCCAGGAATGAATTTGCAGTCAACAATCCATTGATCTAGACTGTGTTTGAAGAAGGTTAGGGAGGGGCTTTGTTTCACATGAACTGGAAGCTTGTTCCAGAGAAGTTGCAGCTTCTGAGAGATAAACACATCATGCTAAAGAGACAGATATATGTCAGAGGCTAGGTTAAGATTCCTGGAATGAGTGACCCTTCTGCAGTTTGATTTACGAATGTGTAGCATTTCCATCAGGGTCAGGTCAGCGACTACCCAGTAAGCCATGCACAGGTCATCCCTGAGCAACCTGTAGGAGACAGAATACAGTGGCAAGGCTTTCAGTCTTTCCATGTAAGACTTGTTTTGTGTAACCTGTAATTTCCTGGTGAGAAACCTCTGTGGTCTCTCCAGTTGTTGCAGGTGTCTGGTGAGGTACATATAAAAGGGAGCATTGTACTCTATTATTGGTCTGATGAGGGCCGAGTATAATGGAATTATAACATCCTTAGATTTAGATGTGGTGCCTTTACTTATAAAATGTGCCACATAGAAGGATTTTCTTACTACTGTGGATACATGGAGGTCAAAGTTCAGGTTACTATCAACCAAGTACCCAGATCACATACAACTGGGTCTATACTTAGGGGAGTGCTGTCTGTAATGTAATTAGCAGGGATGTCAGCTTTCCCAAATGGAATAGTAATGCATTTTTTTGCATTTATCTTTAATCCGTGGCTTTGGCACCAATCATTTGTCTGTATTAACCCTGTCTGTAGTATATTAACATCATTGGGGGACTCAGTGATTGCTCCCAACTTGCAATCATCAATGATCTTGGTCAGCCACAGGCTGTCCAAGTTTGCCTGGACTTCTGAGAAGTAAATTCCAAACAGAAAGGAGCCGAGCACAGAACCCTGTGGTACGCAACTGGTGACTGGTCTTTTGCTAGTGGTGAAGTCACCCACTTTTACAGTATGTGCCCTGTCGTGAGCCAGTTGGCTACACATCTGGTAATGTAGGGGTTAATTCCCAACTGGGAGAGTTTCTTTATCATACCTGAGTGGGGAATGGTGTCAAATGCCTTGGCTAGGTCAAGATAGGTGGTATGCACTCATCAAGGGTCTTGGTGACTTTCTCGAAGAAATCAATCATGTTTAACAGGCATGATCTACCTTTAACAAATCTGAACTGGGTTGGGTCTAGAGTTTGGAGATTGTCTATGTCCTTGTTATTAAGGTCAATAATGATTTTTTTCCATGGCCTTGCAGATGAGGTTAGTTAAGCTTATGGACCTATAATTCCCATGGTCGGTTGATGGTCCCCCTTTGTGCAGAAGGATTACTGTTGCTGTCCTTCATTTCACCAGAACATAGCAAGATTACAGGCTGTGGTTAAACAGGATCCAAGTGGTAATGTTTCAAGTTGTTTAAAAGGCAACCAGGGATGTTGTGTGGTTCCACTGATGCCATGTTTTTCGGCCTTTGAGAGCACCTCTAGATGATCTGCTCTTTTGAGATATTGGCCTGAGGAATGGTGGCAGGTATACTTTGGGGGATGACTGAAGGGGACAGGGGGTGAAGTTTGCTACCAATCTGCCAACTAGCAGGTTGGCTATTACCTCTGGTTGAGTATGGGTGGTGCCATTCACAACTAGTTCAGTGCATATCTGGATATTCCCTTTTAGATTTCAGACGTAGTTAAAGAGTGCCTTGTGATTATCCTTAGCTAGGGATGCTCTTTTTGCTTTGTAATTAGCTTTGGAGGACTTGACAAGATCTCTAAATTGTTTGTTTAAGCTAGAGAGGGATTTCTTCCTTTGTTGAGCCAGTTCCCTCTTTTTCTTGGACGTTAGTTTCTTTTTCTTGTTGTATAGCCTGTTTATACTAGGGGTCCATCAGGGTAGCTTGTTTTTTTTGGCAAGATCTGGTTTTAATCTGGTCAGATACAGGTGATTTTATACAACTACTTAAATGGCTATACAATGCATCTTACCAGGGAGGACTTTACATGGGTGTGTGTGTGTGTGTGTGTGTGTGTGTGTGTGTGTGTGTGTGTGTGTGTGTGTGTGTGTATGTGTGTGTGTCTGTGTGTCTGTGTGCAATACTCTTCCATGTTAATGAGTACTATGTCCAAGACATTTGAGCCTCTTATAGGTGTGCTGACTAACTGTTCCAGAGCATTTGCATCGACAAAGTCCAAGAACCTCTTAGCCAGCATGTTTGGGGTTGTGTATGTTTTCCAGTCGATGGTAGGATAATTAAAATCACCCATGAGTAAGATGTTGAGCTGTATGGCAATAACTCTAGCAAGTCCAGGTATGCCATATGCTTTTCCTGTTTAATGGGGGGACCTATAGCTAGCTATGATGTAATTGCATACTTTGAGGATGAAAAGTACAATGAATAAATAGTATATATTCCCATAAAATTCAAATATTTCATTCCCTCAGTTTGCATTTACATAGATCTGTAAATCTTAAGATCCTGCCTGTTTATAGATTTAAACAGGATTCTGTTTGTACTTAAAATTAGTTTTAAGAAATTTCTAAATTATATTTTAAATTTATTTGGTCTAACTTGAGAAATTCCAAGAAAATTACTGGACTTGAGGTGATAAAATTAGCTTTAAGGTGATGTTAAGTTAGTGTTTGCACTTGTTATAAGTAATACTTAAACTTGTTCTGAGGTAATTAACAGTCCCGATTCATCTACATGATATCATTGCTTAATTTTTACAACTTAACTTTTCTATTGTTTGTAACAAGTAATGGCTTACCTAACTTGTATCTTATGCAGCATTTTAGAATTGAATAAATGTAATTTGAGGTTAATCCTGTTTCTAGTCGCTGCCTGTGTGGTGTTTGCGTGTTCTCCGTGAGTTTTGTGGGTTTTCGCTGAGCACTCTTGATTTCCTCCTGTTTTCTGTTAGCATGCAGTTTGATTGGCTTCTTTGAAAGTGTCCATATATATTGAATTTACCCTTCTTTTTGTGAGCCAGGTTGTGGCTGAAAATGGTTAATGATAACCAGATTAGTTACCCAGTTAAACTCAATAAATGAAAAAAAAACAATCTGTTTGTTGCACATATTTAGAACTTCCTTGAAAGACATTCATTTAACTGAGAGTTGCTGTTCAAGAATTCCATTTCATGTTTTTATGAATGAAATACTCAAGTAGTTCTAGCCACCCAAAAGACACATGATTTTTTTTTTTTTGCACAGAATCCCAGTCTGAGAGCACAGAGGATTATGGCTATGAGCTGTTAATCTGCTTCCTGTGGTACGTGTTTTGATTCCCTTAGCCATCATTTGCCTATATTATGACTTTAAGTAGGTCATTTAACCAGATGGTGCTTTGGAAAAACTGGCCTAGGCTTCTCCAAGACCTCCTGGACAGCATGCCTAGTAACTAGCTGTGACCTTAAAGATGGGATCAGGACTTTATTTTAATAACAGGTTAGGCAGGAAGAATTGGCTTAATCAGGAAGGGTTAGCAGTAGGTTGGGGAGTCTGTGACAAAACCAATATCTCTAGCTGTGTCCAAGGTGTTTCTCCTGATTTGTATGTTTATTCTACACATTCAGGATTATATAATTTATGGAAGCAACAGCATGGCATCCAGATCTAAGGAGATCATAGTCCTGCTATGCTCAGCCCTCATAAGACCAATAATCGAGTACAGTGCACCCTTTGGCATGTACCTGACCAGGCATTTACCACAAACAGAGTAGCCACAGAGGTTCATCACTAAAAGAATACAGGATGTAAATAATATGTCGTACATAGACTGCCTCAAAGCCCTGTCCCTGTATGTGGTGTCCTACAGACCACTGATGGATGATCTATGCCTAACCTTCAAGATATTCTCTGATTCAGCCCTGATGGAACTGTTACACATTTGCAAAACAAACAGCACTAGAATTATCCAGTCTAAGGGTCTAAACCTCATCTATAACATAAACAAAACATTTTGGAGGCATAAGTATGTGTCTCAGAGTTAACCCTTCTCTGGAACAGACTCCCCATTCACTTGGAACAGAGCTCTTCCTAAGCATATTCAAATACAGTTTGGACTAATGAATGGGAAATTGCAAACTGACCCCAGCTTGTTACCTGTGGCTGTTATGGATAAGGGGCAGTTTGTAGATGCCCTAATTCACAGGAATATACCAAAGCTGTTCTAGCCTTGGGGGCACTGATAATTGGGAAGTTTAGGCTATGGATGGCTAGGCAGAAAAAGGCTCTAGAGGGACGTTAGGCTAGTAACTGCCTATGATCCTTTGAATTCATGTCAAGACAAAGATTTAAGATAGTGATGACTGTGCAATACTTGGCATATGGGATGTATACTAAGGTGGCTGATTGGTATCAGAATTTGCAGGTGTCTGTAGGAGAAAAAAGTTATTTCTGGACAATAGCTGTAAAGAAAGACCACATAAAAATGTTGCTGTGGCATATTTTTTGCATGCAGCAACATTATTTGTTTGCATAAAGTTGGATACTTTGTGTAGCAAGCATATAGCTGGATTAAAATCAGTACTTTTTTCTAATAAATCAAGTTACTTTGAGTGACTTTTGATAATAATTAAAGTTGCGTAACATCATTTTTGCAGTGGAAAGATGGTACTTGGATGGACCGAGATGGAACTTAAAATGCGTTCTGGATATCAGTTTGTTCATGTTGAGGACTTGATGTACTGTGCTGGAAACCATTTTAGGAGTAAGTAACTAATGAACTCTGAGGTAATGACTCTGTTTTTGTTTTTATGTTCTGTGCGAATAACTGTCCTGTTTTAAGATGTATGACATGAACTAAGTGGAACCAGTACACATGTATGACTGTGGATAGTCTTGCTTGTGGAACCCCAGAAATGAATGTAGAAGTAATGGAGCTGACATTGCAGAAATATGCCTGCATTGGGAGAGACAACTACAATGTGAACCACATGAAAGCTGTAATAATAGATGCACTTTTTTGCTGGGGTCAGTTGTTTTATGTAGTGTATCCTGTGGCAGGGAATACAGAAAAGACATTTTACTGCTCCCACAGCTGACAAGCCATATAGTATAATTTTAACCTTAACAAAACCAACATTTCTGTAGTCATTTTCTGTAAGTTCTGCAGTTTGCCTCAAAGCTGAGTG
The DNA here is from genome assembly GCF_019279795.1 of Protopterus annectens. Lineage (NCBI taxonomy): Eukaryota > Metazoa > Chordata > Ceratodontiformes > Protopteridae > Protopterus > Protopterus annectens. The sequence continues at coordinate 1,927,257,129 of NC_056741.1, forward strand.
ATTCATTGTTGTAGAAGAGCTGTCTCAATGCTTTTAACCAAGAAATCAGTAGACCCTTCTGCTGCTTCAGCATACTCGTATTTGCACAGTTAGTTAGAAGCAGTTTTAATGCAATGAGAGCACTCAGTTTTTGCCAGAGTTCAGCAAATATCACAACTTCAGGCCTTCAACTGTGGAGGAGTATCTGTATTTGTCCAACACACCATTACATAATTTCAAATGATCCATAACCGAACTTGGAGCACCTAGAAATCCAAACCACCCTTAATGGTGCTTTTACTGTAGTATTTCTGCTATGCATCCCGAGCAGTGTCTTCCACAGATTGAACTCTCCTAGCAAAAAAGTATTTAGTTTATTGTTTAATTACTTTGAATCGCTGGTTGGCATACTTACACATCTGAAAATTGATATGCTCAGCATTTCCGAGATTTAGTTCATATTAATGTACTGAAGTAAGTTGTAAAACTATCAATGAGAGGTTCTAATATCCTTGATCTGGACTTTACCAGTTGAGCTTCTGCCTGCACCCCCTCAATCTTCTCACTTCTGGTTAAATCTGACAATAAATCAGTTGTCATCTCCATCAGGCCTAGTGGTATCACCCCACTACAAAATGAGGTGTTTTTAGTGAAATTTCTAGAGCATGCCTACTTTAGTTGGTAGAAGACCTAGACAAAATTCCGAATAATCTCTTACAAATGGACCTAACTGAGAGAGCATTCACCTCCATCTTTTGCCAGCACCTAAACAGTTGCTTAGAAAAATTAGTACCCATTCTAAGTTTATAAGTAAATTCAAGAATAAACATCTCTGGTGGGCCTCCTGTATTAATAAACTGTAGAACAACAGGAGGGGAAAAAGGCAGTAAGAAATCACCACCCTCCTAACTTAAGACCACACTGAAATGCACAAGCAGAGAATTTCAGAGCACTATTAGAAAGTGTAAATTGGAGTATAGCTTAAGTTCACTACCATTATTAAAGGAAACTACAAATATTTCTTCAGCTATGTCAGGAAATTAAGGAATAACACCCAAGATTGTCCTAAGCTTGTTCATAACAGTTTCATACATAATAATCCCAAGGATACAGAGCATATTTTAGCAGATGAATGTAGAATTAACTTCACCTACTACGTTGCTAAACCCATTACTATCCCTGGAAATGAACTTCCCAAGAAACCACGTTGGAACAAATCTTAGAATCCATGTGAAAAGTAAAAATACCTCTTCAGTATAATCAGGCAATGCACTGGGCTGCATTCTCTTCAGTGGCAAGTATGTACTATTTATTTTATTTATTGATTGATTTGATTGATTGACATTTCCTTATTGCGGAAAGTCCGACTGGGTAGAAGAACATTTTCAATGGAGGCCTGGGGAAAATGCTTTAAATTATTAAAAAACATTTTAAAACAATAATTTTACAATCTTCAAAAATAAAGCGAAAACATCTGCAGTTTAAATAATTAAAACAAATTAGACATAATATAAAATATTGGTTAAGAACAGATAATACTTAAAAGAAAATCTGGACTGTTCGTAGAGAAATTAAAGCTAAGCTAATTTAATATGAAGAGGAATTGCAATATGAAGTGAGGGAAAAACAGGCTTATGATATATTTAGAGAGGAAGTCAGGGAAGAGAATTAGATAGCAGTAAGGAAGTAAGTGAAGAAGGGAGAGTAAGGAGGTATTAGGAATGAAAAGGTACTTGTTCACATTTAGGGATGTAGTTTATTCTTGTTTTGAGCAAAAACAGAGCCAGATTTTAGCTATGAAGTCTTTCAGAGTGCGTTTTGAAAGGTGAGGGGGGTGGTGGTAGGGTGGTATAGACCTGATGGATACAGGAAGGAGTTCTAGACCTTAGCAACCTTGTACAAGTATAGACAATGCCCGGCAGGTTTGCTTGGGATGTAGACAGACAGAAATTTTTGGTCACTGGATCACAACGACTGACTGGGAGCATAGCTGTGTAGAATGTTTGTTTTTTAGTGCTGTACAGGCAGATGGATGCTGGATAATTTTATAGGTGGAAAGAAGTTGTGTATATATTAGTTGATGTGCCTGTTCTAGCCAATTTAGGCTTTTCAGTGCTGTGCAGTGGTGGGTACTGAAAGGGGTATGTGCTGCAAATTTAGCAACTTTGTTATAGCATTGTTCAAGTTTTAAGTTTTGTGCAGTATGGTTTGTGATGTAAAATGCTTGCAAGTAGGGTTGTATCGGTGTGGTATGTTTTCATTTCTATAAATGTATGATTGCCTATGTAGTAAGTGATGGCTTAATAAAGATGTTTCTTTTTAAAAAAAAAAAAGGCAGGAAGTGAATGTTTTATGTAACGTTGCTTAGGTTATATGATATATAGCAATATATGTGAAATAAAATGTTTGTTATGTTAATTATAGTGTAATTATATTTATATGAATATAAATTTGCCTATGTCACAAGTGATAATTCAATAAAGGAGTTTGAAAAAAAAGTGATTCTAAACATTTTCCATTAAAAAAAGATTTTAATTTTTGTGAAGCTGGAGATTAGTAAGGATAGGAGCACCATATAGAAGAGTGGGGAGAAGATAGGTAGTGGCAAGTGTAGTTTTAGTTGCATCATTGAGAGAGTTTTTGGCTCTGTAAAGCATCCCTAGCATTTTATGAGTTTTTCTTATACAAGTTTGTATATAAAGATTGAATGTAAGATTATCATACACTACCACCCCTAATCGTTTGCTATGAGAAGTGACTTCAGTGGTTGTACTATCAAGAGCGAGGACTTTAAATGTTGTTTTTTCAAGAGAGGGATTGGGGGGAAAGTAGTTTGGTGTTTTTTTGTGTTGAGCATGAGTTGAGAGTCACACAGCTATGTTTCTGTGTCTGTTGAAGATTCCTGAGTAAGTTTTTGGTGGTGTACCATGCTGTCAGGTGTGCAAATGAGAGTGGAATCATCTGAATACTGTATTACGGTGGTCTGTTGTGTGGAAGTATAGAAAGTGTTGATAAAAATGTTAAAAAAGGAGGGGACCAATGACAGAGCCTTGTGGTATATCAGTGGTGACTGTGAGGTAAGTAGAGAGCATGGAGTGCCATTTTACTGACTGACAGGGCAGGTAGCTTTTAAATCATGGCAAGGTGGGCTGAGAGATAATTAGTGAGGACATTTGAAGTCGAAGTTTGCTGTGACAAACTATGTTGAAGGCTTTAGACAAGTCTAGAAATAAGGAAGAGACTAATTTGCCATTACTGACAGTATCTACATAGGTTAGAAAGGCAGTACTAGTACTAAGGGAAGGACAGAAGCCATGTTACTTAGGAGATAGGAGTTCATCCTGCAGGTGACAGTCTAACAATTGTTTGTGAATATAATTTTCAAGTAATTTGGTGAGGGCAGATAATATTGCTATAGGTCTAAAACTGTTAATGTCTCTTGAATTTCCTCATTTGTGCAGAGGAATAATGTGTACTTTTTCCAAAAAGAGGGAATGTGGGATTCCCAGATTGACCTATTTATAAGGATTGAGAAAGGATAGGCAATGCTATTGGCTTTTGTCTTTAGGTACTCACTTCGAAGATCATCAGCTGAAGAAGAGCATGATTTAAGTTTAAGAGTAGTTTTATATAGGATGTGGGCACAGGTTTGAAGGTGAAAGTGGATGTGGTGATATGTGGCTGTTGTGCAGGGTTGGGATTAGACGTTAACTTAGCCTTGGATAGAGATTCTATACTATCTATAAAATAAGAGTTGAACTGCATTGCAGTTTCAAGTGCTGAGTTATTGGGAGAGGGATTTAGGTTGAATTTTTCGCTGAGATCAGTGGCATAGCTAGAGTTTGTGCTGCCTGGGGCTGTCTTTGAGTTTGACTCTCCTCATCCCTCACAAAATCATGGTCAAATGTGGTCCCACAAACACAGCCCTCCCCCGCTGCAGCTGTTTCAGTGTTCTCATTACTTGTCTGTTTCTTACCATTTACCATAAACACTGTAATGTGCATACTGTTTTATACTTTACTTCTACAATGATTATTTGGATTTAATTTAAAACTATTATTTTAAATTTTATAGCACAAACACTGATAAACATCTGCTAAACAAAGCAATACAGTCTCCAATGAAAACAGACTTAGTATTAAAACTTCTCTGCCCTTCAAACTCACATTCATTGAAACAGCATTGAAACCAAAATTCAAAGAAAATGCATCTGGCCAGTGGCAGATTAAGTTTATCTTTGGCCTGTTTTCAAATCGGCCCCTTCCACACATATTTAGGATTATGCAAACATACATGTGTTCTTTAATTCACTTTCCTGATTGTATTAAATTATATTCCTTGTATAATACAGCACATTTGTTAGAGCCTGTTTTAAATTTATTGTTTCAAACATTTTTCCAGTAAGCTATGAAACAAAATGTATGAACCAATAATGATAAAACTTACCAATTCAGAACATTTCTATCATAAAAGTCTACTCAAACTTCTGTCATTACAATCTACCAAGATCAGTAAATATGCACAGTCTCTGCAGAAGTAAAATTCATCTAACTAATTCCACATTAAAGGGATCTGTAACTAATGAACAGGGTGCTGCTAGCAAACAAAGTTATATTCCATTGTTTCATCTACACATAAAGTGCTTGTTGCCCTTGAAGAATAAATTGCCTATGCTACATTAAAAAATGGTACTGTAAGCTGGTAATATTGCAATAGGGAATGGATGGCAAACTGATAACAACTTCATAGTTACTAGGTATCTCCTCCAGTGGAGGATATTCTCAGAACTGCAGCATCCAGTCCCTTTAAAAGTACAACACAGTACAGTATCAGCAATCCATCTACATACTGTGGGAGGAGAACCAGCAGCCTTCTGCATCAAAAGCAAGTATACTATGTGTTGTGCTACTAACAATGCTTTTAAATACTTTAGCACAATAGTAATATCATTTGTTAAACAACAGTTGCACATTGCAAACAGACTTGGCATAAGCAGCACTAAACTCTTCCCCTGAAGCTCTCAGCTCCTTGTAAAATGCACTTGACACTCAGCTATATCTCTCAATTTTGCAGCACAAGAAATCTGGAAAAAAGCCAAAATTTATGGGGGAGGGGGCACAAAGGCCCAAAACCAGGGACACCAGGGACACATTTTAAACATTGCTTGTATAATCTTAGAAATTTGCTAGAATAAAATGTTTTGTGTTACTATGTGTAGGAAGACTGAAACTTAAATGGCTGTCATTATTTAGTGAATTCCGTCATCACTGATTTGTCAGAAAACCACAAATTTTAAGAGGAACAGACCAAAAGTATGAGGCAAGCTAAACATTCCAGACATTCTGTGGACTCAACTCCTTGAATCACAGGTGGTGGTAGGGTAGAGAATTCAGGCTGTACACACACACACACACACACGCACACACGCACGCACACACACACACACACACACACACACACACACACACACACACACACACACACACACACACACACACACAGACACACACACAAAATGTTATGCAGCAGCCTTAAAATTCCACACACACCCTTAACAAGTAAAGCAAAGCAGATCAAACACTTACAGATCCATGAATGTAACTCTTACGAAAGATGATTGATGCTCTACTGTATTTAAAATTATGTGCATGCAGAAAGAAAGAACAGGATGTCTGTGCAAAAGCTGACATACAGATAAGATGTGACAGGTGTGTCCAACTGGATTGTTATTAAAGAAGAACGTTCTTAAAATACAAAACAGTATTTAATTTTTAATTAAATGTATCAGTCTCAAAAGTCCCACCCATGGGAGGGATGCCTCTCTCACCCTCCAGGATGCCCTCTAACCCAGCCCCCACCTTGCCCTGCCCCACCCCAATTTTTTAGGGTTGTCTTTAGTATTATTCTGAAAGTTATTATAATATATTTTTTGTCTCAATTTATTTGCTTTTTAGTATGATTGCAAAGCATTCTGGAGTTTTCAAGATGTTGAGGTGTTTTATAGTGTATATTTTTGCCATTGTTTCTATACTTTTTCTTCTATCCTGTGTTAGCATTTTACTGTTTTTGAATAGCCAAATTGCATTTTTTTGTTTTCAATCTCATCCTTCTAGGAAGTGTAAGGCTATTTTTAGATATTTAGAAAAGTTGTATTGAATTCAATTACAGCATCAGCTAAGGGGAGCATTTTCAGAAAGTTGCAGTTAATAGACGATAATGTAGTAATGAACATTTCTGGGTTAAACTTGGAAAGGTTAAGTGTTTTATAAATATGCTATTTAACTGGATGTGTGAGATGTCTAGTTGTTTAGATTGGGAGATAATCACTGTGAGAGTCTGACATTATAGCTGTGGTGGAGTATTTGTTAGAATATGTTACTAGGATCCAGTCTAATAGAGAATTTGATGCATTGCTATAATGTGGGGAACTATTAATTAGTTGTTTGAAACCATATAAGTTCATGCCAGATGTAGGTGAGTTAGAGTTTACGTCCAGCCAATTGTTATTCACATCACCTAGTAATATTTTTTCATGTGGAAAAGTTATGGATATCCAATGTAGGATATCTTCCAGTATAGCTGTATTGTTGCCAGGAGAGATATAAAGGGCAGTATTACATATTTGTTTACAATTATTTATTTTGAGGAAAGCAATAAGAAGCTCTTTCTAACTGAATTTTGGTGTGGGTTTGCTGTTTGCAGTATGGGGAAATGTGGTAGGCACTGGGAAATATTAAAACAATACTAACACCTTTCCTGTTTATATGGTCATTATGGATGATATTATAGCTAGGAGGTATAACTTCAGAGCCATTTATACCGGGTTTAAGCCAAGTTTCAGTTACAACAAGAACATCAGGCTTATGTTGGGTCATCCAAGCATGTAGTTCAGCAGTTTTATTTCTTATACTTCTAACATTTATTGTAGTAAAAATTAGATCACCAAGGTTGTGGACTGGCTGCTGTTGTGTTACTGACATGTGTGGGAGAAAATTATCTTTTTGTTCACTGTGATAGGTGGGGCCAGGATTAGGATGTAGATCTCCTCCTGGAAGGATTTTAGTATACTGAGGAATTATGCATACTTGTTTTTTGGAGAAGATACTTGCACTTAATTTTACTTTTTCTAAGTTGAAATGCTGTTAATCAGCCTGTATTTGGAAAAAGGTGAAGGGCAATATTAAATAGGTTTGGTACAATGTGTGGAGAGTGTAAAGCGGAAGTATGGTTAGGTAGTTGGGACAGAGCTGGAGAGATGTTGCGAGATATTATCGAGTCATGGTAGGATGAAAAACGGTAGAGTAGGAGGAGAACAATAGAGAAGAAATTGAAGAGTGGCATAATTAAATACAGGAATCTATATTTTATAGATGTCATTTTGTGGGGAAGTAGAAATATAGGAAACAAGAAGTTGCAGGACAGTAGGAAATGCAGTAATGGTTGACTATGAAAGCTGGAAGAGGATAGGTAAGGAGAGAAGTATTTTCTATACAAGAAGAGACGTAGATTGTCCTAGTATCATCCCTGGAATGTAAGGAATAGAGGGGTATTAAAATTTAGAGTAGAATAATGTAGTCCAAATAAGAAGAAAAGTGGGCTTATTTGGGAAAAGAAAAAGATAAGATGTGGAATATATAGGTACTATTAGGGAGACTTGGGATTATAAATGGATATAGTGCAAAGCAGTATGGGAGGGAGACAGAATGATAGTTGGGAATGGGGCTAACAATTAATTAGAGATAAGGAAGTAGGAAACAAATAGAAGTGTATGTAGAGAAATAGTAAGGTCATTCACGGAGGGATTTGGAATAACAGTCAAAAGTGAAATGAGTATGTTGAAAGTGTAATATTAGAGTAAGAGGTGGGTTGGCAAGGAATTGGTGCTAGGGTAGGGGAGAGAAGCAAAGCTGAGCATAGCAAGAGTAAGTGGAGCAGGCTTCCCACCTTCAGCTCAATTTATAACTAAGAGCAATCAGTTAATAAAAAAATAACTGGCACAAAAGCACTCAGTAAAACAATTTACTTACCTTGCTAGTAAAAGACTTTCACCATAGAGGCTTCATCAGGCAAATGACTTAACAATTCAAACTCCACATTTAAATACATAAAACAATGTAATAATTAAAACCACGTGACTATGTAAAAATTGGCCATTAAAGAAACATTTACATTATCCTGTTGCACATTTCTTTTAATACAGGTTTAATAGTAAAATTATAATTAAGACCAGGTGGTGACTGTGCCCTCAAATGAATTATCCATTTATTTTCTTGAATTTCTGTATTGTTTTTAATATCACCTACTTTTATGTTTTCATTTATTGTCTGCAATATAAGAAAGTGAAATTTTTGAGCAGTATTTGGATTTCTAATATGTCCAGATAGTGTGTTAGTGTCTATCTGTCTTCATATATCTGATAAATGTTCACAGATTCTTTTTTTTAACCTTCTGTTTGTTTTTACATGTAAAAGGCATCACATAGTTGACATACGGACATGTAAATAATATTTTTAGTATTACATGTACCATAATATCTAAGATGGAAAGGTTCTTTTTAACAAGATGAATAAATGATTTTTCTGTGTAGATATACTTACAGAATTGCAATCGGCACTTATTGCACGTACATGTACCCAATTTTGATGTAACTATTTTATTTACTTATATGTCTTGTTCTTCATAACCTAGAATAATTTTTAAATTGTTAGATTGTTTTATATCCAAAACGTAGTTGTTCTACAGTAATATCCTTAAAGGCTGGTGTGTATACTGTATCATAAACTAATATTTCCTGTCAGTTTCTTATATTTTATGTGTATTTGTATTATAAGTTAAAACACATCTAAACTGTGTTCTATTTTCTTACTTTTAATAATAGTTTGACTGTTCAAGGATGTGCATTGTTTCTCTGCTAGAATAGGCAATGTTTGATTTTTACTTTTTTCCGTTGCTAATTTATTGACAGTTTTTTTTTCTTATAACCTCTTTCTAAAAAATAAGTAACTATAACATTCAATTGTTTAATCATATTTTCTTCTTTTGTATTAAATTTAACAACATGTATGAACTACTTTTTGGCAATGTTGTTAAATATATGTGAAGGATGCATGCTATTTTTGTGGAGGCATGCGTTCTTTTTAACTTCCTTTCTAAATAAAGCTGTTTCTATAGTAACATAATGCTCTTTAAATAATCTTATACCCTAAAAAAATCAATTTGTGTGAAATGAACCATATTCTTAAATCTTAGAAATTCTGTACTAGAATTTAAATATAAAAGGAAATCATCAAAAGATGTTAAAGAACCTCTCCATATTAAGAACAAGTCATCCACAAAGTGTCTATAAAAGAATACATTATCAAAAATGCATTATTTGTTTCAGAAAATATAAATTCTAACTCCCATTTCTTTGTGACAATATTTGTGTAACTATTCACCATTTTTGAACCCATGGCTACATTTTTTCACTGTTTGTAAAGTTTGTCATGAAACAGAAAAACATTATTTCTCAAAACTAAATCTATCAAGCTACAAATGGCATCTGTCTCAGTAGATGAAAAAAATTAATATTTGGTTATGGAATTACAAACATACTATATCCCATTGTTATTGGGTATAGATGTAAAAACTGTGTTGACATCTAGTGTAACAAAATAACAATCAGTAATGTTATTCGTATTCGACCAGTCAAAAAGTTGCTCTAGAAACTGAATAGTATCCTTTAACTATAGTTGCTGAAAAACTAAGTGCTGATTGAAGGTTATATTCTAAATACTTAGATATAGGTTCTGTAGCCCAGCCCCCTGCAGAGACAGTTGGTCTTGGTGGTGGTGTTGTAAATGACTTATGTATTTCAGGTATATCGTATATGACTGGTATTTTGGGTATTAGAACATGCATATACTCTAAAATTTCTAATTGTATCTTTCCAATAGGATGCATGCCATAGATAGTAGTGTTTACTTGATTTATTATATTGTTTAATTATTTTATGCCAATAAGTCAAAATTAGTTTCTACTTAACATTTCAAACATTTTTGAGTCATAGTACTCTGTATCCAAAATAACTATACCACCACCTTTCTTTGCTGCTTTGATAACAATATCCTTATTTAATGTCAAAGATTTAATGGCTGCTTGCTGCTCTGTAGTGAGATTATAGAACTTATGTTTGAGGTTCAGTCAACTATTGATACGTATCATTTTCTGCAGCTTTCTCATAAACAGCTATTAAGGGATTGCTTACAGATATAAAAGTACTAGTTCTGCTAGAATGACCATTGGAAGTATTTAAAACATACAACAGCTTAAGATTTAAGTTCCTAATAAATAGTTTAAATTCTGTTAATGTCTGAAATGTCCACTGAATTAGCAGATATGAACATCAAACCTTTACTTAACAATGCAAGTTCATGTTCCTTGAGATTATAATTTGATAAATTTAAAGACAATACCATTTATCTCCTTGACTGACTTCTGGTCTGCATTCTTTGTTCTGTTTGTCTTTTTTGACCTCGCCCCCGATTGCTTGTGATATTCCATTTCACTAATGGTAGAGGATAAGATTCATTCATCAGTGGTAATTCCAAAGAGTCTATTACTGTTACAATGTTCAGATCTACAATGGTAGGCTCTACTACAAGACGAACCAAATCCCTATGCTGTCCATTCCTCTCTTTTTTAATGACTGTGCCAAGCATTACTTCTACATAACTTTAATTTGCATTTAACTACAGGTAAACTTCTCAGTCAGAATGTCCCACCATTATACCCTTCCCCAAAAACTACAGCAGTAAATAATAGTCAAGCCTTCCATTAATTTGCAGCTGTCTCTCCCCTAACTGAAATATTTGAAATAAAAATATTGTCAAATCAGAAATTATGTTACTTATGATATACTTTATTTCTCAACATTGGTTGAGATAATCTACTCAACACTAGATAAAGATGAATTAGCAGGGGAATATTTATAAACCTTAAAATTGTTTTGATTGTGCTTATAACATTATCTTTCAAAAGTTATTCTTACAACATTTCAAGGCAGGTAGTTAATGCAGAGGATTAAAGCTCTGAGTTCTTAATGGGCTACCCAAGGTACAGGGTCTGAATTCTTTCACCTCCATTAACTACTGTGTGACTGTAAGCAACTCATTTGAAATTCTTCTCAGATCACCCCTAAAAAGGGATACTTGTTATAGTGGGTTTACCCAATTAACAAAGGTGTAGAAAAAAGCTTCAGCACTAAACTTATTTTGTAACTGTCTCAAAAGGAAAACATTCTATGTGCAATCCTAGAATAAAGTTTCTACAGGAAACTCCACTATAGGAGTTACTCAAGGCTTAGTATTGAGACCTCCAGTTTTTTCCTTAATTATAAATGACCTCACCTGTACGATCAGAGCTGCAGTAGTCCTTCCTAATGTGCAGATGATGATCTAATACTTGAATATGGACCATCTTTCCACTCCCAAGAAACACAGCCACAAAATGATTTCAATTTTTCAACACATTGGGTTGAAGAAAACTGACTCTGAATAAAAACTTGATTCATGAGGAAATCAACTAAAAAAGTATAAAGGCATTAAGTGTCTATGTCTCTTTTACTCTGCTTTATTTTTCAAAGAACACATATGACAGATTGTTTATAAAGTAACCACACAAGTGAAAGCATGCTACATTGTTTCTAATCATCTTTCCTAACTTTTAAATGCAATAAGTAAGAATGTCTTCATACCAAAACTTGAGTATAGCCATCCTTTGGTTTTAGTATATTTAGTCAACATACCCAATTAATGCAAACAGCAACTAGCAAAATATGCAGATTCTGTATCTCCAAAAAAGAAAAATCACTGATTGATGCTGCAAAAACCAAAATGGCTACTGGCCTCTATTCTAGCAACCCTTCCCTTATCCACATTAAGTATCTCTATGGGTCTATATTAGAAGAACGAAAACCTGAATGAGCGAATGCCAGTTGAGCGACACAGAAAGAGCAAAAAACGCTAATATTGTACCAGAGAAACCAAACTGGTAAAACACGTAAACTCTCACTAAGTGTTTTATGCAGGGGGGCAAGCCCTACTGTGCCCCCCACACCCCCTACTTAAATATACCAACTCCGAGATCGCACTACATTGAAGTATAGGGATGAATTCCTTATGGCAATCTCTGCTCATTCTTGCGATATTAACGGTTTTTGCTCTTTCTGTGTCGCTCAACTGGGATTCGCTCATTCAGGTTTTTGTTCTCCTAATATAGACCCATCTCTACATAAAATCTGAAAAACATTTTGCAAGACTGTTTAGAGACCACAGTTTGTTTCAGCAGTTTTGCTTTATAAAAGAAGTTCAGGCAAACTAGAATAATTTGCCAGTGAGTGTCAAAAATGATACATTACACAATCTTTGGAAGAAAAAAAACACAATTAGATCATTTAAATGAAACATACAAATATACTGCTTTAGGAATGATGTCTAACAATGACACTCCTAGATTTAGTTGCACATAGTACTAAATGGTATCTGTTGTCTTGTGTCTTTTGGCTTTTCCCGGTTAGGGATCGCCACAGCGGAACTTTGGTCCGCTAATGATTGGCAGTAGATTTTTACGTGCCGAGTTGCACTGTATCTAAATATTAACAATGTAAATATGTCAGTATTAATCTATGTATATTATTCATGTTGCTTTAACCTTTGAATGTTGCTCACATTTTATTTTTATGAATTTTGAAACTAAGATTCATAGGACTGCCATTGTTGCTGTTAAAATAAGTTTAAAATTGTTGCCAGGCTTGCTGTCAAGACACTAAATATTGATACTTTTGTTTTTGCATACTATTGTGCAGTTAACATTTTTTTCTGGAAGATCAAGGTTAGTGGTATCCCAGGAATTTCTTCTTCCTTTGAGCTATATCGACCTGGAAGTATATATATATATATATATATATATATATATATATATATATATATATATATATATATATATACAATAAATGGTTATTAGTTAGTAAAAAAAAATGTGCATACTTGCAGCTGATCTCAATCAACATAACTCTACTTTTTTTTTTTTTTTTTTTTATTTATTCTTCACCAAGATGATATAGATGAACAGACAAACAATATTGAGACTGTCGAGAGGCACACCATATGGACCATGCAGGCTCTTTTCTACTTAAAAAAATACCAGAGATAGCAAAGTACTATCTATGCATACATCTCAGATGCCCAGATTTTCACAGAATGTCCAAACTTTTGCCTCATATTTTTAGTTTGTAATCATAAAATTTGTGTTTTGTGGTAATTCATTGAGGATTAAAGTCAGTAAATAATGATATACATTTGAGTTTCAGGCTTCAAATCCCTCAGAAAATGCATGCTATCACAAATTCTGTTATTCAATCAGTTTTTAAATTTATAGGAGCAATTTTTTTTAAATTTGTCCCTTATGGACCTTTGTCCCATCATTATTTTAGGTTTTGTCAATATTTCTAGTGCTAAGAAGTTGAGAGGAATATGTCCATGTGCAGTGCATATGTTACAACCCCCAGACTACCAGAAACCAGTGAAACAACACTAAAGTCCTGCAGACTCAGTGTGCCACTCAACCACAGCCAATAAGGCAAAACAACATACCCAACACACTAGTCATAGATGACTCTATAGTCAGGCACACTGATGTCCCACTCACCAGGCTAAACAAGGCGAAGGTTACTGTCAGCTGCCTGTTGGGTGCCAGGATCCGCCACATAACCCACGCACTCAGGTCACTCCACAACAAGTACAAATATGACTATCTCATTTTCCATGTTGGTGTGAACAACCTGAGACATAGCTCCCTGGACTACATGAAAAGAGACATGGAAGAGGTCTCCAATCTTGTAGCCCAGGCAGGTATGATCCTAGCCCTGAATAACATTCTGCCATCACCCAGAATGATGCCGCAGTACAAGGACAAAATGATTTACTTCAACAATTGGCTAAGCTTCTGGTGCCATTCTAAAGGGATCCAGTATCTGTCTGCCTGGGATGACATGGTCGACAGAGCACGATGCTTTGCCAGAGATGGCCTGCACCTGTCACCCCTGGGATTCCGGATACTGGCTAAGGTTCTTGCCGCCCCTATAGTGCCTTTTTTAGGCAAGGTTCAAATAACAAATTCACCACCATAACAGGAACAGACAAGCAAAAACTGAGGGTGATGCTACTCAATGCTAAAAGTCTAAATCTCAAAATGCACTCACTCGAGGCACTCCTTAAAATGGAGAACATCAATGTCTGTGCAGTGACTGAGACCTGGTTCAAGGCTGCAGAGAGCACCCCTGCACTACCAGGCTATAACTCATACCATACTTTTCGGCCATGTAACCTGGACCGGAACACCAAAGGCGGAAATATTAGGGTTCAGCCAAACACCCTAATAATGGGCGATTTCAACTACCCCACCATTAACTGGGAAAACTACTCATGTACCAATTCCTTTGCTCAACACTTTCTGGAATTCATAAACTCCAATGCCCTGGATCAGCTTATCCACACCCCCACCAGGGGCAACAATATCCTAGATCTAGTCATTGCCAACATGAGTGACCGGTGTTCCACACCTGAAGTCAACACCTCATTGGTCCAATCCGACCATAAGCTAATTACCCTAGATATCCACATCCTGCCTCCACCCCCCATTAAGGAAACCATGGTAAAACATTTCTCCAAAGCCAACTTCATGCTTCTTAAGACAGAAGTGGTGAACTTCATGACACCCATGCAGATGGAAAATACAGTTACGACTACTGAATCCTATACAATTGCACTGCATAAGCACTTACATGAGTGCATAGATTGTGCTATCCCAAACAGAACCAAGATGCTATCTTCCAAAAAAAAGGAAGCCAATCTGGTTGTCCCCTGCCATAAACAAACTGTACAACAGAAGGAAGAAACTGTTGCAAAAGAGAGTAAAATCCCATGAGTGGAGGAGCTCCCTGGTCACCCTCAGTAAGAAGCTGCGATCCCTGATAAAATCCTCCAAAGCTAGTTACAAAAACAAAATCACCACTGATTCTGAAGACAACCACAAAGCATTCTATAGCTATGTCAAGAATCTCAATGGTAACACTCAGATCTGCTCTGAGTTACAGCACAATGGCACTAAATATACAGACCCAACTGATATTGCCAACAACCTGGCAGATAGGTTTAGTGCCAACTTTATCCCCCTCTCACCCCCTAAAGAGCCCATCTCTATACTGGAAGAATGCAAAGTTCCTGTAATCACGGCTGCACAGGTAAAAACCACACTATCCAAAGCCAAGAACACAGCATCCATGGGACCAGACAACATCCCAGGCTGCGTTCTACATGAACTACAGAACGAACTGGCACCCCACCTAAGTACCATGTTCAATGATAGCCTCACCTTAGGCTTTGTGCCTGCTGAATGGTGCACAGCGATGGTTATCCCACTCCACAAGGGGGGGGGGCACCACGGACCCTGGGAACTACTGCCCCATTAGCCTGACAAGCCTGGTCTGCAAGGCCATGGAATGTATCATCATGGAACTTATAAACAAAGACATTGGTAATTCCAATCTCTGGACCCCACCCAGTTCAGGTTTGTAAAAGGCAGATCATGTCTCCTAAACCTGATAGACTTCTTTGAAGCAGTCGCCAAAGCCGTAGACAAGGGTAAGGTGGTTCACACAGCCTATCTAGATCTTGCCAAGGCTTTCGACACCATCCCCCACTCTGGAATTATAGATAAACTCACCAAACTAGATATAAATCCCTATGTCACAAGATGGGTTGCCAACTGGCTCACTGACAGAACCCACACTGTGAAAGTAGCAGACTCCTAATCCGACTACAGACCAGTGACAAGTGGAGTACCACAGGGTTCAGTCCTGGGTCCTCTCCTGTTTGGTATCTACTTCTCTGAAGTACAGGCTAACACTGAAGGTCTTTGGCTAATGAAGTTCGCAGATAACTGCAAACTAGGAGCCATAATCGAAACTCCTAATGATGTGGACATCCTACAAAAGGGCCTCACTGAGACAGATGCCTGGTGTCAAAGCCATGGCCTCAAGCTCAATGCCAAAAAGTGCATTGTCATTCCCTTTGGTAAAAACTCTGTACCCATGAACTACAACATAGGCGGTAGTATACTTAACACTGAAAGTGTGATAAGAGATCTTGGGACACAGGTGGACAGTAGTCTCTCCTTTGATAATCATATCACCACAGTAGTCAGGAAATCCTTCTACGTGGCACACCTCATCACAAAAGGTTTCTCATCCAGAAAAAAAGAGGTCATTGTTCCCCTCCACACATCACTCATTAGACCCATTATAGAGTACAATGCTCCTTCTGATATGTACCTCACAAGACATCTACAACAACTGGAAAGGCCGCAGAAATACCTCACAAAGAGGATTACCAGCCTCAAACAGATGCCCTACGCAGACCGCCTCAAAAAACTCCAGCTTTTATCGTGCCTTGGCAGTAAGCCTGAACTGTTAAGACATTTGAGACACATGCTGGCATGAAAAATGCTCAGTGGGTAATCATTTACTAAGATGAAGAACTTCACTTCTCCTGCTCTATGAAGATATCTATTTATGGAATACAATTAAATAAAACAAATTACATGTTTTTTTTTTTTTTTAAGAAGACAGGTACAGCTTTTCCATTTAACGTACACAATAAGCCTGTCCACAGACCACACCATACCTCTCAAACATTCTTCAGCAAAATGTGTGACAAGTGGAGGAAAATGTGTGACCAGTGATTATACAATTCCATTGTACTTTGTGCTTTCAATTTAAGTATCTCATAACATGGCAGCTGAGGGGTATGAGAGACATTTAGGTGTGCATAGCTTACAAATGACTGACATTCCACCACTTAGGGATGGCACACCCAACTAATTTGATACAACTGTTCAATTTGCAAGCTTTTCCGTATTAAGGAACATTTGCTGGTCCCCATTCCAAATAGGAAGTCTAATTTGTAAAGCTATAAATGATAGTTGTGTAAAAAACTTTTATCATTTTAAGTCTGTAGGGAGTTTCTTGAGTGGAGTAGGTCCTGACATAGCTTATTTGTCAGCAGTACAAGCATGAACAGATAAGGTAGAGTTGCAATGGCATGGGGACATAGGTAGAGGTTAACATTCAGGTAAGAAAAAATGTGAAGGTGGCAAGATCTTAAACCCTCACAAAAAACTTGAGAAGCAAATTCTGACTGTTCCCATCTTTTTAAACCATAACTATTTACAGGAAATGCTAAACTAATAAAATATGTAAGCCATGGATAATACCTCCTACTCCTTTCCTACTTCCCCACAGCAGTCCTGATACACTGGTTCTGTTTTTTCTGCACCCAGGTCATCTAGGGAACACACATTCTTGGACTGCATTCTGACTTATTGTTGCCAGAATGTAGCCCATTAGATTGACAAGCCTTATCTGCAAAGCCATGGAGAGGATCATATACCTCATAATAAATATAATAGGAATTTGAATGGATTGGATCATCATTCCACTTGGCTTTGTTGGGAGCAGCTCAGATCATTCTAAAACTTGGTTGACTTTTTTTTTTCAAAACAGTCAGCCATTGATGATGGAAGAAAGGTCCATACAGCCCTACTCGATCTGCTGGCGCTCATACAATAATACCTCTTTCTCATATCAAAACCTAAAACTCATCTTTAAACCCAAAACACACAACACAGATGGGTTGCAAGCTGGTGTGGTGACTGGCAGAGTGACTGGAGTTGCAGTCAGAGTCAGACTCAGACTCAAAGCACAAGGTGTAGTGTGTCACACAGTCACTCAGTCCTGGCTTACTTGGCTTTGGCTCAACTCTAAGCAAACAGAGTTATGACACATAGTTAGAGGAGTTGTTTGCAAACTGCGCCCATAGTAAAAAACAATAGACACAGAACAAAACATCTGACACAGATATCCAGAGAAGGGTCTCAGGTGCAGACGGATAACTGGTGCTGTAGAATGCAAAAAAAAATAAAAATGCCAAAAAAAAAAAGTCATACTCCTTCTCCCTAAAAAAAAGTAATAAGGTAGCAACAAAATAGGTAAGAAGTGTTGACAGGGACCTGAAGGACCAGGGGACCAGGGTTCTGTCATTCAGTACCCATGTCACCCATGTACCCATGTAGCTACTAGGAAGAGGAAGACCTTCTACATTGCCCACCTCATCATGGAGGGATTCTCATCTAGATCAAGGGAGGTCATAGTCTCTATCATCACTCACAGCATCATGTTGAATGTGAACCATTTTGCCCCCTGAATCTGAGCAGCAAAAGGACTTGCAGAAAAAAGTTCCTCACCAAAAGGAAAAAGGTCAAAAAGCTGCCCCTATGGTCACTTGCTGAACTCCTGAACTAACTTCAACCCTAAGCTCAGAGGTGACCTTTGCCACTTGACCTTTGCCTACATATGGCTGTCACCTTGAGACATACATGTCATGCCAAAAAATCAAAAAATAAATCCTGCCAGAGCCACAAAGGCGAGATAACCTCGAGCCACAAATTTATTAAACTGTTGGAGGGATGGTGGAGGACAAAACCAATGGACAAAGACTCCCTATGCTGAAAGATAAAATCCCGGATATATAGCACTGTTTGCCTTGTAGAATCCCCGCTAGCCTTGGGATGGGCAAAATCGAGATATACCCATTCAAGATAAAAGGAATAGTCACCTACACTAGAAGGGCAGGGCTATAATGTAAATACTCCCCTATAGTGGGTATTGTAAGCCACAAGTATGGGCAAAGGCTTGTAAGCTACCAAGCAGATATGTAAACAGTGACTTCTAAAACCTCTAATATCCCAATGTGATACACAAGGTTAAGTAGAAAAAAGCATGCAGACGATTTTTTTTCCCTTTTTTTTTTTCTTTGTTGACTGGGTTAGTCTTACTAGGCCAGTTTCCTCTTTTTCAGTTGAGAAGTGAGGTGATATTCATACTGACTAGGGGAAATTCAGCAAGGACATCGCTGAACTTCCAGTTCTGTTTGGAGAAGAGGAAGTGAAGCGCTCTCTGGAGTTGCTAGGTGACAAAGGAGTGCAAAGGACTGCTACTGCAGTTTTGGGAATTCCAAGATGGAAGTGAGTGCAACAGAGATAGAAGAGCAGGAGAAGATTTGCTGAAGGAGGAAGGAGGTGATGAAATAACTGTTAAAGTTAGAAATTGGGGGACTGGAGACACAAGTGCTGGTAGAATTGATGCACTGGGCAGAGCCAAACTAGGACAGAAAAGTACGATGGAGTGACATGTTAGAGAGTATTACATGAAGAAGTAACTGAGAAGTTAGGTACAGAAGAAAATTCTGGAGGTATTCTTGACTAATGGAGTAGCCAGTTTGAAAGGTTTGCCTCTGCAACAGGAGATTTTTGTTAGAAGAAAAGCTATGCAGATGCAGCAGAGTAAGAAAGAATGGAAGAAGGAACTGAGAGGGACAAATATTTGTGGATTCTCAACAGCCACAGAGAAGATAACTAGTGCTAAGAATAAAAAGTAAAATCAATGGCAGTGTCAACAGGTATGACATTATTGATGGTATTTTGCCACTTACAATTAAAAACATAAGAGCATTAATTTATTTAGAAGCTAGAATGTTTTGTGAAGTGACATTTGAAAACATTAACTTGTGGGAAAAAAAATGACTGAGGCTGAAAAAGAGTATCATCATATAAGGACTATTTCAGAGCTTGGGACTGCAACCAAAACAGAAAATAAAAATGCAGTTTAGGACTCAGCTATAGATGAGGATGAATTAAAACTGCTTACTACAGAGTGGAAGAACAATTGCTTGAAGTTAAAATATATGTAATGAAAGAAATGCATGACCTTGAGGATGGCAAGTGCGGGTACCCATGGATGTTAAGGATGGGCAAATTCAACATATTTCAACTACAATTGTGAATAGTAAGAAGATTTGTTAGTACTGTGGCCAACCTAAAACATGTTTTTTTTTCCCTGTGGGGATGAAAATCATTTATTACAAGACTGTAACAAAGAAAGGCGTGTCAGTATGGGGAGAGGGGACACACAGCATAAACAATGTAAGCTATTTTCTCGAAAATATAAAGAATTTGGACACTTCTGGTTTGGCTGTCCCATATTAGAAAAATAAAGAGAAGATGGAGAGGAACGCTCTGAAGAAAAAAAAACAGAAAATATTATTACAGAAGATGTTGAAAGTGAAGGGGATATGGGTAAGGGGATGCTGAAGAAATGTTAAACAATGAAGAGGAAGTTAAAGAAGATAGAATAGATTTGTAGTTCTAGAAAGTGAAGTGTAAGAAGAGGGAGATGTGGATACGGGAGAAGAATTACTAGTGGAAAATCAGTCGGTGGCATGCTTGGGAGAAGGAAAAAGTAACATTCGAAAGGTTTAAAAAAGAGATAAGGATGATATATGAATTTTAGCATTATATGTTCTGATAGTATTAGAAATGATATAAGAAGTTTGGAGGTGGAATGGTGTAAAAAATAAAAATGGATGCTTTTTGCTTGCTAGAGAGCAGAAATAACAAAGAAGAAACAAGGGAGAAAATACAGGCAGTGTAGGGGTGAGGCAAATGGTTTGGTCTGTAGGAAATGAGACATGTTCGGGAATAGGAATTCTTATAAAAATGAAGAAATAATTGTTGATGTAACAATAATAGTACCAGGAAAAGGTAGTGATATATGGATATGAGAATGAGACAAAATATATATATATATATATATATATATATATATATATATATATATATATATATATATATATATATATATATATATATATATATATATAAAAAACATTAATAATGATTTTATGTGTATACTAGCACAACTGAGAGAAAATTTATTTTGAAGAAATTTTAATGTTATGTATGTCCATAAGGATGGTAGAGGATATTAAATTTAACATGAGGAAAGAAAGTGGGAAAATAACACAGGGATTAATAAAATATGAAGATTTAAAAGTAGGAAAGAAAAGAGAATGGACATATAGGAGGGGGATTTTTAAGACTGAAATTGATTTTATAGTTCATTCTAAAGACATGAGAAGTTACGAGGTGTAACAATGGCAGAGTTTTCATATCATAAAGCAGTATGGACTAGAATAGAAGACGACAGTGAAGAATTAAAGAAGGGATAGTGTTAAAGATATTAACTGCAGAGTTTAAAAAGGAGGAAAATCATATGAAACCATTTTATAAAAACTGGACAGTGGTGGGTAATGTATAAGCAGAAGTATAACATTTAAAAGTGTAAAGAATAAAAATGATAAGATGAAATACAAAGACTTTCATGGGATTATGAGAAGGAACAAGAGATTGACAAAATGGGAAACAGAAAAACAGATGTATAAAAATAGAGAAAAAATAAAAGTGGTGTTATACAGGCAAAGATTTTTTTCTGAATGGAAAGAATGGATGTTTCTATTAAGGAAACAAAATGAGCAAAGGACTGATAGATGATATTTTAAATAGCTAATGAGACATAAAATACAAACAAGACGATACAGAAGTGGTGCAAAATTTTGTAGAGAAAATGTACGAAAAAGAGGAAATGGATAGGAAAGAAGAACGGAAAGTGAAAAAAATCGAAAAAGTAAAAAGTTATAAAAAATGTTGCAGCAATAGAAGGAGTAGAGAAGATGATAAAAAGGTAAGAAGGAATCAGCACCAGGATTGGATGATGTAAGTTATGAGTATTACTATAAGGGATGAATAAAGATAAAAGAGAAATTAGATGAATATATGAAGGAAGGTATAACAGAAGGTGTGGTGGAGTAATAAAATGTATGTAAAAATGATGAAAGAAGATATAAAGATTGGTGGCCTATAAGACTAGGGAACATTGTAAAATATTTATGAAGGTACTACAAAAAAAGAATGGAGAAAGTATTGTATGAGGTATTAGGAAAAGCGAGGGATCTATGGAATAAAAGGAAGAGAGGTGAAAGATGTTAAATAATGTGAAAGAAGTTGTAGAAATAATATTGAAAAAAAAAAACAGAATTGATAACATGCGATACAGCTAAAACCTTTGTTAAAGTGAGCCATGAAGCAGTGTGGCAGATTTTACAGACATATGATGCAGAGAAAAAATATTAATGTAATAAAGAAATATGAAAATTCATATGTTCAAGTTATGATAACTGAATGGACTGGGAAAAAGTATTAGCAGAGGAGTAAAATATGGATGCCATATGAGTATGTACTTATTTGTATTAGTAACAAATGCAGTAGTATAGAACTAGGATTGAAATGAGAGAGGCAAGATGGTAGATTTAGCTCTAACAGCAAAAAAGGATGGATAAGTAAGGTTGTAATAAAGATTGAAAAGATGGTCTGCAGTTAAAGTGTAAAGGATTTGGAAAGAAAAAAAAAATAAAGGGAATATATTTCACGACAAACGAAATTAAGATTTTTGGGAGTGATATTGGTGTGTATGAAAGTATAAGTCAATGGAGAGATAATTGATTTAAAGTTTTTATATGGTATAAAATGAATATGAATGTTGATAGAGTACCCCTACTTTTTGAATGCCATGAGATCCATTATGTCCACCTGAGTTATTGCCAAATCAAGCAGATGTGACCTTGGCTTAGCAGCTCATCCAAAGTGCAGCACACTCAGGAGTGCAGCAGCCCCTATACTGTACTGCAGTTTCAGTACTGAGAAATGTATCCAAGTACCTTGTGTGGGAGCAGAACTCACAGCCTTCTGATCTTCCTGTGCAGGAGGTGAATGTGCTACTTGTTGAGCCAGTGACACTAATGAACTACAAAGACACTACAATTTCACTATACTAGAAATGTCCCATAAATGAAAGCAGAAACTTTACCAGTGATTAAGACGTATGGGGTAGAGGAACACTTTCAAATTTAACTACATAAGTAAAGCAAATAGCTGACAATGGCAAAGTAGTAGGACTGCTTGGCATTACTGCAAATTCACCATGTATAAGCCCTGAGGAAAAAAAAATATGGGGCACCTACTATGTGGAGCAAGCAGAATGACTGCTCACTCACACATTTATGATGTGCTGGTTTCATGTATGTTGATTAGGCTTGGTGCAATGAAATATGGTGCATCATATGAAATATGTGATGCTAGTAAAATATGGGCCAACACGTGTGCACACACACACACACACACACACACACACACACACACACACACACACACACACACACACACACACACACGCACACACACACACATGCGCTCGCGCGTACATGCACATGCAGACTTGCACACATGCCCATGTATTCACATGCAAAACAGACACACAAACAGAAAGCCACACAGACACATATGCATAACTTAGTGTGCACATATGTGGAGAGAGGCAGAAGACACACACCTTATGAACACAGGTGCACACAGTGGAACATCTAAATAGTTATTAATGTCAAGGTTGAGTTTATCTTCATAAGAGGGTGATTTAGATAATAGCAATGCAGATGCTGTTCAGCTAAAGCAGCAATTCATCTCAAGGACAACATTGGCCACCTTACAGCTTTGTAAATCTGAAGGTCAAAGAGCACAAGTGGAGATCCAAGGAATGATAGACTGTTTCAAAGAAACAGCCTCTGTGCTGATGACTTTTCACAAATAATTTACCAATATCATTGAAGCATATGTTTGACTGAGGCTCAGTGTAAGATGACTTAATACAGATAGCCTTTCATATACAAGGTTAGGTCCAGCCAGTTAAACAGAAAATTATGTGATCAGTTTGTTACATGGACCAAAAACCTAAGTGCAAGTAAGGTAGAGGATATAGTCAATGAGAAAACTGCAGATTGTGCTAACCTTTTATGGTTAAACGGGAAATCTAACTGTATGACTTTCTTGAATTACAAATAAATCTAAGTACATATTATAAAGAATGTTTGCTCACTGGTACCAAGCTTGCATTAACACAAAGTTTGTTATTCACTTTCCATTTGTCTGCATTTATACAGTGCTGAAGACTGGCGATAGTGGGGCAACAAACTTCAGACTTCTTAGCAAGCACAATCACTGGATTTGGGTTCAAGCCCATGCGAGAGTTGTATATAAAGATGGACAGCCTGACTATATCATTGCAACACAACGTGCACTAACGTGAGTATAATCCAGGCCATCAGACTGAGAACTGTATCCTGCCCTTTGACCTGGCAGTACATTTGAGGTCACGTGAGCTCACTTGGTTCACGTCTGCCTTGCATCATACAGTAAGGAAATTGAATGTTTTCACAAAAACTGTTTATATTCTAATATATTTCTACCTGTTTTCCTGCAGAGATGTGGAAGGAGAAGAATTCCTTCAGAAGAGACTGATGCATAAGCAATTCCTTCTCTCCTCTGAGGCAACGCTTTATGATGGATGCTCTGTTCAGTCATCATTGGTCTGTGCCCCACAGAAAATCATGACAGAAAAAGGCAAGGAAGAGTCTCGTCTGAGTCCATATGATCACGGTGCCCCTCAAGTAGCCAGGATGAACCAGGGTGAAAAAGAATTTGAGACATTTTCCTCTGACATTCTAACTATTTCAGCACCAAACCCTTTCCTTAATAGGGGATATTATGAAGATACACAGCCAGATGACATTGGTGAGGTGATGGAGACCATGAGGCAAATTGTCCAGTTTCCTGATAACAGCAGCCTAACTACAGAAAGCAGCTTGGACTGTGAAATTCTGGAGATGTTGAAAAAATATGGGCTGTGCAATGAGGACATGGAGTTTTTTCAAGAAAATGAAATGGAAGTCAATATGAATGACTCCTTGTTCCCTGAAGAAATGTTGTCCAAAGTTGATTCACTGGCACTGTCTTCACACCCATCCTGTAGCACCTTAAGTTCAGGTAACCAGCAGCACCATATCCACTCTTGTAAATCGGATGCTACTCAAAATAAGAGATCTGGATCAGTGCAAGCCAGAAGACTCAAGTGGAACTGTAAACAAGAAGTATCTGAAAACTCAACAGGACTTCATGGCCAGTTTTTAGGTCAAGAGTCAAACAAACATGAAAATCAATGTTTTTCTCTCGACTTCAGCCAGTTACCTGAACAGCAGGATTATCAATACATGAGTTCTTGCATGTTTAGACCCCAAACCTTACTGGATCAGCAGTCTTTTGGTGTGATCAATGCAGATAAGCATTGGCACACTCCTTGTAGGACTGGGCAGGACAGCACTTTGAAAAGACAGCCTTTACCAAGTGACACATCATCCATTCACTGCAGCAGTTGGGGCTTGCAATTCATGCCTGAGCAGAGTGGGGTACCTGTAGTGGGGCTGATGAGTCCTGCAGTTACATCTGCTCCATTACTGAATGAACAAGCAATTCTGAATTCTGGTGACATAAAGGAGCAGAAACAATTCATGTACCAGACATCTTGGGCACATGTAAACTCTTCATCAGGTATTATTAAGCCATGCTTGTCAGTGTCCAATGGAAACCCTCAGGAGTCAGAAAGCTCATCCACATTCCTCTCAACAGGTGTAAGGACACTTTTGTCACCTGACTATGGCCACAACTTGTGCCAGCACTTCTCCTGGGGCAGTGTTCAGTGACCCAACATCTGTTCCTATTCAAAACCCTTCAGTTAGATCTGGCTGACCTTACCTGAAGAAAATGTGGAGCCAATTTATATGCAGTCAGTACATTCTGTAAAACATGGTTTAATGAAGGCATAAAAAGACAACGTTGGACTTGTTTCTGAAAACTGTTCTGCGAATAATCATAATATAAGAATGATGCTGAATTTGTTAAACCACATTTTCATTTTGAACTGACCAAGTGAGAACTCCTGAAGTGTGGGGTGTGCTTTTACCATTCCTATTGCAATTTTGCTGCTTTATACCAGAGCAAAAATGAAATGGCATCAGGCATACACTGGTATTGTTGTTTGTATACTGGCAACTTTTGTTACTCTTCAGCTCGTAGAAAAGAAGTAAAAGCTGACGTCAGCTTTCTGGTGTATTTTACACTATCTTAGGTTGTAATTTGGAGAGCAAATGTGTGCAGCTTGACTGTTTTTCTTGCTGAACAAGAGCCACATTGTTCCTTTCTAATTGTAGAGTCGAAGGAATACACAGTATGTCTTTCCACTCAATGTTTAGTACTGTGGAACTTGTGCCATGGTCTGCTTTGAATTCAGATAGTTGCTCTACTTGTATTTTCCAAGATACTGGTAGTTTTTGCCTTGTAATGTGATGCGACCTGCCATTAAAAGAGTGTGTTTTCATGTTTAAAAGTTTCATTTGGTTATAAAGATTGTTTATCCATTCACCTCTTTCTCTGTTTTAATTCCAAAAGTATATGCAAGCTGTAAGGCATCCATTTAATTCAAGCATCATTCCATTGCCTTCAAGATGCACTT
This sequence comes from Protopterus annectens, assembly GCF_019279795.1. Lineage (NCBI taxonomy): Eukaryota > Metazoa > Chordata > Ceratodontiformes > Protopteridae > Protopterus > Protopterus annectens. The sequence continues at coordinate 1,927,283,494 of NC_056741.1, forward strand.
GCAACATTCTACATATGAAAGCTATTCTTCACCTTTATCTTTAAACATTTCACCTTCCTTCAAGTACTTGTGTCATGTTTCTGTTTGCCACTGCAGCCTTCCTGCTAAGTTTGTAGTCAATACTCATTTGCTTGGTATAGAGTTGCCCAAAATAGCCACTGGGACTTGTAGAATAGCTAATGCAAAATTATCTTTCCTGAAAAAGGAGGATTTTCAAACATATATAAAACATGACCATGATTGTTGATTTTTTTTAACACAGACATATATTTTGGTTGAACTGTTTTTTGAAGTAGTAAAATGTAATTTTATAAATGACGGTATATATAATGAATATCTAGTCATATGGGAATAATGCAATAACTGCCTGTTTTGCTGGTCCTCTGAACTCTGTGTTCAGTAGTAGACATAACGTACATTTATCCTGTGAAACTGCACAGGATGTTAGATGTTCCAACTTTCCTGATGATTCACTTGCAACTTGCATATCACTGATACTTTAGCATTGCTGTTTGGTGTCATTTGAGTAAACAATGGCACAGATCATAAGATAGTGATAAAAGATAACTGTGGCCTGGGGCAGGTAACTGTGACCGTATGATTAACTATCACTCAGATAAACAACCTGATTATCTCAAGAACATTAAACAGTTTTAAAAAATGAAACCCAGAGGAACCAAGAAGTCCTTCTGTCATTACCACAAGGCATTCCACAGTAAGTATAATCAGCAAATAGTCACATTTCAGGGTTACAGCATGTACTTGGCAGTGTCTTGTGTCCTGGTTCCTGTATATATACACAAAGGTAGTCCACGTTAATGTTTATTACATCACTGAATCATTGTTAATGGTTCCCTAAGTAGGTGAAAACATGATATTCCATCTTCTGCAGGAGTGTAAACAAGCTAATTAACAGCTTTATACACAGGCCAATAATTATTTTACAGGTTTTTAATCTGATAAGAATACATTCTATGTTCTGCAGACATGGTTTGACTCCCTTAGTCTTCACATATTCCTTCTCTCTGTCACTTGATCATTCTAAAGGTGTAAAACCTGCTGGATCACTTCTGAAGAGAGGCATCTTCTTGCAGCGGGTTTTACTGGTTTAAACTGTGTGTCAGCACATAACCAGTGTGACACTTCTGGTGCCTTCTGTCCATGGTGGAGTAAGTAGGGGATGTTGAATTGTGGAACAACATCACTGGTACTCAGGAGTGATTCATTTTACTTTGACAGATAATCAGAGTGTAAAAGTTATACAGCATGCAAGTATTTTACTGCTCTTGTACTGAATGTACAGTTTTTGTATCATCTAGCCTGTTTTTTTGTGCCATGCAACTTTTGATCATGGTGTGCTGATTTCTGCCTGACGTTGTTTCTCTAAAAAAAAAAAATCGTACATTTCTTGCATTATTTTTTTCTGTTACTTGTTACAGATGGATACCTATATCCTGGACTTCTGAAACATACAGATAACCAAGTAATTAGACAGGTGAAGAAAAGTTTTAAAACTATTGACTACAGCCATTATGTTTTTGTGTCTTAGTCACAGATGACCAACTTGGTTTCAGCTAAAATGTGGCTTGGAAGTACAATTCAAGCCTAAACAAAAGCAGTAAGTAAGCCAAGCATTCAGTTGTAACTTAAAATGCTGTTTAAGTGCTAGCCATTAAGGGAAATCAAAGGAGGTCATTGCAAAAGACAAACTGATTGTGTACTTTCTTTATGGCCTCTTGCAATACTATCAAGTACTTCCAATGCAAGCCATTGAGGATGTACTAGTACAGTAAATGTTCCGAGCATCCTTTGTTCCTGTCAAATGACAACAGTGAGGTGAAAACCATGACTGGAAAATCTCTCAGTATGGCAGACCCCCTTCAGCTTACACATATACATGGCCATTTGGGGGTATAACAAATTATAAAATAGTAATACCTCCTTAAGTTGCTGCAGAAACATTTTAGTGCTACAGGAAAGTCCAGGTTATGATGAAAAACATGTTTTTTCCCCTCAGATTTGTGGCTGCTGCTGTCCACCAAATAGGTGTACTGTAGTGCACTACCACCAGAAATCCACTTGGTGGCAGCCTAACATTTAGTCTTCATTCTCCTCATTTTACTAGCTGGAAGCTGAAAAATCTAAGCAATTAACCTCAATAAAGGTTTTAAGCTAAAAAATTCAAGTAAATTGAAAGTCTACACAAAATGTTGACTTTCACATCACTACGTACAGAGTGATGTAGTACATGCACATTTCCTATAATAATGATCATTTTAACTCAAAAAATGGTTAGTTGCCCATACCTTTCAACTGTACAGATTTTTGCAGATTTCCCAGATTTTTGCCTTATATTTTTGGTAAGTTTTTCATAAAATTGTGGTTTTCTGGCAAATCAGTGGCAAATTATTAAAGACTGAAGTTAGAAAATAATGACAGAAATTTGAGTTTCAGTCTTCATACCCTTCAGAAAATTCATGCTAATGCAAAATCTGTTATTCTATCAACTTTCTAAGCTTGTAAAAGCAATATTTAAACATTGTCCCTATTTTTGAGCCTTTGTCCCACTTTTAGTTATGTCTTTGTCCAGATTTCTTGCTTTAAGAGGTTGAGAGGTATTTTACGCTTATCTGGTGTCAGGATCCGATAAGTTACACATGCACTGAAGTCATTGTACCACAGGTACCAGCATGATTCTATCATAGTCCATGTGAGTGTAAATGACCTGAGACATACCTTGCTGGACTACATGAAGAAAGACATTGTGAACCTTTCTGTGTCTCAGACAGTTATGTGCCTTGCATTTAGCAGCATTTTACCTTCACCAAGGATGATGCCACAGTATGCAAAGAAATTGATTGACTTTAATAATTGGCTTCATTTCTGGTGTCACTCCAGGGGGATCCAGTATCTGTCAGCCTAGGAGAACATGGTCAACGGACCATGTTGCTTTGCCAAAGATGGCCTGCGCTTGTTTCCCCAGGCTTCCGGTTTTTGACTAAAACTTTATCTATCCCCTTTGAACCTTTCTTAGACAATGCCAAAATGACAAACCTACCAACATACCAAATAAAACCCAAAGGAACATAAACACATTACTGCTCAATGCTAGGAGCCTTAAAAAAAAACTCTATACCCTATAAGCTCCTCATTCTGGAAAATATAGGTACCTGTGCCATTACTGAGACGTGGCTTAAAGCTGCAGAAAGTACTCCAACAGTGCCAAAGCTACAGTGCCTTCAACTCATTTAGACCTTCAGCTGCAAACATAGGGACTAAAGATGGAGGTGTCTCAATCTACATTAGCAGTGAGTATACCTCAAAATTGGTTAAACTGGATGATACCCTAGAGTTCATCCACGTACAAATCCTCTTTGATAGAATTCTTTTACCATATCTTAGCAAACTACATGTCACCATCTGTGTCACAAGAATTCCCCATCTCTTTTCTAGACCTACTGGAGGCACTCTCCATCCAACCAAACACTCTATTCATGGGAGACTTTAACTACCTGTCTGTAGACTGGGAAGCGGCACTGCCTCCAACTTGCAGGCACAACATTTCCTGGACTTACAAATGCTTTGATGAGTTAGTGTGCACTTCAAGCAGAGGTTCAAACATACTGGATCTAGTTCTCAACAATATGGAAAGTGCTGCATTCCCCCCTTGTCACCCTCACTGGTGAGGTCAGATCACAAAGTGGTCTTATTTGAAATAAAAATCAACACGTAAATCCCAGCAAGTCCTTTTACAGTTAGGAACTATTCTAAAATAAACTACATCCCATTAAATTACAGTTTGTCAAAATTCAGGTCATTATCCAATCCAGAGTTCACAACATCCTATGCAGAATTATTCACAGAAACACTGTACAAACATATAAATGGCTGCATAAAGACTGCTGTACCTACCAGAAGTAAACCAAAACAAACCCACAAAGAAGCAAACCACACCGGTGGAATCCTAATCTTAAAATGGTACATAAGCAAAGAAAAAATGTCATGGCCAAAGTCAGAAAGAGCAACTGTCATAATAACAACAGCTCACTAATTAAACTAAACAGGAAACTAAGATGACTAATTAAATCCAACTAGACAAATTACAAGGTCAAGAGAGCTTCTCCGGCTAAAGACAACCACAAGGCCTTCTGCAGCTATGTCCAAAACCTCAAAGGTAACATGCAATGGCGTGCAGAACTGGTACTGCCTCTACTGAGTAGAGTGACATAGTGAATCTGCTGACTGACAAATTCAGCTCAGACTTCCACTGCCCTCACCTATCAGCAGGGAGCAGGTCATAGTGGTGTGCACTAAGGCAAAAAACACAGCCTCAGTGGGGTCCAACAATATCCCAGGTTGCCTCCTAAATAGATTGAGACATGATCTATCAGGAGCACTTGAGTCACTTTTCAACCACATCCTCAAAACAGGCTACGTACCATGCAAATGGAGGATGGCAACAGTTATCCCCTTCATCAACTGCCTCCAGAAACTACAGACCCATTAGTCTGAGTAGTTTAATATGCAAAGCCTTGGAACAAATTATCATGGAAATGATCAGCAAAGACATTGGCAACCTACAGGCAGTGAACCCATCCCCGTTTGGTTTTGTTAAAGGAAGGTCATTATTACTTAACCTAGTCGACTTATTTTGAGAATGGTAACCAAGGCAATGGATGTAGGGGAAAAATGTGTGTACCACCAACCTAGATCTGGCTAAGGTGTTCAGTAAAATACCCCATACAAGTATTGTGAAGAAAACTCAATGAGCATTTCATAAATCCCTACAAAACTCCCTGAATTGCCAGCTGGCTCACAATCACAGATAGGACCAAAGAAGTTAGGACTGGTGATACCATCTCCACCAAGAAGCAGGTTATAAACAGAGTACTATAGGGCTCTGTGCTGTGCCCACTCCTGTTTACCAAATACTTCCCAGAGGTCAAGGTGTAATGTCAAGGGCCTCTGGCTCTCCAAGTTTTCAGACAACTACAGATTGGGAGCCATCATAGATTTGCTTTTTATTTATTTATTTGTTTGCATTTGTTTACCGGGATGGTCCACTGGGCCAAAAAGTGCCCATTTTCAGTGGATGCCTGGGGAGAAAAGTTCCACATACAAAAGAAATTTAAATACATTCACATTTTCCACATACATAGAGAGATAACAACTTAAAAAAAAACAGACATACAATCTTATCATAAATTTCTAGCTAGACTAACAAAGGCAGTATACATTATATACAAAATATATAAAGTACAACATATCTGCTTTGGATACTGTAGAGTGAAGACAGCAAGAGATAGCTGCATAACTGTTAAGTAGAGGGGAGAAAAAATTTAGTCAGATCAGGTGGGGGGAGATGCTCTGTAGTCGTAGCCACGTGTACATTGTCATAGGCTAAGAGATGTTGTTTTAGAGACTTTTTGAAGGATATGTGATTAGAACTAGTTCTGATAGAGCTGGATAGGGAATTCCAAGTTTTAGCAGTGGTACATGAGTAGAGAGGTTGACCAACTGCTAGACTGGGTATTTGCACTTTTAGAAGGAATTGATTTTCAGATGTGAGTTGACGGGAGGGCTTATGGAGAGTAAACAGGGAGGTGAGGGATGGGCAATTGGAAGGTTTGTTAATGATATTGTGAGCTGTGGTTAACTGCAAGTAGGTTAGGTGACGGGGAAGTTCGATTAATTTTAGTTTGCTTAGGGAGATGCAGTGATGGGAGGAGTAAGTTTCATTAGTAGCAAACCTGGCAACCTTGCTATAACAAGACTCAATCTTGGATTTTAAGGAGCTTTGAATGTTAGTGAACAAATGGGCACTGTATAAAAGTGAAGGAAGTAAATAGGATAGTGCAAGGCTTTGTCTAGCAGTGGGTGTGAGGTACAATTTATGCTTATAGAGGGTGCCTAGTTTCTGATGTTTTTTTTATGCAGTTTTGGATGTGTAGTTTTCTCAGTAGTTAAAGATCTGTGAACATATTTAGACAGTAATCTGGCTAAGGTAGTAAGCAAATCTTTCGATGTTGCCTAGCTTATAGTTAAGGGCATGACATCCAGGGCCAAGAAAGTTATAGTACCACTCTACTCAGCCCTTATCAGACCTATTATTGAGAACAATGTCTCCTTTGGTATGTACCTGACTAGGCATAAGCAACAGCTGGAATGTCAAGAAAATCCAGGGTATGAACACATTGTCCTATACAGACTGCCTTCAAGCCTGGTCATTCTTCTTAGTCTCTCAACAACCTGTAGGAGACCATCTGTGCTTAGCATATAATGCATATAAGGCATCCCTAGATCCAGCCCTGATGGAGTTTTGCACATCTTCAAAATGAGCAGCACCAAAAACACTAGATCCAGAGATATGAAGTTTGATTGTGACATAAATAGAACATACTTGTGAGACGAATGTGTCTCAAAGCATCCCCATACTTTGGAATAGGCTCCCTGTCCATGTGAGCAAGTCCATCCCTAGCCCTATTCAAAGCACTGGATGGAAAATTGTAAATTCATCCCTGGGCTGGACCCATTGTGTCTTAGACAGAGGCTGACAGTAAACATTTCCTAACTAACATCAGTAGGTATTAATAATTTCATCCCGGGCTGACCCCCATATTTGTTATAGATGGAGGCCAGTAGTAAACATTGCCTAATTAACATCTCCTGCATAACTTTTTACCAAACTCCAAACTAACATACCCATACAATTAAGGCACTCGTGTTACAAAGGGATGCAGGTGGGTTGTGTTGCACAGCTAGGCTTATAAAGGTACTAGTGGTCGTTAACCTAGCAAGTACTTGTGAACCAAAGAACATTGTCAAAAATAATCTGGGTCAAAGACCAAAAAAATAGCAGTATTTAAAAACATTTTCAATTATTCAGTTAACGTTTAAAAAATACAGAGACCTAAAAATGAGAAACAATTTTATTGCTGTTATGCACTCATGGAATAAACTGAATTTGTGTTTACATGCATTTTGTAAGGAATAGCAAGTTTGTAATATCTGCCATTCTAGTGCCTGTAATCCTTAACCTTTTCTCACCATTTTGCTCTGTCCCTTATAAAAGATCAAGAATGATCATGAACATTAACACATTTAAGAGTTAAGTAATAGCAATTATTTTTATCCAGTAACATTTTTACAGGAACAATTTAACTGAGAGCAGATCTGATCCAAGTGACAACTAATCAAAGTCTGTTCTTGCTGATTTGTGCCAGTGAACACATGCTCTATCCTTGAGCAGTATGTTTTCTCTATTTGCTTGCTGAGATGGAGATTGTACAAGCATAGAGAAGAGAAGACATGATTTATTGCATTTTGCTGATGCAATTTCTTGGCTGTATGATTTCAGCATTTGTATAATAGCATGGAATATAGGAAGCATACTCTCACCTGGATGGTGTGCATTGGAGGGAAGTACATGTTTTTGGTTTTCTGTAGTTGTGATGTTTGTGGTGTTATGTATGGTCACTTGATGGATTTTGATTGATCATCCTTTGACAGGTGAAGTGGTCTGTTGCCTACTGACTGTCAGTTGTGTAGCCTTTTAGACACACGTACAGTGTTTCGCCCTTTTTAAGATGGAAATTCAGCTCATCAAGCTCTTGATTTTTGTCCTTTCCAATGTATTGCTCCGCAGACAAAGTATTCATGGTCACACACCTTATTTCTTAGATTTGCAGATTAGTGTTATTGAGTTATTCATTCATATTTATTTTTGGTGCCGCTTCTACAATGTATTGTTTCCCACTGTCCTTCGTCATTTTCCATGTCTGGGAAGATGAGACAGTGGTGTTCCAATACGATTCCATCACAATGACAGTGGTGACAGTTGTGTTTCAGTATGATGCCATCACGATGACAGTGGTGACAGCAGTGTTTCAGTATGATGCCATCATGATGACGGTGGTAACAGTGGTGTTACAGTATGATGCCATCATAATGACAGTGGCCTTACTGTTAACTCACATCCCTTCACATGAATGGAATGGAATCAGTGCAATTCACGTGTATGTGTTTCTCTTTCTCTGCATATTCTCCTCTGTAGACAATCTGCCTCCATCTTCCATTTTGTGCACTGGAGCTACAGCCCATTTGTCTCCACCAGGGGATATAAGGCAGGCAGCAAATAACACTGTACCCTACTCTGAGAGAAGGAGAGCTCAGAAGAACATCTCAGTTCTCCTAGCAGTCCTACTGCTCCTCATCTGGTTTGGCATTGAGACACAGTATCACAGATGGATACCTGTGACCTTATTAGTAGCTTGTCTCTCATTTTGACTTCTCAAGTAACTGTTCTGCACTTTGAACTGCATGTTCCACCAAACTGTTTGACAGTGGATACTCTGGACTACTTGTGACATGAGTAAAGTCCCATTCTTCAGCAAATCTTTTGAACTATAACTTTGTGTGGACTTGTACATGGTAGTCCAGGAATCTGGTTTAGCTGAAGTGGTTCATTCTGTAGATGCAGCTTTGTAGTATTATACACGGAATAAGATGAAAGTGCTGTCTCAGTGTCTTGTGACATAGAAGGCCAAAATACTAACTCTCTCGCCCTTGTTTTGATAGAATCAGTTACTGGGTTACCACAATGCAAGATAATAATGTACTCAGGTTGCAAGAACTTTGGAACAATTACTTTTGGACCTTTCATAATGATACCATTGTCAAACAAAATCACATCTCTGTATGGAAAATAAGGTTGCACTTCTTGAGGTAAACCAGATTGCCAAGATGGCCATCCTTGATTGATAAAGTGGTTGATCTCCTGTAAAACTGGTTCTGTGGCTGTGTGATCTCTCAGCTCATCAAGATGTGTGGAAGAAAAATTTCTCACTTCCATGACTTCAAAATCAAGACTCTCATTCTTGTGCTGTTCTGTGGTATTTCTGGGTGATCTGGATAAAGTATCAGCAAGATAAAGAGGTTTGCCTTTCTTGTAGACAACACTGGAATTATACTTTTTCAGTCTCAGCATCATACGTTGCAGTATGTTTGGAGTTGAATGCATAGACTTTCTTAGGATAGTGACTAGAAGTTGGTGGTCTGTTTTGACCTGGATAGGTGTACCATAAACATAATCATGGAACTTCGAACATGTAAACACAATTGCCAAAAGCTCTTTCTCGATCTGGGTATACTGCATCTCAGTTTGGGTAAGAGTTCTCGATGCATAGGCAACAGGTTGATCCTCTTGTAGAATGACTGTACCAAGACCAAATTTAGAAGCATCACAGGAAAATGTAACTGGTTTGTGAATATCATAATATCCGAGTGTTGGTGGACTAGCAATTCTCTGTTTCAGGGCATCAAATGCTCTTTGGTGTTGCTCTAAACAAGACCAGGATACATCTTTGCATGTTAGCTCTCTAAGCTGTGCTGAAAGTTGGCTCAAGTCTGAAATGTACTTGCCTAGGTAGTTGACCAACCATGCCAAGAAGGCGTTGCAGGGCTTGAGCATTGTCTGGAGCTGGCATCTCGAGAATGGCTGTTTGTTTTGAATTGTCTGGTCATAAGCCTGTACTAGTAAATAAATGACCAACGTAAGTAACTTCTTGTAACCTGAATTTGCATTTGTGTGGATTGAGCTGAAGATTCACTTGATGTGCCCTTTCTAGAACCTTTCTGAGGTTTTTGTCATGTTCTGCTTCACCATTACCTCCTACTAGTATGTTGTCTACTATAATAGCACAAGGATACCCCCAAAAAAATTTGCTCCATTGCCCGTTGAAAGACTTCACTTGCAGAATTTATTCCAAATGGTCACTTGCAGAATTTATCCCAAATGTCATTCTCAAAAATCTGTACCTGCCAAATGGAGTAGTGAAAGTAGTGAGTATTGAGGATTTTTTGCCAAGCTGAATTTGCCAAAATGAACTCTTTGCATCCAAGACAGAAAAAACAGTGGCATTTAGCATCAAGGCTGGGACTTCGACTGTGCGCATTGGATGATGAGGTCTTTTTAGCATTTTATTTGTGGATCAGTACATATTCTGATGTCATCTGAGCTTTTTTTATGAGCTACCACCATGGAAGATACCCATTCAGTTGGAGTTCCAACTAGACAAATCACACCTTGTCGTACCATTTTATCTAACTCAGCCTTGACTCTGTCCTGCTTGGCTACTTGAACTTTTTGAGCTGGACTGACCTCTGGGTCTAACTTCATGGAGTATACAACTGGAAGTTTGCCTAATTTGTCTTTGAAAAGATCAGCATAGGTAGAAAAAATGTACTGTTTAAAGTTAGAGTAGTGGTCTTTTAAGCTGACTTGGTGAGGTCTTATTAAATGAAAGCAGTCCCATTTTCAAACTGCCTCTGAGCCCTAATAATGACTGGACGTGCCTCTTGACCACATAAAATCACAATTCGTAACATCTTCCAGCAGAATAACATGAAAGCACTGCTGAGACTTCTGTCTGAATTTCTTCACCTCCATAATCAACAAGCTTCGCACACCTTGCCAAATCAAGTCTTTCACCAAGACACACTCTAGCAAATGTTTCTGCTGACATAACATTGCACTTACAACTTGTGTCAACTTTGAGCTCTATGGGTTTGCCATTTAAGTGAACAGCACAAAATACTTCATTCTTTGCCCTTAAATCTACTGCATTGACTGTTTCATGAAGCACCGACACACCATCAACGTAAAGAGTAGGGTTTCAACTGTCTAATTAATCAACTGATTTCTTAAAATGTTCACTTTTAATAAAAGAATGTGGGCCTTTTGATTTACAAATTTTTTTGAAATGATTCCACTTATTACATTTGGGACATTGTTGGCCAAAAGCTAAACATTTCTTCCTTTTAGATTCATGGCTTCCACCACAATTACGACAGTTGGCAACGAAACTAAGTTGAGGCCCATGCTTTGAGTTTGCTGACTCACTCATGCTTCACTGAGACTGTGTGAACCTTGGAAATTGCTAGAAAATTCTGGAGTTTACCAGTGAATGCTACAGGGACTACATTTGCTGCCATGTGTTTGGGTCTGTTTCTTTTAACCACGTGCTGCATACTGTCAACATGAGCATTATGAATGTGCCTTCTAGAGCTAGGCTCATTTGTAACAATATTTGTGTGCTTTTCTGTGAGCTCATATATGTGACAAATCTCAATGGCCTTATTCAAAGTTAAATCACTGTCACAAAGCAAAATCTTTCTCACAGCATCATCTTGTATACCACACAGAAGTATGTCCTTTATCAACTTATCCCTTAAATCACTAAATCTGCATGCTTTAGTCTTGTTTCTCAGCTCAGTTATATATTCTGAAAAAAATGTCACCAGGCTTTTGATCTGTTGTGTAAAATAAGTACCTTTCCATTGTAACATTTGTCTGGGGGTTGCACATTTCTCTAAATTTACCTTTTAAGCACTCTGGGTCCTCCCTTGACTCAGCCTGTACAACAATAAGATGGTTTTCTCCTTTTCTTGTATAGATAGCAGGTGCTTACACAAATGAATGTTCCCTTTCAATTGCTTCTGACCCAGCTAAATTAAGTAGAATAAATGCCTATGTACGGTCATCTTTATCAGAAAATGCAGCCTGTATGAAAATGTTGTACTCTTGCTCAAATACTCTCCAGTTCTCAGCAATATTACTGTCAAACACAACAAGTGCACTTGCTTTTTGGAATCTGTCTGCCATGCCCACAGACTATGCACAAACACACTGAAAATATGGCCCCTGCAATTATGTACGAAGAAACTGTTCTGTAAGCTTGTAATAACATTGAAATGCACAATAAAGTCTTCAGAGCAGTCAGTTATCAAACATTTTCAAATATAAATGGCTACTTACTATAATTTGGGAATAGGTATGTGGCTACACAGGGTGGGGAAATAACATACTGTTGTAAATATTGCAAGTACAGGGGAAAAAAAGAAAATACAGTTTATCTAAATTAGTACCTAGAAAAAAATGGGTTGGGAGGGAGAGTAGCTAGGAACAACAAAATGTTTTTGGCAAAGAAATGATAAGGAGATAAAACATGTAAGAATCAGACGGAAGGGTTGTGTTGTCAAGACGGGGGAGACAGACAGTGCAGGCACAGAAGGCTCAGCACCAGTAGGAGAATAGGAAGCCTTCCAACCAGGAAAATATTGTTTTAAAATTCCTGTGGATGCAACTAGCAACAAATTTTGTCAAAAACCACAAGATATCCTGCAAGTTTGGTTTCTTTTCCTGCTGCAACAGACCATCATAATTTGGTTTTCTTTCCTTTCTTATGAGGCCTGTGCCTGTAGGCTTAAGTCTGGTATCACTCATGCCTGATATAACTACTTCTTTTTCCTCTTGAATTCAGGTTTCATTTCCTCTAAAGCATCTTCTATCACATGTAAAGTTCTAGAATGAGGCATCATAAGCCACACATACTTAAATGTTTTCTTTCTTCAGTTCTATCAGGGGAATGAAAGAGATACTTTGGAGATGATATCCTAAAATCAGATACAAGAACTAAAAATCTGCACTGCAAAAGGTGAACAGTATCCCTAAAAAGGGAATAAACATTGCTAGGGGTACAGCACAATCTGACCCTGACACATATCCAGCTAGGTAGAAACTAGGTAAATTGACTAAGGCACAACATAAAAACTAAGTACCTCCAACTGATCCTAGGATACCATACAAAGTATCTTTCATATTATTTATTTATTTACTTTTGTGGCAGAGTAATTTAGGTTGTATTTAGCTGGATCCTTTTCTTCCATTCTGTTTCCTTCCATCCCATGTGCAAACTCTCATACTCTTACTCTGGTAGTTAGTATAATGTGACCTGGATCTTGATCCTTGGGCATTATATTTTGAAGGAGTAGTCTCAATTTTTCGTGAGACATTTTATATATATATATATATATATATATATATATATATATATATATATATATATATATACATATATGTATATATATGGATTCTTATCACTTCACTGAAGGACCATTTCACTGACACCAATTTCACTGAGACCAAATCACCTAAAGTTCATTTCACCTAAAACTCATTTCACTGACAAGTAGTACTCTAAGGAAGTCAAAGGTATATGTCCTTTTCCCCACTGTAGTGCGATCCTGGAGATAGAGTATATATATATATATATATATATATATATATACATATATATATATATATATATATATATATATATATATATATATAGTTAGGGGTGTGTGGGGGTGCTTAAATCCTCCACCTATTTGGGTTTTACCAAATAATGTAAAACAAAACCAGACAACAGAAAACCAAATTAAGTGGGGGGGCCTATGCCCCCACACCCCCTCTAACTATATATACTAACACCAGGACTGCACTACAGTGGGGAAAAGGACATATACCTTTGATTTGCCTTAGAGTACTACTTGTCAGTGAAATGAGTTTTAGATGAAATGAGCTTTCAGTGAAATGAACTTTAGGTGATTTGGTCTCAGTGCAATGGTCTTTCACTGAAGTGATACGAATCCATATATATGTATATATATATATATATATATATATATATATATATATATATATATATGTGTGTGTGTGTGTGTGTGTGTGTGTGACTTATGCATTGATTTGCTCAGCAAGGTGTGTTTGGGGCTACGTCCTAGAAGTAACGGAAGATGGCCCAGTCTTATCACATAGGAAAGTTATATTATGTAGATGCAGGTCTATATATTCTGTATGGGCCACCCTCCTTCTGCCTACCATTTTCCCTTGAGTTTGGAGGTTGCTTCAGACAGCTTTTGACTCCTTTGGTATCTTCTGTTTTTCTTCCCCTGCTTTAGTGGGCTAACAGAAATCTGCGTAGGGGTCCTTCTTTGCACACAATTGGAAAACGGGATGGATTGTGCGGTCTGTTAAAGTTCTAGTTGTTGAGCTGCTCAAGACTTGCCTAGTTTGAATCCCAGAGGTAGAGGGAAATGGAACGGGTTTTATGTATCTATCTTTATCAGAAGTGAATAACTTTAGTCTTCTTTCTTGTGCCACGTAAGCAGTGCCACTTTTCATATCTGCTGAATTATCTGTGGGCCAAGTATATTCACTGATTGTGAAGCTTCTTGTTCTTTTAATTTTTCTGTACTTTCTTCTCCAAGTGCCAGGCTGTGTAAATAGAATAAATGGAAAGGTTGGAGGCATAAAACAATTAAAGTTGCACAATGACTGATGTATTTGGCATTGATACAACTTCTATTTTTGGCTTTATTTTGAATGGCTCTGCTTGGAACTTGCCCAATTCTGCACCGGCTGCTGATGACAGATGAGCTGCACAATGTCAGCTTTATAATTTGTTTTTCCATTATTTTTAAGAGGAAAACAGTTGCATCCTGTTCACTTGCTTGCACAGTCTGCTTATCTCTAGTGCCTTCTTAAGCATTTTATTCAGGCTGCTGCAGGCAGTCTGATGTGCTTTTTTGGACTTGGGATGGTGAAAGCTTGGCTGTGAATAAATAATAATAATAATAATAATAATAATAATAATAATAATAATAACAAAAATACACACCATTGCCATGGCTTACAGGATAAAGCCCTAACTACAGCACAACTGACCCAGGTTCGAGTAACAGCTCTGAAGTATGAGACACTGGCAGGGAAGGATGAACATGTCTATCCAAGGGGAGGGGTGGTGTTCATCTTGGCATTCCCTACAAAGGGGGGAATGAAGTCCACAGAAGGCAGCAGGCAATTGCAGGGGAAGTGGGGAAATCAAGGAATAGGTCATGAATGAAAAAATCCTTAGTGAAGCAGTTAATGACATGACCCTGCCAGGACTCCCTTAGGTTGTACATCAGCCTCAGACCTAGAATGGAGATAGTCTGAGTGTTATAGAACAGGGTGTTAGAAAGCAAGATAATAGGAGAGACAGGGCAAGTGAGGGTTTGGTAGAGGGTGTGAGATATTTATGATTACGATAATGCTGATACTTCATTTGTGGCATATCTCTCAACTTCTTTGCTCAAGAGTTCTAGACAAAGCCAAGAATAAATTTGGAGGGGGAACAATGACAAACATCTAAAATCAGGGACAATTTGTAAATATTAGAGTAATTCACTTAGAGTAACAGGTCTTGCAATAACGTACATTTTCTGAACAATATACTAGACAAATTATGAACTTCTAAAGTCTGTCCTTATTAAGTAACTGTAACCCTCAGTAACTTAACAGAAATCAAATTCTGAGAGAGACAGGACAACAGGACATGAAGTACAGTCAGCGATGTTCTGGGGAAAAAAGGCAGTTGGGCAGTTGAGAGGTATGACTGGTAGTTGTGTTTGAAGCGCTGAAGCACTCAGTGCATGACAGTTCACTGTTTCAGAGTTGAAGAGCTTTTTTTTTCTTTTTTTGGGTCACAAAGGAGGAGACCTTTCTTTTTTTGCTCCTGAACCACTGGCATTTGTTTATGAAATAGTGGTACTATGTTTACCGCCATGGCTGAAATACTATTTAAATGATAGCATATGGCTTTTTACATTTTTTGTAGCAAGGAGTTTGCTACATTTTCAGAGTAGAAGAGCCTTTTTTTTTGATCCTCAACTTAAAGTTTAGGGAACTGTACTGGGCATTAGCTGAGGTAGTTATGGTTCTGGTAGATCTGGTTGTAGAACAACACTATTATGGAATTAAACAGAGAGAGAGAGAAAGATAAATAGAGAGAGAGAAAGAGAGAAACTCTTTAGAAACGTGCACATTTTATTTTACTTATTAACAAATAATGGAATAGAGAGACTGAGACAGAAGAGCATTTCCTTGCTTGTACTATTATGAAACATGATTTTAGGTAAAACTGTCTGGGTGTTAGCTAGGTGTATTTTTTTCTTTTTTATGTGTTAACTGTGTTTGAAGCTGTCAAACTAACTTTACCATTTTATTTTGCACACTTCCCTTTGCTGTCCCATTTTTACTGAAAAAGGCTAGTAGCCAAGAAATCAAATTCCCACCTACCTAAAGGGTAAAAAAGATGAATCATTATACAATCTCTACAATCATGATTTAGTGTATTACTGAGACACTAAAACTGAACACAATATTTAGGACAGGAATATAAATTGAGGTTTGGGCATAACTTGAAGTGGAGATATGGACCTGTGCCATTGCAGAAAAGATGAGCTATATATTTTCATGTCTAATTGTTATAGATTTTTATAACAGAAGTACCTATGGTTACTGTAAAACTCTGGCTAAAGTTTTGCAATTGGCATATACCAAATGCACATTGGTTTCAAGGTTAGATCTACACATTGACAAAAAGTTCACAGTATATTTTGCTTTGCTGCATTCTAAATGTGTTTACTGGATTTCTTCACAGAAAATAAACTGCAGAAAATCACAGGGTTTACTGTTTGTGTATTTTTCTGTTAGCTTAATAATGCAAGTGCACCACTTTGCTTTATCTCATTTTGTTAAATAAATATGTCTAATAATAGTTACTGTAAATAAATCTTGCGGCCTGTGGGCAGAACCAAATGGCTTGACATTAAAAACTGGATTGCTGGTAAAGCTGACTTAAAAAAATGTAGGTCTGCTGTTGAGGGAGAGAAGAGTGTGAAAGAGTGAAAGACAGGAGCAGATCCTGATACTGCAGTAGGAGTGTACAGCCTTTCCTAAGCTACGCAAGACGGAAGAAAGCACGGAAATGGGAAGAAAAGCATGGAATAAAACAGCGCAAGGACAACTTCTTCCCTTGCAGAAATAGAATGCTCACATCTTTCTGTAAAATTTCACCAATGCAAGTTCAAAATGGCATGCTCGTGTGCGTCTATGCTCTAATGCAAAGCCTTTGAACTCTGTGCATCTGAAAAGGGCACTAGAAGTGTAAGTTTTTGGTTTCTGCTTACTGATTACTGACAACTTAGCCTTTCAATATTTATACCATATTTTTTTAGAAAATCATGAATCATCTTTTCATGAATGGTCCACCCCCATTTGGCACAGCCATAACTACATGGGATGATTGCCAAATTAGAAAGAAAGGATGAATGGAAAACGGCCAGAGTCTAGGATTCCCTGGAGAACAGCTTTAGTAACTTGGCATCAGCTCTATCTCTGGAAACTGAGTCAGGCTTGTATTGTTTACTGAAGATGTGAACTGAGGACCAAGTAGCTGCTTCTAGAAAATATTTAAAATCCAGTCTTTTCAAAAAGGTCTCAAAAGTGTCCACAGATCTGGTAGCTCAAGTCCTGACATTCTGAGTTAGATGTTTGAGTAGCAAAAATGCATAGTCTGAGAGGGCCATTCAGGAATTGTTTACATACTGGCTGTCTTTCCTTCTTGCAACCATGGGGAACATATAGCTAGCTTAGAGAAAAATGTAGTTTTGCCCAAGTAATATCTTAGTTGTCAGTGAATGTCTTTATGAAGAATTTTTTTCTGCCCTGTTTTTTTGGTTCAGGGTAGAACCCAACCCAGGGAGTTGAATAGTCTCTGAGGCTAAATTGAGAAACAACCATAGGCATAAATGAAGGCTTAGTTCTTAGACTCAGTTTGTCCTTATAAAAGATTAGTTGACAAAAAAAAAAAAAAAACACTGTGATAAAAAAGAGCCCCAAACCATCAGTCAGACAGCAAGCATGTTTATTATAAATACAAATTTAGTGCTTTCTTCTCATGGTTAAGAACATTTACAAAATAAATAATAAAATCCTTGA
Source organism: Protopterus annectens (assembly GCF_019279795.1). Taxonomy (NCBI): domain Eukaryota; kingdom Metazoa; phylum Chordata; order Ceratodontiformes; family Protopteridae; genus Protopterus; species Protopterus annectens. The sequence continues at coordinate 1,927,301,138 of NC_056741.1, forward strand.
GACAGCATATGTAGAAACAGTTTAAAATTACACGACCTAAAAATCATATGAGCACAGCCTTCATTAAAAAGATACTACATATACAACTTTTCATAAAATAAATATATGTTCGTATACTACATATACACAACTGATTTGTAAAACCTGATATATTATAATCTTCACTGATCTAATTTTAATACATGCTTAATGGTAATGCATCCATTCAACTTAGAGGTAATTCTTGAGTTTAACCTTATTTATCAGGAAAGTTCCTTAAAATCTAATGTCCCAGTTGCTTCCCCTTGCATTAATATGAACCTTATTCAGAGCAAAAAAATACATTTTAACTCATTCGAGCCTAAAATGCCCTTTATGTATATTTCCAGTTCACAAACATAGCTCCTTATGGCATCCATACCGTTTTGAGTCTGGCTTCTTTAACTAAGTGACTTGCCAGCTAATAATAGGCAATATTAGAAAGTGCAAAGAGCTATTAACAAAATGAGACAAGAGAGGAAAATTCATTGTCAAAGTCCATTTATATCAAAGTATACCTTAGGTATTGTTATCTGTTTGTTAGCAATCATAAAAATAAACAATATTTACATATGTACCTAATATTTCAAAAAACAAGTGACTTACAAACTGTTGCTTAACATCAGGTGAAACCTTAGATGTTGTCGAAGAAACTATCTTTGATATTTGCATTGCAAGTTGCATATCTTCAGAGGGATTCAGTTTATTTATATAGTTAATTTTATAATTAAGCACGTTTTTATATTTCTATAAATATTTCAATAAACATGGACTCAGAGAGGAATTTCTTGCTGTCATGTGAAAGCTTATGTCTGGTTAACAAAAATGTTCTAACAATATATGTCTAGGTTGCACAGTTTCCAATTTATTTATTTATCTATAGGAGAGTTAGCCCTCAACAGCTGTCCATCCTCAGTCACTTGCATTAAACAGATAATCGTGGACTGCACCCCCCAAGACTACAGCAGAATAAATACAGTATACAGCCCTGCAAGTGCATACAGACAGACTTGTTTTTTATTCGGTATAGTCGTGAACTGTAACCACCACCTCAAAGACCACAGCAGAATAATTACAGCATCCAGCCCTGCAAAGGTGTACAGACTTGTCTTTTATTCAGTGTAGTTGAGGACTGCATCCGTGAAAGAGTACAGCAGAATAAACATAGCATCCAGCCCTAAAAATGTTCACAAATGTGTCTTTTATTCAGTATTGTTGTGGACTACATCCTCCACCTGAAAGACTACAACAGAATAAATACATCATACAACCCTGCAAACAAGTACAGACTTGTCTTTTATTCAGTGTAAGGAGAATTTACTTGTTTATTCTGCTATCCTAGTCATGCTCTGTTGAAAATGGTATCAAGTTTAATGTCTCTTCTCTGCTTGACCAGTATTTAGTGGTCTGCTTTTTGGCTGTTTTAACTAGAATCAAAAATTGCCTCCACTGGACCTTCATCTTTCCCCTCCCCTTCCTTCTAATTAATGAGCTGCGGCCTGCACTTTTGCTCTTTCCAGCTACTGTATTTATGACTCTCCCTCTTTGCCTGTATAGGCAATTCTTTGTTGGTTTGCTTCTTCCCTTTTTCATGGTCTGAAATTTTCACTAACTAATAAACAAACAGGTTCTGCTTCAAACATTAAATGTGGTTATCTTTAAAAGTAGTAAAGAACAATTATTTTCTCATTTTTATAAACTTTTTCCTAACTACCTTACTCTACTCCCTGTCTTGCATACCTTTGTAGTTTGCATACTCATAATACACTTAAATCTTTTCTTTCATCTCAGTACCTCAATACAATTTTGGCACCCATTCCTATGCAATTTTCAGGCTTACAGATATTTTTTTTCACCCATGCCAGCTGTGCAACCTTTTTGGACCACTCATTTCGCCCTTGCTATGTTCAGGCTCACCTCTAGATCTCCATGTATGCATTGCAGCACACAAACCAGACATTCTAATCATCACTGAAACTTGGCTAAAACTAAACACTAAAGATGAAGAAATCCTTCCACCAGGATGCAATGTAATATGAAATGACAGCATACACAAAAAAGCTGGAGGGGTTGCAATACTTTTTAAAACACACTAAACATTACCAGATACCCAGTGAGTCACCCCAACTATCCCAACAAAGAAGTATCTATTACCCTCTTACACCTGAACAAGCACAAAGCTATTTACATTTACTGCCTTATATATTCCCCCAGGCAATAACATTCCCATTCTCAAAGACCTCATTCAATGATTTTTTACTAATCTAAAAAAATAAACTATTAGACCTGGGGATGTTAACCTATTCAATTTCACAAAAATGCAGCAACAGGCACTTACTACTAGACTTGAACCTTATCACCTCACCCTCAAACATAAACACCTGTGGCTTTCTCCCGGACAACATCGGTGACCATCTCCCCACATTTATTACAAGACAAACAAATTCCTTCCAAACATATAGTATTAAAATGAGTATGTAGACTCTCCTCTTTTAAGAAAGAGACCTTTATAAACTACCTCTCCCAATATAACTGGAACACTCAAAAAAATAACACTAAAAGATGCTGTTACCCATCTCAATAAAACATTCTTTAATATACTGAGTGAGTTAGCTGGTATAAGAAAGACAGAACACAGCAAACATGGCAAATTTTTAGGGAGCTTAGAAATAAATGTAAACAACAGGCCAAACTCGAAAAAAATTGCATTCTTTCAAGGCAAACATCACCACAATCCCAAACAATTCAACAATTCTGGACACCCCCTACAACACATCAAAAACCTACCTCAACTATCAAAAATTACCTTAAAAAATTAAAAAAAAACTGCAGCTTCATGATACAACTTCACAAAGGTAGATCAGCCACAGACTCTCCCAAACCCCCCCCAATTATCTTATCTCCTCTCAAAACAAAAAGAGAGACAATGCCATATACTCCCATCTCCTAATCCATCTCATCAACACAATATACTCTCTTCTCCCACAAGCAACCTGAACCATACCCATTACAGCAACACACTTTACTTTATTTCTGTTTTTATTTATGGTTTCTGAGAAGCTACAGTAAACTAATATTCCTTCTGTTCCTGGATCTGACAAAAACATTTGACACAGTATCCCACTAACTCATAATCAATGAACTATCATACCTACTACTATCTCACTCAGCTTACTTGGTTTTGTAGCTATCTCTCCAACAGGCCATAAAATGGAATCAGAACCTTTCCCCTTTTCTCCCAGTTTTTGTTGGTATACTACAAAATTAAATTGTAGGCCCAGTACTTTTCAATAAATTCACAAACAACCTGCACAAAGCCGCAAACCTACCACCTTAGTACAATATGCTGATGATGCCATCATCATCATCTCAACCTCAGCCCTTCCACTACTTCAGCAAGAGACTCAAGACTCTTTCATTTTCATAGAAGTATAGATAAAGGCTCATCAGCTAATCCTATATGCCAAAATAATAATACTTTTCACAACATGTACACCCTTTAATATTACTTCAATAAACACCACCACCATGGAAACTGTAACAGATGCCAAACTACTAGGAGTCATAATAGACAATAATCTGCAATTTGACCTGCATATTACCCAGGCCATCAAGGAGACTCACCGGAAACTGGGCTTCCTCTACCAAAACAAACCATATCTCACAGATGCATTGTTAAAGAAAAATCCATGCAGCTTTAACAAAATAGCCACGTTTGCAGCGAATGCATCCTATCATATGCACCACTGCTTAACACTAAAGATGCTCAACTGTCTAGAACTACTTATTCGCCTTATGTTCACTCAAATTTAAATTACCCACAAAATAACATGCCCTTCTCTAAAAAATAATTTTCAAGGACTACTCCCACATTGCCTTCACTCAAGTAATCAGAGCTCACTAATAACTTTCAAATCCCATAATACAGCTGTAGACTCACTATAACATCCTGTGTCACCAAGCAGAGGAACTCCCTGCCAGTTCCACTAAAACAGGACAGCCATGCATCTCGCTTTAAGTACAACTGAAACACCACCTAGACTCCTCCTGTCTCTGTTCTTGTTCACTCTATCCCTCTCTCAACGATGTTTATCACCAATCCCCAACTTTCCATATCTCCTACCTTATCTTGTAAATGTAAATAAATTCTATCTATACTTATGACTGTATACTGCCTTTTAACCCTCCTTTGTAAATTCAATTTATATATTGCTGTATATATAAATGCAACCTGTTTATTATTGTACAACACCCCTACAGAAACCAAGTTGTATTAACCTCTATCTGGTTGTATTACTCACTGGATAATTCTAATACCCCTCTTCTACTGTTAAGAAACTGATTATTTTTTCTCTGTAAATTCTTTGTATTTTTTGTAACTAATGGAGCTTTTCTTCCTGTGCCACTGCTGAAAATGGGCCTGAGTGACCAGTTGGATAATCCAGGTAAACAAAAGGCAATAAATAAATAAAATACTTAGCTGGGTAAATTAATTCTTCCTCCCATTTGGCTATTGTCATGATGTCAAGGCTTGGTGCCACTGCAGTACCCATTGCAATCCCTGTAGTTTGTACAAACCATTTTCCATGAAATGTGAAAAAATACTGATAGTAGTTTTAGCAGTTCTGCATTAACAGTGGTTTCCTCAGGGAGGGATGCAGTGTGAAGTAATGTTGATTCCTTAATGACTTTTGTTCAGTACCTGTGTGGGGGGGGTTAACAGTATTAAGTGCCTCTAAATCTGTTGTGAATGGGGCAGTATCCTAGGAAACTATATTTTTTACTCTGTTGGGGAACTCAGAGGTGTGAAGAATAATGGACTACCTTCTTTTAGAAAGCAATTTAATTAGAAATTCTAGGTATATAACAAATGGTTCTGTGTTTGAGCCACTTTCTGCAACTACTGGTCAATAAGAAGGATCCTCAATGTTCTTGAGGTTTATGAATGCTGAATAATCTCAGACTTTTTGTATGGTTAAGTGCAAGGCTGTCTAGTAACTTGCCGCTGATCAAACTATGCTTATGTAGCCTGAAAAGTCATTTAATAATATGGTTTCTATAATTTATTGTATGTCCATCTCCTGGTAAAATTCTTTGCCAACGTTTTGGCATTATAAACACAAGTGCCTGTAACAAAAATGTACCCATCCACTTTCACTGTTACCACGGCTCTTGCCTTTGTTAATGTTTTACAAGGAGGTGACTTAGTTTTCACTGAGATTGCCATTCAGGACTTTTTTAAATAACGAGTGAATTTCACTTTCATGTTTAGCTTTGAAAACCCAGAAGCTGGGTGGGGAGTACTGGGCTTTTCCCATCTGCTGAAGGTTTCATTTATGGTATCACTTAAGATTAAACTCCCATCAAGCATGTTGTTGCTCTGGCACTCATTTGACTTAGCTTTTCTTCTCTTCTTATTATTAAAATACACTTTCAAGTTCGGTTTACAGCAGTACAGTTTAAAGTACGTCTTAGTATTAATGAGATTGCTGCAGCTATGTGGGCTGAATGCCATCCCTTTTTCAGGAACACTTACCTTGTCCTTTGTTCTCCTTAGAATGGTTTCAGTTCTTGTGGCCAGTGCTAGTTTACCCAAGTGCGTGATCCCATATTGGATGCCCTCTCACTGGCTTTCTCTTACTTAAACAGGATGGATGGGGAGTCATCCTGAAGCTCCTTTGTGGTATTTTCACGGTTAATGTTTGGGCAATGGATCAGATTTCATCTATGAGGTGTTGTTCATATTGTTCCTTTTTCTGGTACTTGGTGGTATTAAACCTGTTAAAAAACATTGTGTCTCTGGATGTACTAGGGTAAGGAGTTATTGTTCCAGACATGGGCTGTACCCTTAAGTCCTCTTTAGGTGTTTGGTCTTCTTTTTGTGTTCATTGTCTGTCTCATCATGGTAAACTACCTGTCTTTCTCCGTTGAGGCCATCTTCTTTATTGCTGTACCCAACACTCTAGACATAGGTGACTCTATAGTCAGGCACACTGATGTTCCACTCACCAGACTAAACAAGGAGAAAGTTATTGTCAGCTGCCTGTCGGGTGCCAGGATGTGCCACATAACGCACGCACTCATGTCACTCCACAACAAGTACAAATATGACTCTGTCATTGTCCATGTTGGTATGAATGACCTGAGATGTACCTCCCTGGACTACATGAAAAGAGACATGGAAGAGACCTCCGATCTTGTAGCCCAGGCAGGTACGACCCTAGCCCTGAGTAGCATCCTGCCATCACCCAGAATGATACCGCAGTACAAGGACAAAATTATTGACTTCAACAATTGGCTAAACTTCTGGTGTCATTCTAAGGGGATCCAGTATTTGTCTGCCTGGGATGACATGACCGACAGACCACGATGCATTGCCAGAGATGGCCTGCACCTGTCACCCTTGGGATTCCGGATACTGGCTAAGGCTCTTGCCACCCATATAGTGCCTTTTTTAGGCAAGGTTCAAATGACAATTTCACCACCCTAACAGGTATAAGCAAGCAAAATCTGAGGGTAATGCTACTCAATGCTAGAAGTCTAAACCTCAAAATGCACTTACTTGAGACACTCCTTAAAATGGAGAACATCGACATCTGTGCAGTGACAGAGACCTGGTTCAAAGCTCCAGAGAGCACCCCTGCATTACCAGGCTATAACTCATACCACACCTTTCGGCCACCTAACCCAGACCGAAGCACTAAATGCGGAGGCATGCCCATATTCATTAAGGATATCCACACCTCCAGGCTAGTTGCACAGCATAATGCATCCAAGATTATGCAAATGCAACTAACTCTGGGCAAGACCGCATTCCAAATTGTAGCTTGCTACAAACCCCCCACCATGCCCCAGGATTCCTACTCCTCATTTCTTGATACACTGGAAAATATTAGGGTACAACCCAACACCCGAATAATGGGTGATTTCAACTACCCCACCATTAACTGGGAAAACTACTCATGTACCAATTCTTTTGTTCAACATTTTCTGGAATTCATAAATTCCAATGCCTTGGATCAACTTATTCACACCCCCACCAGGGACAGCAGTATCCTAGACCTGGTTATTACCAACATGGGCAACCAGTGTTTCACACCAGAGGTCAATTCCTCATTCGTCAGATCCGACCACAAGCTAATCAGCCTAGATATCCACATCCTGCCCCCACCCCCCCATTAGGGAAACCCCCGTAAAAAAATTCTCCAAAGCCAACTTCACACTTCTTAAGACAGAAGTGGCAAACTTCATGACACCCATGCAGATGGACAATAGAGGTGTGACTGCTGAATCCTACACAAATGCACTTTATAAGCACTTACATGAGTGCATGGATTGTGCTAATCCCTAACAAAACCAAGATGCTATCCTCCAAAAAAAGGAAGCGAATCTGGTAGTCATCTGCCATAAACAAACTCTACAACAGAAGAAATAAACTGTTGCAAAAAAGAGTAAAATCCCATGACTGGAGGAACTCCCTGGTCAGCCTCAGTAAGAAGCTGAGATCCCTCATAAAATCATCTAAAGCTAGTTATGAAAACAAAATTGCCACTGACTCTAAAGATACCCACAAAGCATTTTATAGCTATGTCAAAAATCTCAATGGCAACACACAGATCTGCTCTGAGTTACAGCACAATGGCACTAAATATACAGAACTAACTCATATTGCCAACATCCTGGCAGATAGATTCAGTGCTAACTTTACCCTCCTCTCACCCCCTAGAGGGCCCATCTCTATACCGGAAGAATGCAAAGTTCCTGTAATCACAGCTGCACAGGTAAAAAACACACTCTCCAAAGCCAAGAACACAGCATCCATGGGACCTGACAATATCCCAGGCTGCGTTCTACATGAACTACAGAATGAGCTGGCACCCCACCTAAGTACCATGTTCAATCATAGCCTCATCTCAGGCTTTGTGTCCACTGAATGGTGCACCGTGATGGTTATCCCACTCCACAAAGGGGGAGCCATGACAGACCCCAGGAACTACCACCCCAATAGCCTGACAAGCCTGGTCTGAAAGGCCACGGAACGTATCATCATGGAACTCATAAACAAAGACATTGGTAATCTCCAAACTCTGGACCCCACCCAGTTCGGGTTTGTAAAAGGCAGATCATGTCTCCTAAACCTGATAGACTTCTTTGAAGCAGTCACCAAAGCCATAGATGAGAAGAAGGTGGTTCACACAGCCCATCTAGATCTCGCCAAGGCTTTCGACACCATCCCCCACTCTGGAATTATAGATAAATTCACTAAACTAGGTATAAATCCCTATGTCACTAGATGGGTTGCCAACTGGCTAACAGGCAGAAGCCACACTGTGAAAGTAGCAGACTCCAAATCCAACTTCAGACCAGTGACAAGTGGAGTATCACAGGGTTCAGTCCTGGGTCCTCTCCTGTTTGGTATGTACTTCTCTGAAATACAGGCTAGCACAGAAGGTCTTTGGCTAACAAAGTTTGCAGATGACTGCAAACTAGGAGCCATAATCGAAACTCCTATTGATGTCGACATCCTACAAAAGGGCCTCACTGAGACAGATGCCTGGTGTCAAAGCCATGGCCTGAAGCTCAATGCCAAAAAGTGCATTGCCATCCCCTTTGGTGAAAACTCTGTACCCATGAACTACCACATAGGTGGTAGTCTGCTTAACACTGAAAGTGTGATAAGAGACCTTGGGACACAGGTGGACAGTAGTCTCTCCTTTGATAATCATATTGACACAGTGGTCAGGAAATCCTTCTACGTGGCACACCTCATCACAAAAGGTTTCTCATCCAGAAAAAAAGAGGTCATTGTTCCCCTCTACTTATCACTCATTAGACCTATTATAGAGTACAACACCCCTTTTGGTATGTACCTCACAAGACATCTACAACAACTGGAAAGACCACAGAAATACCTCATGAAGAGGATTACTGGCCTCAAACAGATGCCCTACAGTGACCGTCTCAAAAAACTCTAGTTTTACTCCGTCGCATATCGCCTACTCAGAGGCAGTCTCTGCCTAACATACAAAACTATGTCAAACCCAGAGCTGTTGGACATGCTCCACTTAAAGAAATCCTAATCTCTCCAAGCTACACGCTGTAGGGACCTAAACCTTGTCACCACAATAAACAAAACATGCTGGAGGGATAGATTCCTGTCCAAGAGACTTTCCATACTCTGGAACAGACTACCTATCTATGTCAAACATAGCTCCTCATTAGTACTCTTCAAGAAAAATCTTGATGCTTGGACGGGAAATAGGAAATTCACACCGGGGATCACTTTGTGGCTCTGCTCGACAGGGGCACAGGAAAATAATTTTCTTGGGTGGCAAAAGCCAGGGTTCCTTTTTGGCTAGGCTTATATAGGCCCTAGGGCCAATAGCCTAGCACCTACCTATGAACCTATGAACCTATGCCCCAAGTTGAAGCTAACTGAATAGTGGTTTGTGTCCTCACAGTTGGTATGATGCACTGGGGTTTGAAGTCATGTTTATAATACCTTTCATCTCTTTCTCTATTTTCAGTTTCTTCTCTTCAATGATAATTATTCTCACTCTTGATAGATGTCTTGCATGTCCCCAACATCCAGATCTGTCTGGCTAAGTTTGTCCTTAACATTAACTAGTGTCAAATTATTTCCAAATAAATTTTAAAATCTTCCAAATAGGTAAAACTTGATATTAAAGTCTCATTCAGTTAAACATGTATTATAACAGAATCATAGTACCTCTCTCTAATAAGAGTTCAAACCAAAATTAATTAATTGGTAGATTTTTGCTTTGATCTTGTTTTAATAGTATTATTTTGCTGTCATAGAGCATAGTGGTTATATTCAAAAATTTTAAAAAGGCGGTACAACAGATTTTTCCATACTAGGGGTTAGTGTAATATATGGTACAGCTAAAAGGCACCATGTTGAGACATTGAATAATAATTCAATGATATAATAATAATAGGTGATTTGGACTAGCCACCTCACAGTGGAACATTGGCTCTAGATGATGGTCACTGCTGATGTATCACTCTGACCCCATGTGTGAATATAGGGGGAGGAGGGGTTGTAGATGGATAGATTTTGTTAAATTACATTTATCTGATAGTAATTCTTGGGTAAATGTCTGTAAAGTCAGCCAAAAATCTGCTAATGCAGCTTTAATCAATAAATGTACATCTCCAATATCTAATATTAACCTTTTTCTATATTTCCTAATTCTGTGAGAAGTAAGGAGTACTCTATGCATAAATGTCCATGTAAAAAACTTTCCAAGATAAAAACGACTTAGTCTTTGTGGTTGAAACTATTACAGCTTTATCTGTTTCTGTGAGATTTGAATATTGATTTGATATAAATAAAAACAAAGAAATTCATATGATCTACAACTGTCAGCCTCCTTTTTCCATTTTTCATGAGACCAGGATATAAGGTTAACTGTCACCACCTTCAACTCTCATGTCTAACTTTTACAAGCCTTCTTGTAGTACATCTATCTATAATTGCCAGCTTCCTTTTTTCCATTTTTCATGAGGCCAATATATCAGGTCAGCTGCCACCACCTTCAGCTGTCATGCCCAACTTTTACAGGCTTTCTTGTAGTGCATCTGTCTATCTCTTGGCTGTGTGGCCTTGTCTCCTTTTGCTTTCTTCTTGTCTCTCCCGAATATATTTTACCAAATCTTCTGCTTTACTGCATACCTGATAAAACTGTTATCCTTAACCGGGTCTATATCAATTTGTTGAAGCTTCACTTCTGCAAACCTTTCTTGTTGACTAGAAACCACCGAATGTTCAGATCTGTGAAAGTTCACATCGAAAAAATATTTCACCAGTAAAAGGAAGCACTTGGCCAACACTACACCGGAATACACAGCACAGTATGTCAAACCCACACATGTGGGGGGCTGTGCCTTCCACACCCCTCCCTAACTATATATACCAACTCTGAGAATGCACTACAGTGGGGGAAAGAGAAAAATTGTGCTGTCAGCCAACTGCTTCTTTTCTCTACTTAAATCTTTCACAGATGTGAACATTTGCAGAACCAAACATTTGGTAGTTTCAGGTCAATGAAGAAAAGTTTGTGGAACTGATCCTTCAACAAATTGATATAGACCCCCTTAACCACCTCTGCAGCTGGGGCTACTTTAACTTCTGCTCTGATGTCCTTATTGCTTTATCTGTTCCACAGTGTACAACCTGATAATCATCTCAAATCCATCAACTCAAGCTTCCTTGGCTGCTCTGTTTTCACTGCCCAAGTATCTATGCCATACTGAAGACTGGTCATTACATTTTGTACACTTTTCAACATCTATGTTGACCTCCAGTCCCTGACACTTTGTGTAATCTGAATTCAGCACTTCTGATTCTCATTTTGACATTCACATTCATACTTCCTTTTTCTTCAATCTTTTCCCAGATTCTTGAAGTTGTTATGCTACTCTACTATTTTCCTCAGTCTTCATCTTCTGATTTCCCCCATTTGCTGCCATGACCACTGTCTTGTTTTTACTGGAGTTCATCCTCCGTGGCTTCAGTTTTGTATTCTAGTCCACTATTATTTGCTGAAGTTTCTGTTTAGGGCCTTCTTGTACTGCATTCAACAGCTGTGTCGCTCTGTTCCCTATGACCAGTCTGCTAATGTAGTCCGTCATCATTATGAACAGGAGTGGACTCAAAGTGGAACCGTGATGCATACTAATTCCCAATGGGAATTCCTCTGAGTCACAACACTGTATCCATGTTATTGGATCTTTGTAGGATCCTTGTAACATTTCTACCAAGTTTTCTTGGACTTTGAACCCTCACAGGACTGGCCAAATCATCTTTCTTGGGACTTTGCCATACACTTTCTCTAAATCTAGAAATCTTCAAGTGGACTCTTTTTATCATCTCCAACTTCTTCCAAACTATCTTTCTTACTCCAAAGATCTGGACATCTGTACTGTATCCTGATCTGAGTTTAAACTGCTCATCTCCCATCTTACTTTTGATTACTCTGCAAGTTCAACAGTAATGACTGATTAACATGATAACACAATTTTATATAATTCAAATATATGATTTGTTTGCGATTTTTGCCATTAAGGACATAGTTTGAATGATATAGAGAATTCTGTATTGCAAAATCATTCAATCATAACAATCCAATTTACAATTATGTCTTTAATATTTTATAGAATCTGAGGCATTGCAGGGCATGTCTAGAAGGGCAAAGTAGGTATTTCCAGAGATGAATTTGTTGATACCCATATAGTCATTAAAGTTAGATTTGAGGGACACAAGGGTGCCACTTTGTTTAAGATGCAGGGATAATTTATTGCATAGATGGGAAAACATTGGGTAATAAAACTGTCCCCACCAACAAGTTTTATTTCATGTTGGTGAAGATTTGTCTTTAGTTCTGGTATTTGTGGAGCTGTTGACCTTGTGGGAAATGTGAAGTAACAAGGAGGGCTTGCCTCCTAATGCCACAGAAAGCTAAACACAGATCTCCATGTATGAATTTATAAGAGACTTAGCATGGGGGTAGGATTCAAGCCTGTCTTGGTAGTCCAATGTCTTTCAACCAGTAATATTCTTTCTTAGTGGCCTCTGGGCCTTTCTAGTTGTTAGTATCTGTATAGATAAATGTCTAAGACGGTTTTGTACTCTATGATTGCTCTAGTCAGAACTGTGTACAGAGGGATGTTGACTTCATTTTATCAGAATGATATATCTTTAGGTATTAGTTGTGCTAAATTATACGAATTTTCTGACTACTTGTATTACATGGTGATTGAAGGGGAGGGCATTATCAACCAAGGTACCAAGATGCCTATTTATTTCATCACAATTTAAGTTAGGTAACTTCTAAAATTTTATCTAATGTGAATGCTAAATATTTCAATGTATTATGATTCCAATTGCATCATCAAATATTCTGTATTTTAATTTATTAATATATTTTTTGAAAGATAATTTATTTATTTATTTTACATTGTTTACCGGGGATGTCAAACTGGGCTATTAGCCCATTTTCAGTGGAGGTCTGGGGAGAAAAGATCCACAAATAGATACAAAAATATGAATATAAAAATATAAAAATATAAAACGTGTTAGAATGTCAAAAAATTAACATACACTAATATAGTCAGTTACATACAAGAACACATGAATACAGTGGTCAAAAACAAAAATACAGTGGTTAAAAACAATATAATGTTAAATCTTGGATAAGCAGTGAACTAATCAGAAAGATGTGTATCAAGAGTTGTGCTATTGCACAGAAACTGTTTAACTAGACATCACTTTGGTAGCATGACATTAGTGGGCATTTTCCAGGCAGCAAGAGTGTAACATTTATAGAATATTCCATGAATATAGATTGTTGAGTCATAAACATGAGAGCTATCCTGAGGTAAAGGAGCAAGAAAGGAGAGTAAGGCAGATAGAAAAGATGGAACTGGGAGGGGGGTTAGTTAGAAAAAGGAGGAAGCTAGGTGAGAGTAAGTAGAATAGTATACCAAGACAGAGGGGAGAATGAAGCAAATAGAGTAGGGATTGCTTGCTTGAGAAGATACAAATGGTAGTGTGGTAGTGTGTTTAACCAGGGTTAGTGCAGGAGCAAAGCCGGGTGTTTTTTAGGTGTTCTCTAAGTAGTAGTTTGAATTTGGATGAGTTGGAAGTATTGAGTATATTCTGACACAAATTATATCTCTATCTTGTATAAAAGTAGGAATTTCTTTGACAATCAACAAAAATAACAAAATAAACCAAATTGGGTTGTTTTGTTTTGTTTCACCTCTCTTATTTGCTCTAGCAGTAGAGCTATTAGCAAACTAGAAAAGGCAAGATCAATAAATTAATGCAAATAAAAGAACATGTTTTAATGTATGATGCAAATGTACTACATCTATCATGATGGTAGTAAGTGCTAATAATACAGCATCTTCAAATGGTAACACTGTTGACCGACAATCATTTATTTTGAAAACCTTAAATTATTTATCTTGTCTATATAACATAAAGAATTACAGTAAAAGGTCTGGGTCGCGACTGCTGAATCCTACACAAATGCACTTTATAAGCACTTACACGAGTGCATGGATCATGCTAATCCCTAACAAAACCAAGATGCTATCCTCCAAAAAAAGGAAGTGAATCTGGTGGTCATCTGCCATAAACAAACCTCTACAACAGAAGTTAGAAATAAACTGTTGCAAAAAGAGTAAAATCCCATGACTGGAGGAACTCCCTGGTCAGCCTCAGTAAGAAGCTGAGATCCCTCATAAAAATCATTCAAAAGCTAGTTATGAAAAAAAACAAAAATTGCCACTGACTCTAAAGATACCCAACAAAGCATTCTATAGCTATGTCAAGAATCTCAATGGCAAACACACAGATCTGCTCTGGAGTTACAGTTAACAATGGCACCTAAAATATACAGAACTAACTCATATTGCCAACATCCTGGCAGATACAGATTCAGTGCTAACTTTGTTCTCCCTCCTCCTCACCCCCCTAGAGGGCCCATCTTATACCGGAAGAATGCAAAGTTCCTGTAATCACAGCTGCACAGGTAAAAAACACACTCTCCAAAAGCTAAGAACACAGCATCCATGGGACCTGACAATATCCCAGGCTGCATTCTACATGAACTACAAAGAACGAAAGCTGGCACCCCACCTAAGTACTCATGCTCAATCATAGAAGCCGCCTCATCTCAGGCTTCTTTGTGTCCACTGAATGGTGCATCGTGATTCGGTTATCCCACCCACAAAGGGGGAGCCACAACAGACCCCAGGGAACTACCAACCCCATTAGCTCGTTGACAAGCCTGGTCTGAAAGGCCATGGAACGTGATCATCATGGAACTCATAAACAAAGACATTGGTAATCGCCTAAACTCTGGACCCCACCCAGTTCGGTTTGTAAAAGGCAGATCATGTCTCCTAAACCTGATAGACTTCTTTGAAGCAGTCACCAAAGCCATAGATGAGAAGAAGGTGGTTCACACAGCCCATCTAGATCTCGCCAAGACTTTCAACACCATCCTCCACTCTGGAATTATAGATAAATTCACTAAACTAGGTAAAAATCCCTATGTCACTAGATGGGTTGCCAACTGGCTAACAGACAGAAGCCACACTGTGAAAGTAGCAGACTCCAAATCCAACTTCAGACCAGTGACAAGTGGAGTATCACAGGGTTCAGTCCTGGGTCCTCTCCTGTTTGGTATGTGTACTTTCTGAAATATAAGCACAGAAGGTCTTTTATTAACAAAAGTCAAGATGACTGCAACCAGGAGCCATAATCGAAACTCCCATTGATGTCTATTATCCTGCAAAAGGGCCTCACTGAGACAGATGCCTGGTGTCAAAGACATGGCCTGAAGCTCAATGCCAAAAAGTGCATTGCCATCCCCTTTGGTAAAAACTCTGTACCCATGAACTACCACATAGGTGGTAGTCTGCTTAACACCAAAAGTGTGATAAGAGACCTTGGGACACAGGTGGACAGTAGTCTCTCCTTTGATAATCATATTGACACAGTGGTCAGGAAATCCTTCTATGTGGCACACCTCATCACAAAAAGGTATCTCTCATCTCAGAAAAAAAAAAAGAGGTCATTGTTCCCCTCTACTCATCACTCATTAGACCTATTATAGAGTACAACACCCCTTTTGGTATGTACCTCACAAGACATCTACAACAACTGGAAAGACCACAGAAATACCTCATGAAGAGGATTACTGGCCTCCGACAGATGCCCTACAGTGACCGTCTCAAAAAACTCTGGTAGCTTTTAACTGGCCGTGATATCGCCTACTCAGAGGCAGTCTCTGCCTAACATACAAAGCTATGTCAAACCCAGAGCTGTTGGACATGCTCCACTTAAAGAAATCCTAATCTCTCCAAGCTACATGCTGTAGGGACCTAAACCTTGTCACCACAATAAACAAAACATGCTGGAGGGATAGATTCCTGTCCCAGAGACTTTCCATACTCTGGAACAGACTACCTATCTATGTCAAACAGAGCTCCTCATTAGCACTCTTCAAGAAAAATCTTGATGCTTGGACGGGAAATTGGAAATTCACACCGGGGATTACTTTGTGGCTCTGCTCAACAGGGGCACAGGAAAATAATTTTCTTGGGTGGCAAAAGCCAGAGTTCCTTTTTGGATAGGTTTATAGATTCTAGGGCCAATAGCCTAGTACCTACCTATGAACCTATGAACCTATGCCCCAGGTTGAAGCTAACTGAATAGTGGTTTGTGTCCTCACAGTTGGTATGATGCACTGGGGTTTGAAGTCATGTTTATAATACCTTTCATCTCTTTTCTCTATTTTCAGTTTCCCTTTCTTCTCTTCAATGATAATTATTCTCACTCTTTGATAGATGTCTTGCATGTCCCCAACATCC
Organism: Protopterus annectens; assembly: GCF_019279795.1. NCBI lineage: Eukaryota > Metazoa > Chordata > Ceratodontiformes > Protopteridae > Protopterus > Protopterus annectens. The sequence continues at coordinate 1,927,317,563 of NC_056741.1, forward strand.
AGATCTGTCTGGCTAAGTTTGTCCTTAACATTAACTAGTGTCAAATTATTTCCAAATAAATTTTTAAAATCTTCCAAATAGGTAAAACTTGAGTATTAAAGTCTCATTCAGTTAAACATGTATTATAACAGAATCATAGTAATTCTCTTCTCTTCAATAAGTAGTTCAAACCAAATTAATCAATTGGTAGATTTTTGCTTTGATCTTGTTTTTAATAGTATTATTTTGCTGTCATAGAGCATAGTGGTTATATTCAAAAAAATTTTAAAAAGGCGTGTACAACAGATTTTTCCATACCAGGGTTAGTGTAATATATGGTACAGCTAAAAGGGCACTATATGTTGAGGCATTGAATAATAATTCAATGATATAATAATAATAGGTGATTTGGACTAGCCACCTCTACAGTGGAACATTGGTTCCTAGATGATGGTCACTGCTGATGTATCACCTGACCCCATGTGTGAATATAGGGGAGGAGGGGGTTGTAGATGGATAGATTTGTTAAAATTACATTTATCTGATAGTAATTCTTGCAAATGTCTGTAAAGTCAGCCAAAAATCTGCTAATGCAGCTTTAGAATCAATAAAATGTGCATCTCCAATATCTAATATTAACCTTTTTCTATATTTCCTAATTCTGTGTGAGAGAAGTAAGGAGTACTCTATGCATAAATGTCCATGTAAAAAGCTTTCTTCAAGATAAAAACGCACTTAGTCTTTGTGGTTGAAACTATTAAGCTAGCTTTTATCTGTTTCTGTGGAGATTTGAATATTGACTTTGATATAAATAAAGACAAAGAAATTCATATGATCTACAACTGTCAGCCTCCTTTTTCCCATTTTCATGAGGCCAGGATATAAGGTACGAACTGTCACCACCTTCAACTCTCATGCGTCTAACTTTTTACAAGCTTCCTTCTTGTAGTACATCTATCTATAATTGCCAGCTTCCCTTTTTCCATTTTTCATGAGGCCAATATATCAGGTCAGCTGCTGCCACCACCTTCAGCTGTCATGCCCAACTTTTACAGGCTTTCTTTGGTAGTGCATCTGTTCATCTCTTGGCTGTGTGGCTTGTCTCCCTTTGCTTTCTTCTTGTCTCTCCCTAATATATTTTACCAAATCTTCTGTTTACTGCATACCTGATAAAACTGTTATCCTTAACCGGTCTATATCAATTTGTTGAAGCTTTCACTTCTGCAAACCTTTCTTGTTGACTAGAAACCACCTAATGTTCAGAATCTGTGAAAGTTCACATCGAAAAATATTTCACCAGTAAAAGGAAGCACTTGGCCAACACTACACCGAATACACAGCACAGTATGTCAAACTCCATTGACATGTGGGGCTGTGCCTTCCACACCCTCCCTAACTATATATACCAACTCTGAGAATGCACTACAGTATGGGGAAAGAGAAAATTTGTGCTGTCGGCCAACTGCAAGGCTTTTCTCTACTTAAATCTTTCACAGATGTGAACATTTGCAGAACCAAACATTTGGTAGTTTCAGGTCAATGAAGCAAAAAGTTTGTGTGGAACTGATCCTTCAACAAATTGATATAGACCCTTAACCACCTCTGCAGCTGGGGCTACTTTTTAACTTCTGCTCTGATGTCCTTATTGCTTTATCTGTTCCACAGTGTACAACCTTGATAATCATCTCTAAATCCATCAACTCAAGCTTTCTTTGATCAAGCTCTGTTTTCACTGCCTGCAAGTATCTAAGCCATACTGAAGACTGGTCATTACATTTTGTACACTTTTCAACATCTATGTTGACCTCCAGTCCCTGACACTTTGTGTAATCTGAATTCAGCACTTGATTCTCATTTTGACATTCACATTCATACTTCCTTTTCTTCAATCTTTTCCCAGATTCTTGAAGTTGTTATGCTACTCTACTATTTTCCTCAGTCTTCATCTTCTGATTTCCCCCATTTGCTGCCATGACCACTGTCTTGTTTTTACTGGAGTTCATCCTCCGTGGCTTCAGTTTTGTATTCTAGTCCACTATTATTTGCTGAAGTTTCTGTTTAGGGCCTTCTTGTACTGCATTCAACAGCTGTGTCGCCTGTTCCCTATGACCAGTCTGCTAATGTAGTCCGTCATCATTATGAACAGGAGGGACTCAAAGTGGAACTGTGATGCATACTAATTCCCAATGGGAATTCTCTGAGTCACAACACTGTATCCATGTTATTGGATCTTTGTAGGATCCTTGTAACATTTCTACCAAGTTTTCTTTGACTTTGAACCTCACAGGACTGGCCAAATCATCTTTCTTGGGACTTTGCCATACACTTTCTCTAAATCTAGAAATCTTCAAGTGGACTCTTTTATCATCTCCAACTTCTTCCAAACTATCTTTCTTACTCCAAAGATCTGGACATCTGTACTGTATCCTGATCTGAGTTTAAACTGCTCATCTCCCATCTTACTTTTGATTACTCTGCAAGTTCAACAGTAATGACTGATTAACATGATAACACAATTTTATATAATTCAGATATATGATTTGTTTGCGATTTTTGCCATTAAGGACATAGTTTGAATGATATAGAGAATTCTGTATTGCAAAATCATTCAATCATAACAATCCAATTTACAATTATGTCTTTAATATTTTATAGAATCTGAGGCATTGCAGGGCATGTCTAGAAGGGCAAAGTAGGTATTTCCAGAGATGAATTTGTTGATACCCATATAGTCATTAAAGTTAGATTTGAGGGACACAAGGGTGCCACTTTGTTTAAGATGCAGGGATAATTTATTGCATGATGGGAAAACATTGGTAATAAAACTGTCCCCACCAACAAGTTTTATTTCATGTTGGTGAAGATTTGTCTTTAGTTCTGGTATTTGTGGAGCTGTTGACCTTGTGGGAAATGTGAAGTATCAAGGAGGGCTTGCCTCCTAATGCCACAGAAAGCTAAACACAGATCTCCATGTATGAATTTATAAGAGACTTAGCATGGGTAGGATTCAAGCCTGTCTTGGTAGTCCAATGTCTTTCAACCAGTAATATTCTTCTTAGTGGCCTCTGGGCCTTCTAGTTGTTAGTATCTGTATAGATAAATGTCTAAGACGGTTTTGTACTCTATGATTGCTCTAGTCAGAACTGTGTACAGAGGGATGTTGACTTCATTTTATCAGAATGATATATCTTTAGGTATTAGTTGTGCTAAATTATACGAATTTTCTGACTACTTGTATTACATGGTGATTGAAGGGGAGGGCATTATCAACCAAGGTACCAAGATGCCTATTTATTTCTCATCACAATTTAAGTTAGGTAACTTCTAAAATTTTATCTAATGTGAATGCTAAATATTTCCAATGTATTATGATTCCAATTGCATCATCAAATATTCTGTATTTTAATTTATTAATATTTTTTGAAAGATAATTTATTTATTTATTTTACATTGTTTACCGATGTCAAACACTATTAGCCCATTTTCAGTGGAGGTCTGGGAGAAAAAGATCCACAAATAGATACAAAATATGAATATAAAAATATAAAAATATAAAACGTGTTAGAATGTCAAAAAATTAACATACACTAATATAGTCAGTTACATACAAGAACACATGAATACAGTGGTCAAAAAAAACAAAATACAGTGGTTAAAAACAATATAATGTTAAATCTTGGATAAGCAGTGAACTAATCAGAAAGATGTGTATCAAGAGTTGTGCTATTGCACAGAAACTGTTTAACTAGACATCACTTTGGTAGCATGACATTAGTGGGCATTTTCCAGGCAGCAAGAGTGTAACATTTATAGAATATTCCATGAATATAGATTGTTGAGTCATAAACATGAGAGCTATCCTGAGGTAAAGGAGCAAGAAAGGAGAGTAAGGCAGAGAGAAAAGATGGAACTGGGAGGGGGGTTAGTTAGAAAAAGGAGGAAGCTAGGTGAGAGTAAGTAGAATAGTATACCAAGACAGAGGGGAGAATGAAGCAAATAGAGTAGGGATTGCTTGCTTGAGAAGATACAAATGGCAGTGTAGTAGTGTGTTTAACCAGGGTTAGTGCAGGAGCAAAGCCGGGTGTTTTTTTAGGTGTTCTCTAAGTAGTAGTTTGAATTTGGATGAGTTGGAAGTATTGAGTATATTCTGACACAAATTATATCTCTGTCTTGTATAAAAGTAGGAATTTGTTTGACAATCAACAAAAATAACAAAATAAACCAAATTGGGTTGTTTTGTTTTGTTTCACCTCTCTTATTTGCTCTAGCAGTAGAGCTATTAGCAAACTAGAAAAGGCAAGATCAATAAATTAATGCAAATAAAATAATTTGTTTTAATGTATGATGCAAATGTACTACAGCTATCATGATGGTAGTAAGTGCTAATAATACAGCATCTTCAAATGGTAACACTGTTGACTGACAATCATTTATTTTGAAAACCTTAAATTATTTATCTTGTCTATATAACATAAAGAATTACAGTAAAAATGCATTATGAAATTTATGTGGGATTTTGGAACAATTAAACATCAGTAAATAACATCAGTATAAAGAATTAAAAGCATTCTTGACATCTAAACTGTCAACTGATAAACCAAAAATATTTAATATATATATATTGAATTATATTGAATAAATTTTCCAGACTTTGAAAGTAGAGCTGGGACTCACTTTTTGTTCTTGTTGTTGAGAAACATAGTTGGTGGTTCTTTTGTTGTTTTACAATATGACAAGTGAGTCCATGTGCTCCTCCTTTCCCAAGCACAGATTTTTAGAGAGTCTGGTATGGAAATATTTCAACGCAATGGTGACAATACTGGTCGTGCTAATGTTTTATTAACTAATAAAGCTGAGAATAATTTGTCTGGCACGACTTTCAAAATGAGCACATCCCTGAAGGTCCAGGAGGCTCTGGCCTGGGTGCGTTATGAAGAAATGGGGAGAATTCTCGGAATGAGAACCGCTCGTGAATCCATTTCCACGGTAGGCAAGAAAGTTACCATAACCTGATAATCCTGATGCACAAGAGAGCTATGTATCAAATTGGAAAAGCTAATTTTCAAAGAAACGCATTTTTTTACAATATTGGTAGTCTTGAAAGATATGAACTGATATTACACCCCGTGGTCTGAGATCAGTTAAAACCTTCTACACCATTTGATCTCAATGATGAGATAGGATCAAAAAGTTTCTATGAACGATGGATAGCGGCTTTCGCACATCGTGCAGTACTGGAATGGGTTTCAATTTGACTGAAAGAGACAATATTAAAAAAGAGAAACTTGTAAGGATATGAAACATGTATGTGACCAACTAGTCAGCATAACTTCCAGTTCCACTTTGGAGAGAATTTCCTGGTGGGTATAAATACCTAAATTAGCTAACTATGCGAGAAAAAGATCTAATTGATCGGAAGAAATATAAGTTAACTAGAGATATTAGGGATTATGAACACAAGAGGGCGCTTTGTGTTCACAAGTAACCAGAGAATCAGAAAAAGGCGGTATCGTTTCAGAGGAAATCCGCCCTGAACCGCATAAAAGCAAAGGTTTCCTGTCTGGTGAAAGTGGCGCGTCATCGTGGGAAGAGGATGACAGAGAGAACTTTCCTGAATTGCCAGGAGCCGCTGTAATTCGAAGGTTTCTGTGAAGACATTCTCGAATTTCAATGACACTATACTCTAACTCCAGGAAAAGGGGTTGGAACAATTCAGAACGCCATAGAGACCCGGGTGATGGACATTTTAAAAGAGGTAGATGGGCTTGAATTTAATAATGAGACTATAGCTAATAATTATGTTATCAATTTGTCTAATTATGTCTTAGATAGTGTCGAAATGGGCATTTTGGAAAAGGGGTTAAAATTTGTTCCTACTTGTTTCCCTAAAAAATATGAGTTAAAAACAGAATTATTCAAACTATTTCGTAAAATGAATCTTCGAGAATATTTTTTTAGGTGTACCCCTTGTCTTTCCACCAATGCTGATAGTTCTACTGTGGAAATGCTAAATAGTGATGTAGAGAGTGATGAGAGCTTTTTGGTACCTTGTAACATCAGATAATGAAGATATAATTAATGCATATAGTACTTTTAATACAAGTATGTTAAAATCTAATAGCTCTTTTTTACCTCCTTACAAGAATGCAATGATACAGAAATTTGAATGTGTGTTAAATTTAATGTTAGAAAAAGAACTAGAATGTTTTTTGAAACAAACACATCACTATAATTTAACTAGAATAGAATGGAATAAATTACTAGTTATTTTAGTAAAAAATGATAACATAGTTGTTAAACCCTCAGATAAAGGGGGAAAACTGGTTATATTAAAATGCTTGTGATTATTATGAGATGTGCATGAAACATCTAGGTAATAAAGATGTATATCTTGAGATTAATGTAGCTATGTGAAGAAAGCAGAATTGACTTTAATAAATCTATTACTGAAAGGTATTAGATTACATTATTTTACCAAATCTGATGTTGAACCAAAAGATAACTATTAAAAAATAACTAAATGGCAAGATTTTTGTCTGCCGTGAAGCAGTACACAAAATTTAGATAGCCTCCAGGTCAGTCCGGGATTGTCAGTCTAGCTTCATGGCTTTTTGTTATTAAGCATATAACATGTGTACTCTATTACATGAAATATTAATTGAAAAAGTTTTGACATTACCTTCTTATATCAAAGATCTCCTACGACTTCCTTCAAAATATTGTAAAATATATGTTGAAAGAAGGAATGTATTTATTACTGTTGATGTAGAGAGTCTATATACAAAATATCTCCCATTTTTGGGGATTAGAAGCTATTAAGTTTTTTTTGGGGTGACTGTCCCAAAACTCATTATGTATTAGAAATGTAGTAGAATTCTTGTTTAAAGAATAATTTCTTTGAATTTAATGGCAAAATATACAAACAGTTAACCGAACAGCGATGGTGGGGCAGCTTTTGGCTCCAGCTTATACTAATTCTATTTATGGGGATGTTTGAAAATGAATTCTATACAAGTTATATTTCTTTAATGCACATGTTATAAAAATATTATAGATTTATTGACAATCTTATTTTTTATTTGTAGAAGATGGCTATGAAATTTCAGACCAATTTATTCATGAATTAAACATTAATCATCATGGTATGTAAATTTAGTGATGTACAGATAGGTTCTGAAATTAATTACTTGGATATTTCTCTAAAAGGTATTAATAATCAGTTTATTCATACTAGTATTCATAGAAAATTTGATGAAATTAGTTGAAAATGTGTGGTGCTTAAGTAGGTCATCCCACACATTACTTAAGAGCTATTCCTTTTGGGGAATTTACTAGAATAAAAGACTTAATTTGATGTCAATCTAGCTTATGATGAGTCTCTGAGAGTGGCTAAGCTTATTTATTAATAGGGATATGATGTCACTGCAATTAAAAAACAAAGTCTTATAAAAGTGTTCAAAGAGAGCTTTAATATAAAACAAATGATGGAGAACATAATAAATATAGATATAATAAACATATAGTTAATGAAGAAAAAATATTTTTGTGACAAAACATACAAACTTTCTGACATTATGAATGAATTAATCGGACAATATTGGAATGTTATTAAGAATGAAATTGATTCCCTTAAAAAAATATTAAATTGATTTTCTTGTTTCATATAAAAGCTAAAAGTATTAGGACTTTCTAGTCCATAGTATCTTTAAACGACCGGCATCTACAACTTTGATAGTTAATAATATATAAAAGAGTTAGGAACTTTCCCATGTGGCAGTTGCTCAGTGTGTAAATATATAGTAACTCCGGGAAGTAGGAAAAATTAATGGTAAAATTTCACTGTTAGGGCCAAATACTCCCTGTAGAAGTAAGGGATTAATTTATGTTATTTTTGTACCTTGCAATAAATATTACATTGGCTTAAACAAAGAGAATGTTGGTAGACAGAATAAAAGAACATGTTAGAGATGTGAAGAATAAAAAATTAACTAGTCCTATTGCAGAACATTTTAATTCATGTCATGGTGTGGGATATTAGTTGTGAATGAAAGCAACAGTTTTGTAGAACATGTACCACTTTTATTTTAATAATGTTGATTATCAGAAAATATACTGAGACAGAAGGAAATCTATTCTAATTATGAAATATGGAACTTTGGGTTCCTTATGGTTTAGAACAGGGAATGTATAATTGGCAAAGTTTCCTTTCATTTAAGGCTATTTTCCAATGTCTTTCAACCAGTAATATTCTTTCTTAGTGGCCTCTGGGCCTTTCTAGTTGTTAGTATCTGTATAGATAAATGTCTAAGACGGTTTTGTACTCTATGATTGCTCTAGTCAGAACTGTGCACAGAGGGATGATGACTTCATTTTATCAGAATGATATATCTTTAGGTATTAGTTGTGCTAAATTATACGAATTTTCTGACTACTGGTATTACATGGTGATTGAAGGGGAGGGCATTATCAACCAAGGTACCAAGATGCCTATTTATTTCATCACAATTTAAGTTAGGTAACTTCTAAAATTTTATCTAATGTGAATGCTAAATATTTCAATGTATTATGATTCCAATTGCATCATCAAATATTCTGTATTTTAATTTATTAATATATTTTTTGAAAGATAATTTATTTATTTATTTTACATTGTTTACCGGGGATGTCAAACTGGGCTATTAGCCCATTTTCAGTGGAGGTCTGGGGAGAAAAGATCCACAAATAGATACAAAAATATGAATATAAAAATATAAAAATATAAAACGTGTTAGAATGTCAAAAAATTAACATACACTAATATAGTCAGTTACATACAAGAACACATGAATACAGTGGTCAAAACAAAAATACAGTGGTTAAAACAATATAATGTTAAATCTTGGATAAGCAGTGAACTAATCAGAAAGATGTGTATCAAGAGTTGTGCTATTGCACAGAAACTGTTTAACTAGACATCACTTTGGTAGCATGACATTAGTGGGCATTTTCCAGGCAGCAAGAGTGTAACATTTATAGAATATTCCATGAATATAGATTGTTGAGTCATAAACATGAGAGCTATCCTGAGGTAAAGGAGCAAGAAAGGAGAGTAAGGCAGATAGAAAAGATGGAACTGGGAGGGGGGTTAGTTAGAAAAAGGAGGAAGCTAGGTGAGAGTAAGTAGAATAGTATACCAAGACAGAGGGGAGAATGAAGCAAATAGAGTAGGGATTGCTTGCTTGAGAAGATACAAATGGTAGTGTGGTAGTGTGTTTAACCAGGGTTAGTGCAGGAGCAAAGCCGGGTGTTTTTTAGGTGTTCTCTAAGTAGTAGTTTGAATTTGGATGAGTTGGAAGTATTGAGTATATTCTGACACAAATTATATCTCTATCTTGTATAAAAGTAGGAATTTCTTTGACAATCAACAAAAATAACAAAATAAACCAAATTGGGTTGTTTTGTTTTGTTTCACCTCTCTTATTTGCTCTAGCAGTAGAGCTATTAGCAAACTAAAAAAGCAAGATATTAGCCAATAAATTAATGCAAATAAAAGAACATGTTTTAATGTATGATGCAAATGTACTACATCTATCATGATGGTAGTAAGTGCTAATAATACAGCATCTTCAAATGGTAACACTGTTGACCGACAATCATTTATTTTGAAAACCTTAAATTATTTATCTTGTCTATATAACATAAAGAATTACAGTAAAAATGCATTATGAAATTTATGTGGGATTTTGGAACAATTAAACATCAGTAAATAACATCAGTATAAAGAATTAAAAGCATTATTGACATCTAAACTGTCACCCGATAAACCAAAAATATTTAATATTTGCATAATCACTTAATATGATTATGCTTTAATATTATCTTGCTTTTATCTTTTGATTGATAATGCATCCTGTTTGGTCTTCATTTATGAAGGTAGTATAATTTTTAGGTTGTTGGATACCACTGGCATAAAAAAATGTATATTCTGTTTAATTACATGAAGATAGAGATAGGTCCTTGTATTGTTTTAATACTGGAGTAGTTAGTCTACTTTTCCCTGAAATCTGACAATAAAAATATTTTTTACATGTATTGAAGCTTTTTTTCATTAAACAATCTTCTTTTGTATAATGCAGTGAGAGCTATTCAGTTTTTGACTTATTTCATTTGATCACTGTTTCAGTGAAACTTGAGGGCTGTTATGCGAGATTTTAGTAAAGTCTGAGTGTACTCCTTTCCCTACTGTTGTGTAAGCTAGACATTTGTATATTTAAAGCTGAGAGGTGGTTTGTAGATATTTTCCTCTCCAAAAATGTGCTCTACTGTATTTATGTTTGAATTTTTTCACTGAGATTGCGTTACATTTCTGTTGTCATTGATTTACTATATGTTGTTGTAGAAGCTGCAGGAGTGTAGTATTTTTAAGGGATTGGGATATGGTTCATTATGTTTTTTTTGTTGAGTTTTGATTTAATATGAATTTGATTTAGTGCCATATACCCATTGTAGCATTTCCCCCATCTTTTTTTATTTGCTCTTTTATTTCTAAAATAGTTATGGGTTTTATGAATAATTTAGTATTTCCATTTAACAATTTTTTTACATTGCTAAATAAAAATGTCTAATGAAATTTCATCCAAGCCCCCTTTATTTCCTGTTTATATTTTCGTAATAAGTTTTAAATGCAGATAAGATATCTTCAATTTCTGTTTATTTTTTTTTTATTTTATGCAGCCTGACTTCACTTTATTTGGTTTGATCAACATATACGGCTAGATTTAGTTGCCAGTCCATGTAGATCTTTGACAGATGTATAACATTATTTTAATTTAATCTTTTTAGAGCTACTTTGCGTGAATATTAATTGATACTTTTTATTTAAAGCTTTGACTAAGCCTAGGAAAATGTTTACCATTTTTTAACTTTTAGTGTAGCAACATCTATACCTTCTTGCATTTTAATCAAATCTTTCTATTTCATTTCATTTATTATAACACCTTATTGAATTATCACTTAAGACACAGGCAAACATACATTTACATAAAAGAAAACAAACCATATTAACATGTACCCACTTACATACTTTATACATCACACATTATTTTATATAACTATCATCAGCAAAGCATTCTATAAATTACTCACTTCTTGCCTTCCCTTAAACTTCATTTCTCCTCCTCCAGATCATTATTCTGCATGTGTTCCCACAATTTCCATTTATTTCTATGTAATTTGCTCTTACCTGTTAAAATCCCATTTCCAGTTCTTTTATCTCTGATACAATATTCAGTGCTTCAAATACAGTTGGTTTAGACTTTGATTTCCATTTTCTAGTAATTGCTTTTTTGGCAGTCACCAGAATTAAACTTAACAAAGCCTTATTATGTCTAGGCAATTCACATCCTGTGTGTCAGCTGAAAATAATCATTTTATTTTTACAACCATTTGCTCACCCAGTATTTGACAGAACTGGCATGTAAAAATCCACTGCCAATCATTAGTGGACTGGAGTTTCCGCTGTGGCGACCCCTAACCGGGAAAAGCCGAAAGACACAGCAACAACTCTAAGGAATTTTTGAAGTTTACTAATTACACTCCCAAAACTTATATTCCCAGTTACCTCTTTTTTTCTTCAACACACCTCTGGCATTTTCCATTTACCAGAGGAAAAAGTCTTTTGAGTCTGCTTGGGGTATAAAATACCTGTGCAAGTACTTCCAAGGAAAAATCCTAAATCTTCTAGACTTTGTTACATATTTGGGAGCCATACATATGTCCTCCCATTTTTCTGTTGCAAATTGCTTATCCAAATTCTCTTCCAAATCTTTTCTAACATCCCGAGTGATTCCTATAGTTATCATGCAATATTTTACATGCCCTTGCTAATTATCCTTTTTGTAACAACAGTTTCTGTTGTGTCTTCAACTCAAAACTGTACCAGAGCAGGTCTTTCAATTTGAACCCCCTATCTTTTTCTCTTTGCCTATACTCTGATATCAATCCCCAGTAAGGAAGGCATTCTTTAGCCTGCAGTCCAAATGTCATCTTTGCCTCCTCCCAATCTATTACATTTCCCTCTATAGTTATTTGCTCCAAATTCCTTGGTTCCATTGCCAGTTTTCTCCAGTAAATTCCAGCCCCCTTGCCTATTCTCTGTACCTCTAATCATAGTCATCCCTTTTTCACGTTGGCTTAGTTATCAGTATATGTTCTGTACATTATGAGTATAATGTTCTGTATGGCTGTTATTCTTTTTAAGGATCTGCATCCAAAATCCCATTCACTCCTTATTTCTTGAATTTCCCCATTTCACCATCATCCCTTTCCACTTTGAATTATAGCTTTCTGCTTGAGTTATGTATATGAGCCTTATATGTGTAGCTCTAAAATATCCCTTCAAAACAAGTAGTCGCAAGTCACCTTGTTCTATTGGGAGGATCAGCTTATCCCACTTGACCCTTGTCCACTTCCCCTCCACGAAAAATTCCTTCAACTCTATTAATCATTGTCCACAACTTACATAGTTGATACAAATATGCCTGACCTGTATAAAAAACTAAAGGAATAAATAAATTTTCACTGCTTGTATCTTGCTATCCATATTCATAAAGAAGAGCTTCCTGATTTTCAGTTTTTGTATTGTCTGTTTAGTTTCTTCTCACCTATCCTTTGCTGCCATAAACAAAGGAGTTTTAATCCATACCCCTAAATACTTCATTTTATTATGTCCCATTAAATATGGATATTGCTGAACCAAATTATGTGTTGGTACATAATTTACAGCTATAACATTTGTATGATCTTCAATTTTATATCCTGACAAGACTTGAAACTATTTGAAAATATTACTCAGCACTGAAATATCCTATTTTGGTTTTATCAAATACAAAATAATATATTTTGCAAATAAAGATAACTTTTCTCGAACACATTATCAATCATATCCTTGAACTTCTGAGTCCCTTATTTTCTTTACTAGTGGCTCTAAATATAAAGGAAAGAGGACCACCCTGCCTTGTTCCTCTGTTCAGATACAACTCATCAGAGAAAAACCCTCCCACTTTAATTCTTGCCTCTGCTCCTATAAATATATACTCCTGATTAATTGTATTGTATCACTAAACGCAAATGCTTTCCATTGCTCTTCTCATAAAAGCCCAGTTTACTCTATCAAATGCTTTCTCTACATCAAGACCCACCATCAACAGTCGTATTTTCTTATATTCTGCTTCACTCTGGCTCAATATTGTTCTGTTAATATTGTAAAATGTTTGCTTGTTCTCCACAAAACCTCACTGATCCATTCCTATCAATGTTGGCATCACCTTTGCCATTCTTTTAGCTATTATAGATATAAACACTTTATAATCATGGTTTACACTTGAAATGGGTTTATATAAAGCTGGGTCTGATGAGTCTTTACCCTTTTTAGGTATTACAGCCACCAAAGCTTTCTTCCAGGTTGTTGGTGCTTCTCTTTTTAAAATAGAGTTGAAGATCTGGAACGTTTTGTTTCACTTTCTTTCCTCCTAACTTGCAAACTTGCACAGGAATACTATCTCTTCCTAGAGACTTTCCTGCAGATTGATTATATGTCATTATTTTTGTCTCATCTCCTCCAAGCTTAACTGTTAGTTGCTGAACCTCATCTACCGCTAACCTTGGTGTACTTAAGTCTTCCATAAATGTTTCCATTTGCGTTCTTTCTTAATTTCCACATTTTGCTGCTTTAACATTTTTCAAATCTCTAATACCTCTACAGGATTCTGGTTATTTTTCTTATTATTGGCTGCCTAACTTTAGCAACAACCCTTTTTTACTTTCTTTTGCCTGAGTCATTGTGCTAAAAGATTTTGTGTTCTGGAGTTATCAAAAAACAGTTACTTAACAGCAATTGTTCGAAACTCATGTCTAATATCCAGATACTCCCTTATTTTCTGTTTAGCATTTTGCAGTTCTGCCTCTTCTGTGAGATATCCCTTATTCTGCAATACTTTAGCTCATTAATGCCAACATGGTGCGGAATGTCACACCTCTAGCAAGCTACATACATCTTGCAATCCAGAGCATTTTCTAAAAAATAAACTGAAAAAAAACATAAGAAAAAGGTAAATATTTTGTGAATAATAATAAAAGCGATTAAGGCTATATAATAGCAATGTTATTGGTAAGAAATATTCTTTCCAGTGATAATAGTCAGTGCCTTCATAGTCTTTTCCATAAATACTGTAATATATTATAATGCACACAACCCCCAAATTGTATTTTTCAAAATTTACCAAACAAATTTTTATATCTTGAAAACTATACAACCTAGACACGTCTGGTTAACAAAAAAGTTCTAGCAATATGCTTTTATGTGACAAGAAATCCCTCTAAGTTCATGTTTATTGAGATATTTACAGAAATATGAAAGCATATAGTTAATGGTATAATTACTAATACAAATACTGGAAAAAATCTCTCAAGATGTGCTACTTATAGTTCAAATATCAAAGGCAATTTTCTTAGGTTCATAGTTTCATAGGTAGGTACTAGGCGATTGGCCTCACGGCTGGCCTTAGGCATAGACGAACTAGGCGACCGCCTAGGGCGCCGTAACAGCCGGCATCATAAAGGGCATAAATTAAGTGAGTTAGCAAGCTTTAATTCTCTTCACTTTTCAGCGTAGCATTGCGCCCTCCCCCACTTCCGTAATTAAAAGCACAATTCATCCACCACGCATGGGCACCGGAACCATAGAGCGAGGGGAGGGAGTGAGCGAGTGAGCACCCCCCCCACTTTTACAGCAGTAAGACCTATAGGATCCATGTGTGCATTGCACGCTAACATTCAAACACAAAAGTGCGCAGAAAGGAAGCTCTGTTTTATGCAGGCTTTGGTGTTCACGTACTGGAAGGAAGCTCTGTTTTTATGCAGGCTGCGCTGGTCTGGAAGGAAGCTCCGTTTTTATGCAGGCTGAGGTAAGGAGTGTGTGTATGCTTGGTTCCATTTTGTTATGCTGAGTGTGTGATGTGTAGCCAAGACAGGTTGGTTGAAGTTTACCAAGTAGCTTTTTTATGGTGTGGGCTTGTGTGTACGTCTGTGTGTTGCTTTGTGAGAGAGTCATTGTATGCATGTGCTGCTGTGCTAGATGTGTGTGTGTGTGTGTGTGTGTGTGTGTGCATAACTTAAACTAGTGTGTGTGCATAACTTAAAGTAGTGTGTGTGCATAACTTAAACTAGTGGTTTTGCTCACTTCTGTATAAGAGAGAAAAGTGCGTGTGTGTGTGTGTGTGTTGTATGAGAGCAGAGTAGGAGTGTGTGGAATTTAAAGATGAGTTTGTGTGTGTGTGTGTGTGTGTGTGTGTGTGTGTGTGTGTGTGTGTGTGTGTGTGTGTGTGTGTGTGTGTGTGTGATACCTTAAATAAATGGGATAAAGGCCAAAGGTATATGTAAACTATAGTCGACCATTGTGAATTAAACTTTAGGTGTTGCTCATAGATTTTTGAACTGTTTACAAATGATTTTTGCAAAGGCTATGTACTACCAAACTGTACAATTTTCATCTGTTGTAAAACATAAAATGTACATGTAAGGGAGGCTTCAGCATCTTTAATTGTTAGTGGAGGATGAGTTAGCCATGTGCATAATTACATTATACTGTATAATAGTCAGCTATTGTCTCATTCAGTTATGGGTTGACAGGATGAGAAAATTGTCCTTAAACCATTAAGTAATGTATATTTATGAAGCTGAGGCATGAAAGAATGACATGTTACATACAGGATACAAAGTAAGTAAACTAGCTAAGCTGTCTCTGCCAAGCTCTGCAGCATTGCACAGCTGGAATGTTACTATAATATTCTATTATATTATATTATATTATATTATATTATATTATGTTATATTAGCATTTTTGGAGGGAGCATATGTGAGGACAAGATCATATTGAATCTTGCAGTGATCACTTATCCTAAGTAAATATTACCATGAAGTTAAACCTTCACTTTAAAGAAACAAATAGCAATGTTGTAAATTATCTGTCCATATCAGCGTCAGAATAACCTGCGTATACACCCTAGAAGAAAGTAACATGTGCTCTTTGAAAGTGAGTGGATAGCATTTAAAGTGTCCAGAGTAAAGGACATATATCTCATAGCTCATAGTGATAAAGATGTTTTACAGATAGCAGATGTGAAAGCAGCCTGTTGTTGAATGAAGGATGCTGACAAGTTGCAGTTCTTAAGTGGGGTATTATTGCTATGAAAGTAATACTGGAAGGGCTGGCAGGTGATGTCGTACTGTATTGTGGAGTCTACCTTTTACAGAGAGACCTTTTGGGTACCTTCTGCTGGGATTCCTTCCTCTGTTCCTTTAAACAGTTGAAATTTGTTCTCCTTCTACTCGAGTATCTCCTTATCTATAACATTTTAGAAATTACAATTAATCGACTTGGGAACTATTTGGTGAGGAGCAAGTTACTGATCAGTTGGTATTGTCTTTCATAAAGGACATTCTACAAATTCAGCTTTTATAACAACCTTTCTAGATCTTAGAGCTTACAAGGATTCCACACAAGGTTTAGGCATGTTTTGCAACTTATCAAATGTGTTTGTTTCGGGAGAGGAATTAGAGTTCATATAGGTTCATAGGTTCATAGGTGTTTACTAGGCTAACTACCACAAGGGTCTTTTTAAGCCTAGCCATGAATCCCAAATCTCTGACGAGTTCTGATACACTTGATAAGTGTAAGCATGGTCCTGGGAAATGAACCATTTACAGGTTACCTGTTTGCATCAGAGACATAGGTGCCAAACCAGGAATGAATTTCCAGTTTCCCATCCAATTATCCAAGTTGTACTTGGATTGCCTTAGGGAGGACCTCTGCTTTACATGGATTGGGAGCCTGTTCCATAGACAGGGTAGTCTCTGGGATACATACCTATCTCTCCAGCAGGTCCTATTTATATCACAGGCAAGGTTTAAGTCTTTAGAATGGGTAATTCTGGTACTGTTTGTTCTGTGGATATGCAGATCTCTTTAATGTAGAAGTATTCGGATGAATTTTACTTCTGCAGAGATTGTGCTTATTGATTGATACTCTCTCTCTCGGCTTTTCGCGGTTAGGGGTCACCACAGCAGATCACCTGTCTGCTCATGATTGGTAGTGAAGTTTTATGGTGTTGAGTTGCCAGCCCAGCACCCAATCTTCCACGGAAGGCACGCACACACTCACGCCTAGGGCCAATTTAGCATGTCCAATCCACTTAGAGCATGTCTTTGGAATGTGGAAGGAAACTGGAGCACCCGGAGGAAACCCACATGACCAGAGGGAGGACATGCAGACTCCACACAGAAGGCACCCTAGCTGAGCTGAGGATCGAACTGGAGAACTTCTTGCTGTGAGGCGACAACGCTGCTGCACCACCGCGGTCATCCTTCCATATTGATTGATACTGGTGGATTGTAATGACAAGTTTGAGTGGCATTTTATGGTTAAAATGTTCTGAAATGGGCAGTTTTATCATTGCTGGGTCATGCCTTTTTTCATTGTTTGCTGGAAAAATGTTAAAAATTACAAATTTAATACATACTAGCAACTGGTACTGTATTATAAAAGGTATATAGTTTATTACAATCAGGAAGATGAATCAAAGAACACATACATGAATGCATGGCCATAAAAATGTGTTCAAGGAGCCTGTAATTTGAAAATAGCCCAAAGGTAAACTTAATTCTCCACTTTCCAGATGCATTTCATTTGAATGTAGGTTTTAATTCTGTTTCAATGGCAGAAAATACCTAATTGTATACACACTGAGGTTTGAACATTGTTCATAGTAACTGGGGAGAAATAGCCAAGTAACAAAACACTGGTATGGCTGGGGAGGGGGCTGCTGCAAGAGGGGCTGCTCGGGACGCCCCAATCTATTAGCCTGCCTAGGGTCCCATTTGACTATGATTTTCTCTGCTAATAAAGTATGAGAGTAGTTTACATGGCCTCTTTAAATCCCAGAGAAACACTCCATGGTGCCGGCGTCCTGTCTTTTAAGGAGGAACAGGAGAGCTACACATACTGATATGAATAATGGGTCATGAAAATTACTATTTTCAACAGTGGGTCTTGGTCCATAAAGGTTTGGGAACCACTGCTTTAAACCACCTACCAGACTGCTGACAGAAAGGAGTTTATGTTTCAGTGCATTTCAGAGAATGGAGCTTCCAGTGCCTTTTCAAGGGATTGAGTTTCGGTGTATTTTCAAGGGATTACATTTCAAAAGAAAGTTTACTGCTGCTCATGCTAAGTCCGTTTTCAATGTGCAACTGTTTTATGAAATGGCATACTGTTGTAGAATTTGAAAGCAGTGTTAGTAGCATAATTGCCTTTGGTGCAGAAGGCTATGGATTCTACTCCCACGCCATGTAGAAGAAGTGCTGATATCGCAGTACTCATATGATTGCAGATTATTTGGTGTATTATAAGGAGGGATAGGGGTTCTACACTCCTGAGTTTCCTTCTTTTGTATGAGATGCCTAGTAACTATGAACTTGTCGGTTTTAGGCATTTCCTATTGCAATATTACCAGTTTACCAATTTTTTTAATGTAATATAGATTAACGCAAGGGCAACAGACACTGAATTTGTAGATGAAACATTGAATTGTAAAGTTGTTTGCCATTAGCAACCTCTTCATTCCTCTTCATTAGTTACAGATTTCTTTTAATGTGCAATTATTCCAATGATTTTACTTCTGTAGAGATTGTGTATCAAGTGATATTGGTGGATTGTCATGACAGAAGTCTGGGTTGCCTTTTATGGTTGAAATTTTCTGAAATGGGTAATTTTGTCATTGGTTTATACTTTGTTTCATTGCTTATTAAAATGTTTAAAACTACAAATTTTAAAACACATTCTAACAAATGGTGCTGTATTATACATGGAATATAATTTAATAAATCAGGAAGGTGAATAAAAGAACAAATTCATGTATGCATTGCCCTAAAATGTGTGCAAGGAGTCTATTTTGAAAACAACTCAAAAGTAAACCTAATCCTCCACTGGCCAGATGTATTTTCTATGAGTGTTGGTTTTCATGCTGTTTCAATGACAGAGAAGTTTACTGCTTATGCTAAGTCTATCTGTGTTTGTGCTGTTCTAGTTTAAGCTACTGTACACAGGGAGGAGAGAGGTTGCTATTCTACTTTCAATGAGCTGTAAGGCTTGCTCGCCTACCCAAAGTAAATTAAACTGTTTAGATTAACTTAAGCATCCCTTTGAAAAAGGCACGTGGGCTTGTATTTTCTGAGGACATGACTTGTACAGTAAAATGTGTGAAGGAGCAACAGTTAAAGCAGGCTTATTAAAAAAAATTCCACTTCACTTGCAGTTTAACTATATTACAAGGTATCTTTTCTTCCTGTGCATTTAAATAATTGAAGGAAATGACTGGAGTGGCTTTCTTGGAAAGTGACCTTCATGTGGGTGTGGCTTATAGGGGTGTTTCAGGAGTATGGTGTGGGTGGGGCTTAAGGGGCACTGGTGTGGGTGGGCCTTAAGGGGTGCTGGAGTACTACTTCGCCTAGGGTGCCATTTCAGCTAAGGCCGGCCCTGAGATGCCCAAGGGCCTAAGTAAGCCTAGCCAACAACGTTCCGTGGCTTACACCACCCAAGAAAGTTAATTTCCTGTGCCCTTGTTGAGCAGAGCCACAGAAGTGATCCCTGGGGTGAATTTCCTATTTCTCATCCACTCATCAAGATTTTTCTTGAAGAGTGCTAATGAGGAACTTTGCTTGACATAGATGCGTAGCTTGTTCCAGAGTATAGGAAGACTCTGGGACAGGAATCTATCCCTCCAACATGTCTTGTTTATTGTGGTGACAAGGTTTAGGTCCCTAAAGCATGTAGCTTGGAGGGATTGGGATTTCTTTAGGTGTAGCATGTCCAACAGCTCTGGGTTTAACATAGCTTTATATGTTAGGCAGAGATCTCCTCAGAGTAGGCGATATGCTACAGAGTAAATCTGGAATTTTTTGAGAAGTTCAGTGTAGGGCATCTGTTTGAGGCCAGTAATCTCCTTTGTGAGGTACTTCTGTGGCCTTTCCAGCTGCTGCAGATGTTTTGTGAGGTACATTACAAAAGGAACATTGCACTCTATAATGGGTCTAATGAGTGCCGGGTAGAGGGGAACAATGACCTCATTTTTACTGGATGAGAACCCTTTTGTGATGAGGTGTGCCACATAGAAGGATTTCCTGACAACTGTGGAGATGTGATTATCAAAGGAGAGACTACTGTCCACCTGGGTCCCAAGGTCACTTATCACACATTCGGCATTAAGTAGACTGCCGTTTATGTGGTAGTTCATGGGTACAGAGTTTTTACCAAAGGGGATGACAATGCACTTTTTGGCATTGAGCTTGATGCCATGTCTCTGACACCAGGCATCTGTCTCAGTGAGGCTCTTCTGTAGGATGTCCACATCATTTGGGGACTCGACTATGGCTCCTAGTTTGCAGTCATCTGTGAACTTCATTATCCAGAGGCCTTCTGTGTTAGCCTGTACTTCAGAGAAGTAGATACCAAACAGGAGAGGTCCCAGGACTGAACCCTGTGGTACTCCAGTTGTCACTGGTTTGAAGTCAAATTTGGAGTCTGCAACTTTTACAGTGTGGGTTATGTGAGTGAGCCAGTTGGCAACCCATCTTTTGACCTAGGGATTTATACCTAGTTTAGTGAGTTTAGCTATAATTCCAGAATGGGGGGATGGTGTCAAAACCCTTGGCGAGGTCAAGATAAGCAGTGAGAACCACCTTACCCTCGTCTACAGCTTTGGTGACTGCCTCAAAGAAGTCGATCAGGTTCAGAAGGCATGATCTTCCTTTCACAAACCCGAACTGGGTGGGGTCCAGAGTTTGGAGGTTACCAATGTCTTTGTTTATGAGTTCCATGATGATACATTTCATGGCCTTGCAGATCAGGCTCGTCAGACTAATAGGGCAATAGCTCCCCTGGATCAGTGGTGGCTCCTCCTTTGCGGAGTGGGATAACTGTTGCTATGCACCATTCAGTGGGTAAAAAGCCTGATATGAGAGTATAATTAAACATGGTGCTTAGGTGGGGAGCCAGTTTGTTCTGAAGTTCATGTAAAATACAGCCTGGGATGTTGTCTGGTCCCATGGATGCTGTGTTTTTGGTTTTAGATAGTGGCGCTTTTACCTGCATAGATGTGATAACAGGGACTCTGCATTCTTCCTGTATAGATAGGGGCCCTTTAGGGGGTATGGGGGGGGTAAAGTTAGCATTGAACCTGTCTGCCAGGATGTTGGCAATATCATTTGGTTCTGTAATTTTCATGCCATTGTGCTGTAACTCAGAGCAGATCTGGGTGTTGCCATTGAGATTCTTGACATAGCTATAGAAGGCTTTGTGGTTGCCCTTAGAATCAGTGGCAATTTTGTTTTCATAAATTGTCAAATTAGTGTCGCTTTGGAGGATCTTATAAGGGATCTCAGCTTCTTACTGAGGCTGACCAGGGAACTCCTCCACTCATGAGATTTTACTCTCTTTTGCAACAGTTTCTTTCTTCTGTTGTAGAGTTTGTTTATGGCAGGGGACCACCAGATTGGCTTCCTTTTTTTGGAGGATAGCATCTTGGTTCTGTTTGGGATAGCATGATCCATACACCCGTGTAAGTGCTTATAGAGTGCATTTGTATAGGATTCAGCAGTCGTAACTGTGTTGTCCATCAGCATGGGTGTCACGAAGTTCGCTACTTTTTACCATGGTTTCCTTAATGATGGGTGGGGGCAGGATGTGGATATCTAGAGTGTTTAGCTTATGGTCGGATCTGACCAACGAGGAGTTGCCTTCAGGTGTGGAACATCGGTCACTTGTGCTGGTAATGACTAGGTCTAGGATATTGTTGCCTCTGGTGGGGGTGTGGAGAAGTTGATCCAGGGCATTGGAATTTATGAATTCCAGAAAGCGATGAGCAAAGGAGTTGGTGCATGAGTAGTTTTCCCAGTTAATGGTGGGGTAGTTGAAATCACCCATTATTAGGGTATTAGGTTGAACCCTAATATTTTACAGTATATCAAGAAAAGATGATTGGGAATCTTGGGGCATGGTGGGGGATCTGTAGCAAGCTACAATTTGGATTGCAGTTTTGTCCAGAGGTAGATGCACTTGGATAACCCCGGATGCATTATGCTGCGCAACTAGCCTGGAGGTGTGGATATCCTTAATGAATATGGACACACCTCCGCCTTTGGTATTCTGGTCCAGGTTAGATGGGGAAAAGTGTGGTATGAGTTATAGCCTGGTAATGCAGGGGTGCTGTCCAGAGCCTTGAACCAGGTCTCAGTCACTGCACAGATAACGATGTTCTTTATTTTAAGGAGTGCCTCAAGTGAGTGCATTTTGAGATTTTGACTTCTAGCATTGAGTAGCATTACCCTCAGTTTTTGCTTGCCTGTTCCTGTCATGGTGGTGAATTTGTCATTTGAACCTTGCCTTCAAAAGGCACTATAGGGGCAGCAAGACCCTTAGCTAGTATCTGGAATCCCAGGGGTGACAGGTGCAGGCCATCTCTGGCAAAGCATTGTGGTGTGTCAACCATGTTGGTCCAGGCAGACAGATACTGGCTCCCCTTTGAATGACACCAGAAGCTTAGCCAATTGTTGAAGTCAATCATTTTGTCCTTGTACTGCAGTATCATTCTGGGCGATGGTAGGATGCTACTCAGGGCTAGGGTCATAATTGCCTGGGCTACAAGATCGGAGAGCTCTTCCATGTCTCTTTTCATGTAGTCTAGGGAGGTACATCTCAGGACGTTTACACCAACATGGACAATGACAGAGTCATATTTGTACTTGTTGTGGAGTGACTTGACTGCATGGGTTATGTGGTGAATCCTGGCACCCGACAGGCAGCTGACAGTAACCTTCTCCTTGTTTAGCTTGCTGAGTTGGACATCATCTATGACTAGTGTGTTGGGTACATTCTTTTGCCTTATGGGCTGTGGTTTATTGGCACACTGAGTCTGTGGGCTGTGTCATTTGGGTTGTGTTGGGGGGTGAAGGCTGCTTGATTTTCTGCTTTAGAGGTCTCTGTTGCTTGAGCAGATTATTATTGAGAGCCTCTGCGAATGTTTTTGTGTTTCTATGTGTATATTTTGGTGGTGTAGGTTTACTGGGACTATGTGATGAGTGAGGGGTGGTACAAGTGTTTAGCCTCTCCTCTTGACTGTCAAGTTCAGTCTTGGTTGGAGAGAGCTTTACCTCCAGTTTGGCTAGATAAGTGCATCTTTCACAGGTTGTGGTGTTGGTGGTAGGAGGAGATGGTTGTCTGTGTACATGAGGCAATTGCTACATTGCCCCAAGATGCCCAGATTCATCAGATAGACAGGATAAAAAACTGGGAGCTGACCCTTGGACATGCTTGAATAAAAAACTACTTTCCTCTTGACAAGTGAGGAAAGTGAGTAGAAGAGCTGTTTTTCTCTAAGCAAGTGAGGAAAGTAAGTAAAAAAACTGCTTTCCTCTAGGTAAAGAGGAAGGTTGAGTGCTGTAGTAATTTGTAGCTTATTTAGTACTAACAACAAGTTCTGAACAAGTTCTGAGCATGAATAAGCAAATTCAAGAGCTAAAACTAAGAATCTGTACCTGGATTTTGTGTTAGATAGGTTACCAAGTGCTTACCACTACCACTGATACGCTAGATGACTTCCCTCCAGCACAGAAAGGCTTTCAGGGCTTGGAAGCTTACAAACAGTCCTGGTTATAGCAAATCTGTATCTGGACTAGACTAGTTACAGGAAAGGCAGGAAACAAGCTTAGAATTGGAAAGTGGAAAGGGAGAAAGGAGAAACAGAAGATAATTCAAAATTAAGTACCTAAGTGGCTTGCCCTTCACAAATATTCTCTCTGTATTAAGTAGAATGAACTAGTAAGACTAGACTGGAATAGAGCTGGGATAGAGCTGAACAGATGGGACTGGTAGGAGTGTCTAAAGTCAAAATATGATCGCACTGTACTCGGCTGAGTGAGCAAATGAGACAGACCCAGGAGGAGTGTTCAAGCACAAATTTACAGGAGGGGCAGGCAATTCCAAAGCCACCAAGATTAATACCAGAACAAGAACAGGGAGGGCAGGCAGGAAGCTAACTGCAGAGACAGAGAGAGGTCACAGTATTCTATGAAACAATTAAATAGAAAAATAAATAACTACAGAGAGACACAGACCACAATATTCAATTAAACAATTAGACAGAAAAATAAATGCAGTACAATCTTTAACACTGCAAGTTTGTACTTAACTCAGCTAGTAATGCAGTTGATTGTAGGTATATAGCAGAAGCCAAACAACTTGGATATTGAGCAGTAATAAATTCAAAGATATGTGATAAACACTTATAAATACAAAGAAATCCTCTGGGCTAAGAGTTTAACACTGAATATCAATGAAGTGACACACAATAGCCCCCACTTACTGCAGAGACAGAGAGAGACCACATTATTCTATGAAACAATTAAATAGAAAAATAAATAACTACAGAAAGACACAGACCACGATATTCAATGAAACAAACAGAAAAATAAAATACAGTACAATCTTTAACGCTGCAAGTTTGTACTTAACTCAGCTAGTAATGCAGTTGATTGTAGTTATGTAGCAGAAGCCAAACAACTCAGATATTGAGTGGTAATAAATTCAAAGATATGTGACTAACACTTATAAATACAGAGAAATCCTCTAAGATAAGAGTTTAACACTGAATATCAATGAAGTGAAACACAATAGCCCCAACTTACTGCAGAGACAGAGAGAGACCACAGTATTCTATGAAACAATTAAATAGAAAAATAAATAACTACAGAGAGACACAGACCACAATATTCAATGAAACAAATAAACAGAAACATAAAATGCAGTACAATCTTTAACACTGCAAGTTTGTACTTCTCAGCTAGTAACGCAGTTGATTGTAGGTATGTAGCAGAAGCCAAACATCTCCGATATTGAGCAGTAATAAATTCAAAGATATGTGACTAACACTTATAAATACAGAGAAACCCTTTAGGCTAAGAGTTTAACACTGAATATCAATGAAGTGAAACACAATAGTCCACACTTACTGCAGAGACAGAGAGACACCACAGTAATCTATGAAAGAATTAAATACAAAAATAAATAACTACAGAGAGACACAGACCACAATATTCAATTAAACAATTAAACAGACAGAAAAATAAAATGCAGTAGAATATTTAACACTGCATGTTTGTACTTAACTCAGCTCTTCAACATTCAATGTTTCACCTAATGTCATGCAACAGTTTGTGAGTTATTTGTTTTTTGAAGTATAAGGCACATATGGAAATATTGCTTATTTTCATATATATGAACAAACAAATAGCAATATTTCCAGTATAGTGGGATATAAATCAGCATTTTCAGTGACTTGCCTGTCTCCCACATTGGTATTTCATACCAAATACCTTGATAAAATATAAGTCTCTCACTTATAAATATAAAAATGAAAATAAGTATAATAAGGGGAAACAGAGATTAATTTCTCCACTGCAGGACATCCTAGACTAACAATCTTAGTGTTGTTTTGTTGATAACTTCTTGCCCCGTCTAATCCTGCCAATTATTGGGTCTATATCATGTTGTTGAACTTTTAAAAGTTCGAACGTCATATAGTCGACACCATATGATCGAACTTTTAAAAGTTTGAACATTTCAATGGAGATCTTGGTACAGTGCAGAATGGGAAGATTTCCCTTTTCTGCACTGTAGTGCAATCTCAGAGTTGGTATATTTAAAGAGCGGGGGGCGTGGGGGGTGCAGGAGGTCTTGCCCCCCCCTGCTTAAACCTTTCAGGTAGGTTTTTTCTTTGTTTTTTTTTATTACATTTTCGAATTTTTAAAAGTTCGATCATATGGTGTCAACCATATGACGTTCAAACTTTTAAAAGTTTAGTTATGTTATGTAGATGCCAGTTATTAGCTGTTTAATCACTTAGTTAAAAAAGCTAGAACCAAAAAAGTGCTGGACACCATGAGGAGGAATGGGTGCGAACTGGAAGTGTACAAAAAAGGTGTTATACGTGAGTGAGTAAACCTTTGTCAGCTCGTCTAAATAATTCCTGTTACTTCTTAACCATATTTCCTTTTCTTTTATTTCTACCCTATTTTAAATTCTACTTTCATTTTATTCCACTTGCTGGCTATAACTTCTGAAGAAATTGCTGTCTTCCCCAATAATTCTCAAATCATTTCCACTACCTATTCCTTAAATTCCTCTTGTTTTAACAGGTAGGCGAGAAAGTACCAGTGTCTAATTTGTACATCATTACCCCGAATTTTTGTCTTAGTTGTTGGTGCATGATCTGAAATAGTTATTGTATGTGTCTTGAAACTTTCAATTAAATACATATGCTCCTGTGAAATATAATTTCCATCTAGTGTAGCCCAATTATTATACTTTGGAGAACAATGTAAATTCTCTCCAAGTTCCTACTTCTGAATTCACATCTTCCATAGCAAATATTTTCATAAATTTATTCATAAATCTACTCTATTTTTGTCACATTTTTCATTCTAGGTCCCCCAGATGCATCATCACTGTTTAAAATCATGCTCTAGGCTCTGCCTATAAGTAATATTCCCAGCTGAAAGCTGATTATTTCTCCCACAATTTTCATAAGTTCCATTGTAGCAGTTTTAGGTGGAATATAAATACATGCCATTGTAATCTTCCTCCCTTGCTAGTAGCCCCTTGCTACCACAAATATACCATATTTACCATTATTACCTTTCCCTCTTCTATCACTATTGTAGCTCCTCTAGTAATTGATATAAGTACTCCCCTTTCCCTTTGTCCCTGATATTCTGATGAATATCCATCCTACAATTCTTTCTTCATCAAATTCACATGCTTATTTTTTCCAAATGTGTTTCCTGTAGCATTGCTATCATTGCTGTTTGCACTCTGCATTTCTTAATATAATTCAATTCTCTTATCTTTTGGTTTAAAATTGTAAGGCTATTTGTGCTCCAAAATAATATGGATAGGGTAACTATTATGTTAAATATCTAGTTCCAACTTTTGTGTTACATGCACCCACTAATGTTTGGCAGGATAATCTTTTATGTAGCCATTTCTTGTCATCTTCACTTGAATCTATGTCAGATTTTAAGACTTTGTTTTAAAGAAAACCCACAAACAATAAAAAAAATCCAGAACACCCCCATAACCTAGCAACTTAAAACAAGCACACAAGACCATGTATATCTTCAAAGAATGAAGTTTAACCCTCCTGATAGGAACAATTGTCTCAAATCAACTGCTGTACTCATAGATATTACCTAACCTAAAATTAAGGTTATTTATGCTAAGGTGCTGTGCTACCACTTATACTAATTGTTGTCTGTTCTTTTCTTGTCTCTTCACCCTCCCAGATGTGAAAAAAAGCTTGCAAACTTTCAGAAAGCATTAACTTTTAGCCTTAAGAAACAGTGCACTGGCTATCCTTAAATAAAACTAAATTATACACTGTTCTAGTAAGTGCATTGAAGTATTCCAGCCACCTGAGAAGCTACTATCTCTTATTCACTTCCAGTAATTCCATACATTTTTACTGAGCTGCTTGTCCTTGTACCTTTTAGTTTTACATTCCCTCAGCAAACAATGTTCAGAACTCTCAAGATGTATTGCCTGCATCTGTCTGTAGGCAGCTTATCTCCATGGGAACATAAGAATAGAATGTACAATTATCCACAGCTGCAGACTTCTCAACTCATACTGAACATTTATTTGCCAAGCAAAAGAGAATGTATTCACCTTGTTTTCTTATGCTTAAACAAAAAAATAACTTGTTTTTTGCTAAGTCAAGAGCATTAATCCAGACATTCACCTATGAAAAAGTAAGAGAAAACATCTCAACTTTACATGTATTATAATCAGTGCATTTGTACCCCATCCCCCATCAACAGCCCAACATTTTATTTATTTAGTTATTTATTTGCCATTGATTAACCGGGATAGTCTGACTGAGCTAATGCCCTTTTTCAGCAGAGGCCTGGGGAGGGAGAAAAGCTGTACAATACATCTAATCAACAAAAATTACAGTGTTGAAATAACATGCAATAGGATACATACAATAAAATAATTAAGCAAATGTCCATTTTAGTTCAGTTAGGAGAAATTAGCAAAATAATACATTTAGACTAAGTAGTAAGAATTGAGCAGGTAGCAACAATAAAGTTGGCAAAAATGCATTTGGATTGTTCTCAGTGGACAGCTGCATAGTTCAAAGCAGTTTCATTTATCAGCTACAGTATGTGTAGATAGTTAAAATGAAAGCTAATTGCAGGTAGGATACAGGTAGCATGTGTCTTGAGATGGGAAGTGTAGGAGCAAGGAGAGTAGTTAGTGAGTGGCATTATCCTACTAGGGAGGTTTGTTAAGATAGAATAATTAGCAGAGAGGGAAGAATATGGAGGAAAGTGAGACAGGAAAGGGAAATGGAAGACAAAGGAAAGGATTCAAGTGGGATAATTGCAGTGACAGGTCCAGGTGATGTATAGGTGATTTTTGAGAATTTTCTTGAATTCATGGACATGAGTAATGTTTTGGAGGGTCATGGGAAGCTTGTTGCATGAGAAAGTGGGAAAGTAGCTGTAGAGATTATGTCCAATAGATTGAGGGAAGATGAGGGATTATAGAGGGAGTCGAGTGAGAATATGTTGGGGCAGGAGGAAGGCTTGTTCAGGATAGAATGGATGAAGACAAGCTGAGTAAATAAGAGTTGGTTAGGAAACTCTAGCCAGCTGAGTGTTCAGAGAGCAAGACAGTGGTGTGATTTTGATGACAGATTAGCTGCAAATCTAGCTACCTTGTTGTAGGTGGTTTTGAGCTTGGAAAGTAGTGAAGGCTGTAAGTTAGGATCTGTGAGCTATAAAGGAGGTTGGGGGGAAGGTAAGCTTAGGTAAGAGAGATTTTGGAGTTGAATGTGAGGAACGTTTTGTTTCTGTACAACTGGCCAAGCTTTTGGTGGGTTTTCTTGAAACAGTAATCTAAATGGAGGTTGAAATTTAGTTGGTTATCTATGATTGCTCCAATGAGCTTTGTGTGGGTTTCAGCTGTGATAGAAGTGTTGTTGAGGGAAGATATGGTGAATGAGGATTTGAGATGGTAAAGGAATTTAGCGAGGAAGAGAAGAATGGTTAAGTATGTGTTGGTTGTTAGCAAGCCATGTTTCAGTGAGGTTGAGAGATGTTTGTGCCAGAGTGAGCAGGACAGAGGGGATATCAGCAATGGAGATGATTGTGGAGTCATCTGTGAACTGTATGAGAGATGAATGAGGACAGGATGTGTGAAGTTGATTAGCAAAGATGCTAAAGAGAAGGGGGTCTAGTACTGAGCCTTGAGAGATGCCCATTTTGATGGGGAGAAAGGGAGATAGAGCAGAGAGTCATTTGACAGACTGCTGTCTGTCTATGAGATAGCTGTTAAACCAGGAGATAGCTGCTGGAGAGAGGCTGAGTTGATAAAGCTTGGAGAGGAGAATGGAGTAAGAGACAGTGTCAAAGGCTTTGGAGAGATCTAAGAAGAGGCAGGACACAAGTTTGTTATTGTCTCTGGCTAGAGTGATAGAGTTAATTAAGGAAATGAGTGCAGTAATGGTGCTATGGTGGGGGTGGAAGCCATGCTGGGTAGGGGTGCTCAGGTGTTTTTGAATGAGATAAGACAAAAATCATTTATGAACACAGTGCTCAAGAATTTTAGAGAGGGGAGAAAGTATGGCTGTTGGTTGATAATTAGAGAGCACTACGGAATTACCACCTTTGTGGATATGTATGGTATGGAATTTGTTTCCAAAGGATAGGTACAGTGGATTCAAGCATTGAGTGATTTATGAGGATGGAGATGGGGTAAGCTATGGAGTTAGCAGAAACCTTTAGGAAGAGAGATGGCAAGTTAGCTGCTGATGGGGAACATGGTTTAAGTTCGAGAAGAAGATTTTTAATGTAAGAGGTTGGAATGAGATTTAGTGAGTATGGCCTATTTTGTAGTAGGGGATGTTGGCAGGTGAGGGGTTGGCTGAGTTGGAAAACTGCATAAGTATGCTGATGGTATAAATGAAGTATGAATTGAAAATGGATGCAGTTTCTTGGAGTGTGTTATTAGGGCAAGGGTTGGGAGTAAAGGGATTTCCAGGGTGGAGAATTTGGTTAACAGCATTCCAGAATTTTTGGGTGTTTCTAGATTCTGTAGATTGTAGTGACAAGTTCCTTTTATCAATGTTTATGTGTTTTTGTTCAGATTTCAGTATGCCCTATATTTTCAGTAGTGAGTGAGAGATTTTGTCTTAATCCAGAGTTTCCAGGCAGAATTTCTGTTTTGGATTAGACAATGTGTAGATTTGGTGAGCCAAGGGGAACACCATGATTTGACTCTGACAGTTCTGGGGGGGTGGGGGCAAGAGAGTTGAGTTTGTTTATGAAGCTGGAGTTGAATTGAAGAATGGTTTCATCAAGAGGGAGGGAGGGAGGGAAGGAAGGACCAATCGATAGTGGAGAGATGATTATTGAATATTTCATAATTGAAGTTGGTTAGCTTTTGGCATTCTTTTAATTTATGAGGTCTTAAGAAGTGGGGGTAGAATCTTTGGACATGTATAGGAGAGTGGTCACTAACTGAGTCTGGTAGGGATTCTAGGTGGTGATAGAGGTTGGGATGGGAGACAAGAATCATGTCTAGGATAGAACTGGTATTAGTAGTTTTGTGAAGAAAAGTGGGAGAAGAGATAAGTTGGGTGTAGCCATATAGGTGTATACTGGCGGTAGATGAGTTAGAGATGAGGGGAAGCCAATTGATGTTAACATCACCAAGTATTACAGTTTCATTACGTATATTGTCAGACAACCACTGAAGAATCTGTTCTATTAAGGGTATGTTATCACCAGAGGGTATGTAGATGGCTAATATAGTTAGGTGTTTATGGTTGTTGAGTTTACAATTAGCAATAGTGAGTTCAGCTGAGTAAAAAGATGGAGGAGGATTGTTAGGGGGGATAGTGTTAGGAGGTCTGAGTATGTAATAGCAACACCTCCACCTTTTTTTCTGTGTTCTGTCAAGATGTATAATGTTGTAACCTGAGGGAAGAAATTCATTGTCACTGTTACATGGTTTGAGCCATGTTTTATAGAGAGCAATTATGCTGGGAGAGTATTGGGTTATCCAGGAGTGGAATTTAGTTATATTGTTGATAACGCTGTGGATGTTGATAGAGTAAATGGGGAGGTGTTTGAGGTTGAGGTTAGGCACCTGCAGGAGTGTTTATGAAGTACTGGTGGGAGTCAATGAGTTAGTGTGTGGGCAGGAATTGGGGTGAATGTCAACAGAGAGTTGAAGGATGTTGTAAGAGAAGAGGAGAAAAGATAAGATGGGGTAGGGTGAGTGGAAATTCTGATTGATTTTGTAGTGTGGAACGATTTTGGGGGCAATTTAATTTTGGGGAGAGTAAGTTGAGTGCTAGAGAAGAGAGCAGGTGATATAACAGAGGAGTAGTGGCTTTTGGTATTTGTAATGTAGTGAGAGGAGGTTGGAGTGTTGGGTTGTGTGATGCCCATGCCCTGACCCAGCAATCAAGGAGCCTCAATCCTCCCCACTAACACCAGTGAGGGGCATCTCATATAGGAGGAAAGGATAACAAATACACACAGTAAAGTGCAATTTTCCTTAAGACACACAGAGATCACAGTCAGTCCGGGGCTGGTTGCTCCCTTGCTCTCCAGCTCCCCAATAAGACTCCCCACTGGCAAAGCTATAGGGTCCAGATCTCAGCCAGCTGGACAAGCTAAAAGTTCCAGCACCCTCTCTGTCCAACAAGTGCTTCATGTCCCTGCCCAAGTAGCTGACACACACACTTTGAGATAAGAGTTTATACAGCCACATAGACACTCCTGGGGAAGGCTGGCACAGGTTCTCCAGCTGTGCCCCTTTTACCCAGACTATACAGTAGAAATCACTGCCATCACCCAGCTAATATTTATCAGCTACTCAAAGGCCCTTAAAAGGATGTCCAGTTCTTACTGTGCAATATTATTATTATCCAATTGGTAATATAACTAAACAGTAAAGGCTTATTAGAGTGACTTGGTATAGGATCTTATATATATGCAATGTACTCTAGAGCTTAACTTATCTCTACACAAAACAGCCACCATTGAAAGTTTTTAAAATATTTAATAATAAATAATAAAAACACAATACAATACTTCTTACTACACAGTGCTAGTCAGGAGTTCAGAGATCACAGAGAATACTTAAAATAATTAAGTAGTACAGTTCTGACATCACAGAAAAACACTTAGTCTAATCTTTCTAGTTTTTAGCTATTACTAAGAGAAAACACAAATCTAAGATAAACTTACATATAGAACACAGGTAGAGTGCTGATGAATTGGATGGTCAAGACAAAAATGCTTAATGCCCTCTAATTCTCTCTGTTTTTAAAATCACATTCCTGGTTCCCAGTACATCATTCTTCACACTTCCCCGGGATCCCAGGCTAAAAGAAACTACATTTACATTCTTAACATCTCCTTTTATTATCTTGCAGCTGGTCAGGAAAGAAAGCAATAAACATTCATTTGCATGTTTAAATCTAGCAATTTAACTCTTGGTTAAAACAATAAAAAGAATGTCTTCACATAGACAGGCTGGAGCTAACTTTAGATCAAAGGGTCACAACATGCTTTACTTGGTCAGCTTTCTACCAGCAGAGTGTACTGTTGTTACATTAATATTTACAGATGACAGAATTATCTCCAAAATTCTATCTGGCTAGGCTGGCAGCCTTTGCATTTCTCCCCCCCTGGAGAACTCAAGCTAGTTTTTCATGTGACCCTTGAGAAAGGCTGCTTGAGAAGGTTAGGTCTATCTGAGTATACCTTACCCCATTCCCCTGTCTTGAGACCCCATCTACATTGGCATTGCTAATCCCACTGCAGTTCTCCATGGACATATATGCTTGCAACCCTGGGCTCCATCTTAGCAACTTGGCATTTTGCTGGCTGGCTCTGTTTAACCATGTTAGGGGGTTGTGATCTGTCATAACAGTGAATTTCCTTCCATACAGATAAGGCTGAAGTTTATGCAGTGCCCACACTATGGTTAGACATTCCTTTTCTACAGCTGTATAGCATTCCTCCCTGGGTTGGAGCCTACGACTGAGATAAACCACTGTGTGCTCTTCTCCTTCTGAAGAAATCTGGCTAAGTACAGCCCCCACCCCATGGTTTAAAGCATCCACCTGCACAAGAAATTATTTGCTGTAATCTGGACTGGCTAACACAGGGGGTGCTCCCAAAGCTTCTTTAAGCATCTGGAATGTCTGCGCACATGCTGGGGTCCACAATACCTTATCTGGCCTGTTCTTCCTTGTCAGGTCTGTCAGGGGAGCAGCTATGGTACTATAACTGGGGACAAACTTTCTCTAGTACCCTGCTGTCCCTAGAAATGCCATCATCTGCTTTTTAGTAACAGGTGCAGGCCATACCTGAATGGCTTCCACTTTGGCAGGTTCTGGCCTTATCTTACCACTTCCCACTCTATGTCCTATGTAGGAGACCTCTGCCATACCCACCTGACATTTGCCCCGCTTAATGGTCAACCCTGCCCTCTGTAGTCTGCCCAGCACCTCCCATGACATGCTGAAGGTGCTCTGGCCAGGAATGGCTGTAGATGGCAATATCATCTAGGTAAGCAAGGTCAAACCCTCTTGCTTCTTTTAGGATACAATCTACCAGCCTCTGGAAAGTCGTTGGGGAATTCTTCATCCTAAAGGGCATCTTTGTGAAATTATATAAGCCAAAAGGAGTCACAAAGGCTGACCTCTCTCTAGCACTAGGAGTCAAGGGCACCTGCCAGTAACCCTTGGTAAGATTAATGGTTGTAAGATACTTAACCCCACCCAGTTGCTCTAGGGCCTCATCTGTCCTAGGCATGGGGTAAGCATCTGACATTATGTGACTATTTAATTTCCTGTAGTCCACACAGAACCTGGT
The DNA here is from genome assembly GCF_019279795.1 of Protopterus annectens. Classification (NCBI taxonomy): domain Eukaryota; kingdom Metazoa; phylum Chordata; order Ceratodontiformes; family Protopteridae; genus Protopterus; species Protopterus annectens. Next base: position 1,927,351,586 of record NC_056741.1, read on the forward strand.
GCTGGCATCCTTCTTTGGCACCAGCACCACTGGGGAGGCCCAGGGACTGTTGGACTCTTGAATCACCCCTCCTAGTTCCAACATCTCCTGTACCTCCTCCCTCAGAGTCTGTTTGACTCTCTCAGGCACTCTATAAGGGGCCTGCCTAATAAGCCTTTGGGGTCCTGTATCCACCTGGTGCTGCCCCAGGTGGGTGCACCCTGGTTTCCCATTGAACATGTCCCCAAATTCCTGCAACACTGCTTGGATTTCTCGAACCTGGGTAGGAGATAGCTGCTGGGACATTGCTACCCCTTCCACTGAGGTGTCAGTCCGAGCCTCTCTGATGAGATCAGTTGCCAGATCTCCCTCAGACTCCTCCTGCAATCCACTGCAAATGCTCAGGACCAGGCCCTCCTTATCATGGTAAGGTTTCATCATGTTAACATGGTACAATTTGTGCCTCTGCCATCTGTCTAGCAGTTCCACCATGTAGTTAACATCACTTACCTTTCTTACCACCTTGTAGGGTCCCTCCCAAGCTGCTTGCAGCTTGTTGTGTCTGACAGGAATGAGAATAATTACCTGCTGCCCCACAGCATGCTCTCTAGCTCGAACATTCCTGTCATACCACACCTTTTCTGTTTTTGTGCTTCTGCCAGGTTCTCCTGGGCCAAGCCCATGAGTTCCCTGAGCCTTGTCCTAAGGCTTAGGACGTATGCCACAACAGACTCCTTGTGATACTCGCACTCACCTTCCCACTCATCTTGAATTAAATCTAGAGGTCCCCTCACCCTATGCTCATACAGCAACTCAAAGGGTGAAAAACCCTTGGATTCCTGGGGAACCTCTCAGTAAGCAAACAACAGATGGGGTAAATATTTGTCCCACTCCTTCTTAAACTGATCTGCAAATGCCCGTAGCATGGACTTGATTGTAGAGTTTAACCTTTCAGCAAGACCATTAGTCTGGGGATGGTAGGGGGTGGTCTTCGTGTGTTTCATCCCAAAGGATTTCCACAGACAAGCCAGCAGGTCTGACATGAAATTGGCATCTCTGTCAGTCAGTATTTCTTTTGGGAAACCTTCCCAGCTAAGAATCTCTAACAAAGCATTTTCCACCTTCTATGCCACAATGGGGGGCAAAGCCAATGCCTCAGGGTATTGTGTAGCATAATCCACTACCACTAGGATATACTTTTTCCCTGTGGAATTTGGGGCACTCAGAGGATCCACAATATCCATAGCTACCCTCTGAAATGGCTCCTTAATCACAGGCAAAGGCATCAAAGGAGCTCTCACCTTGTCTCCTGCCTTGCCCACATTTTGGCACTGCTCACAGATCCTGCAGTACCCTGTTACATCTCTGAAATTCGAGGCCATTAGAAGTTCTGCATAATATGCCTCTTTGTATGTTTTATGCCCATATGACCCTCAAAGGGAATATCATGGACTATGGCTAGAAGCGCCAGATGGTAGGTTCTAGGCACTACCAACTGCTGTATCCTCTCACCTTCTAGCCCTCCCTCAGGGGTCCACTCTCTGTATAGTAACCCTTTGTCCCAGTATACAGATTCCCCCTTTCCTTTAGAATCAGGTCCCTGCCTAGCTACCTGCCTCAGGCCTTGCAATGTAGGGTCTGAGAGCTGAGCCTGTCTCAAATCTCTTCTGGTAACTCTTCCCAGCTCCCCTTCCACAGGAAGTCTGGCATCCTCTGACAGTGGTGCCTCACTGTCAGCCTGCGTACTACTACTCACCTCTACCTTTGCAGTCACTCTGTCCAAGGGAACATCAGTACCCACAAGCAGCTGTGGCTCACATTCAGTATCACTGCTACTGCATAGCTTCCTCCCTGAAGCAACTACTTCACCAGTCCTGGCTGCAAGTGTGCAGTCTGTCTGGGTCTCCTCCAGGCTACCAGACCCACATGCTTGTCTCCTAGCATGACTGCTTGTAACTGCATAAGCACATGGTACTGTCTCATCCAAATCCTTCCCTATCAGGACATCTGCAGGATGGTAGTTTGGTACCCCTGTTGTCTCAAGACAACCTACTATTGGCATTTTGTCTTTCCCACTTACTAGCTCCCTCACCTTTTGTTCCCCACCTTGCCTCCATCTTAACACCTGTATGCCACATGGCCCCATTGGTTGCATTCAAAACATTTAACCCTAGCTCCTGGATGTATACCTAGACTAGTGGCTTCCCCTGCTACTAACAGATTCTGTTAGGGCAGTCTATGCTGCTCACCATGGGTTCCTTTAGACCCATGAGCAGTACTGGGGGTCCCTTTCCTGTGCAGGGCTGCACTGCTTGCTAGGTATAGGTCTCCCTTCTTCCCCAACTCATTTGAAGTAGCACATTCTCTATCAGCTAACCAGATCCTCATGCCCTCAGGCAAAGTGCTAAGGGCTTGTTCCCTTGCCAAAAGGTCTGCCAGCCCTTCAAAAATGGTGACCTGACATCCACTCACACACCTATGGAAATAAGTGCTCAGTTTAGCAACACATTCACACACACTTTCATCTGCCTTGTGTCTATGCTCACGAAACTTTTTCCTATATGTTTCAGGTGTTTGCTTAAACAATTCTAACAAATGCTTTTTAACAGCAGTATAATCAAAACATGTAACATCAGACATTTTTGACAATACAGTTACAGCTTTGCCATGGAGTAAGGGGTTAGGAACCGTACCCAGAGCCTTTGGTCAAACCCATACTGTTTGCATACCCTCTCAAATATATGAATGAAACTATCAAAATTATCCCCCTCTTTAAACTGCAGAAGTTTACTGACCTGTTGTGCTTCTGGGGTCCAGTTACTCCATTCCCCATTACCTCCATGACTCTGGCAAAGAGTCAACATCTCCTTCTCATGCTGCCTCTGCCTTTCCTTTTCCTCAGCTTCCAGGCGTAGCAGTTTCTCATTCTCCTCAGCCTGCAAATGTTGCAGTCTCTCATTGTCCTCACTCTCTAGATGCCTCAGTCTTTCAGTTGCTTCTATTTCCACTCACCTGGTCTCCAACTCAAGTTTCTTTGGCTCCACTGCCAGTCTGATTGTCCTCCTGGTTGCTGTTTTCTGATGCAGCTGTAACCAAGGCTGCAATCAGGTCTGCCTTAGTCAGGTTTCCATGCACCAGTCCCCTAGCCTGGCACATCTCCCCCAGCTGGCACCTTGTCAGCTTTCCATACTCCTCTGCTGACATGCTAGCCATTCACCCTGACTAACTAAGCTAACAAAAGAAATAAAACAATTGTGATATGAACTCACTGCATGGCTGATTTAGAGTACAAAACACCTTCAAAGCTCACTGTACTAAAGCTACAGGAATTCACTCTACCCACACCACTACAAGCCAATTAGTATTTGCCACCAATTAATATGTGATGTGGATATCCCACCACTGCCAAACAATTAATATGTGATGCCCATGCCCTGGCCCAGCAATCAAGGAGCCTCAATCCTCACCACTAACACCAGTGAGCGGTATCTCATATAGGAGGAAAGAATAACAAGTACACACAGTAAAGTACAATTTCCTTTAAGAGCACACAGAGATCACAGTCAGTCTGGGGCTGGACGCTTCCTTGCTCTCCAGCTCCCCAATAAGACTCCCCACTGGCACAGCTATAGGGTCCAGATCTCAGCCAGCTGGGCAAGCTAAAATCTCCAGCACCCTCTCTGTCAAAAACAAGTGCTTCGTGTCCCTGCCCAAGTAGCTGACACACACACTTTGAGATAAGAGTTTATACAACCACACAGCCACTTCTAGGGAAGGCTGGCACAGGTTCTCCAGCTGTGCCCCTTTTACCCAGACTATACGGTAGAAATCACTGCCACCACCCAGCTAATATTTATCAGCTACTCAAAGGCCCTCAAAATGGTGTCCAATTATTACTGTGCAATATTATCATCCAATTGGTAGTATACCTAAACAGTCAAGGCTTATTAGAGTGACTTGGTACAAGATCCTTATATACATGCAATGTACTCTAGAGCTTAACTTATCTCTACACAAAACAGCCACAGTTTAAAGATTTTAAAATATTTAATAATAAATAATAAAAACACAAGACCATACTTATTACTACATAGTGCTAGTCAAGAGTTCAGAGATCACAGAGAAATACTTAAAATAATTCAGTAGCACAGTTTTGACATCACAGAAAAACAGTCTAATCTTTCTGTTTCTAGCTATTACTAAGAGAAAACACAAATCTAAGATAACTTTACATATAGAACACAGGCAGAGTGCTGATGAGATGGATGGTCAAGACAAAAATAATTAATGCCCTCTGATTCTCTCTGTTTTTAAAATCACATTCCTGGTTCCCATTACATCATTCTTCACACTTTCCTGGGTTCCCAGGCTAACAGAAACTGCATTTACATTCTTAACATCTCCTTTTGTTATCTTGCAGCTGGTCAGGAAGCAGAGCAATAAAAATACATTTGCATGTTTAAATCTAGCAATTTAACTCTTGGTTAAAACAATAGAAAGAATGTCTTCACCTATCGAGGCTGGAGTCAACTTTAGATCAAAGGGTCACAACATGCTTTACTTGGTCCAGCTTTCTGCCAGCAGAGTGTACTGGTGTTACATTAATAGGTTCATAGGTTCAAAGGTTCATACTAGGCTATCTGCCCTGGGGCAATTATAAGCCTAGCCCGATTCTGTATGGCTTATGCCACCCCTTGATTTGAGTTTACTGTGCCCTTTTTAAGGTTTAGTTTACTGTGCCTCTGTCTAATAGTGACACTGGAGTAATCCCTGGGACAAACCTACAATCCCCCATCCACTTATCGAGATTCTTCTTGAAGAGATTCAGTGAGGTGCTCTGCCTCACATGAACTGGAATTCTATTCCAGAGCGAAGGGAGCCTCTGGGTTATGAACATGTCCCTCCAGCAAGTTCTATTTATTTCTGTGCTGAGGTTCAAGTCCCTCGAGCATGTGGCTCTAAGGGATTTAGATTTACTGAGGCGGAGCATGTCCATTAATTCTGGATTTGACATAGCTTTGTATGTCAGGCATAGATCGCCTCGAAGTAGGCGGTATGCAACTGAGTAGAGCTGGAGTTTTTTTAACCGAGCAGCATATGGCATCTGTTTGAGACCCTTGATCCTCTTGGTGAGATACTTTTGGGGTCTTTCTAATTGCTGCAGGTGTTGGGTAAGGTACATCCCAAAAGGGGCATTGTATTCTATGATGGGCCTGATGAGGGATGAATAAAGGGGCACGATTACCTCTCTTGATCTAGATGTGAAACCCTTCGTGATGAGGTGGGCTATGTAGAAGGTCTTTCTAACCACTTTGGCAATGTGGTTTTCAAAGGAGAGATTGCTATCAACTTGGGTCCCCAGGTCCCTAATAACTTTCTCTGTACTTAATGGGTTTCCGCCTATGTGGTAATTTGTGGGCACATTGTTTTTGCCAAAGGGTATGACTATACATTTTTTGGCATTTAGCTTTAAACCATGGCGCTGGCACCAGTTATCTGTCTCTGTGAGACCTTTTGAAGGATGTTTGTGTCAGCTGGAGAGTTGATTATGGCGCCCAGTTTGCAGTCATCTGCGAACTTGGTGAGCCATAGTCCTCCCACATTTGCCTGTACCTCGGAAAAGTATATACCGAACAAGAGTGGTCCCAGGACAGAACCCTGTGGGATGCCACTTGTGACCGGTTTCGAGTCTGACATGGCTCCAGCAACTCTCACTCTGTGGGTTCTGTCTTTGAGCCAGTTTGCGACCCATCTTGTGACATAGGGGTTTATATTTAAGCTGGATAGCTTATCTATGATGCCCAAGTGGGGTATTGTGTCAAATGCCTTTGCAAGGTCCAGATAGGCTGTTTGGACTACCTTCCCTTCATCTATGGCTTTGGTGACTGTTTCAAAGAAGTCAACCAGGTTCAACAGGCAGGATCTGCCCTTGACAAAGCTGAACTGGGTAGGATCTAGTGTCTGTAGGTCCCCAATGTCTTTGTTTATGTGCTCCATGATGATCCTCTCCATAGCCTTGCAGACTAAGCTAGTCAGGCTTATGGGACGATAGTTTCCAGGGTCCGTAGAGGCTCCACCTTTGTGGAGTGTGACCACTGTTGCTGTATGCCATTCTGTGGGCACATATCCTGTAGTGAGGCTGAGATTGTATAGCTGTTTTATTTGAGGGATTAGTTCCTCTTGTAGTTCATGTAGGACGCAACCTGGGATGCCATCTGGTCCCATGGAAGCAGTGTTTTTTGCTTTGGAGAGGGCAGCCTTCACCTGAGCATCTGAGATATTTGGGAGGCAGCCCTCTGCCGGGATAGATACTTGCTCTTTTGGGGGGGAGGGGGGGTTTGCACTGAACCTGCCTGCCAGGATATTGGCGATGTCTGTGGGTTCAGTGTATTTTTTGTAATTTAGAATCAACTCAGAACAAGTCTAGGAGTTGCATCCCAGGTTTTTAACATAACTGAAAAAAGCCTTATGATTGTCTTTGGTGTCCTGTGCAATTTTTCTCTTGAAGCTGGCCTTGGAGGATTTTATGAGGGATCGTAATTTTTTGCTAGTACTGATCAGAGATGCCTTCCCTATTAGGGATTTTGCTCTGTCATGTAGTAGCTTCCTCCTTCTGTTGTACAGTTTATTTATGGCAGGGGTCCACCAGACTGGACGCCTGCCTTTGGATGATTGGGTCTTGGTTTTGTTTGGGATAGTATGATCCATGCATTTCTGGAGATGTCCGTAGAATGCATTTATATAGGATTCTGCAGTTTGGGCTGTAGTTTCCACTGGCCTTGGGGCCTTAAGGATTCCAGTTCGGTTTTGAGAAGTGAGAAGTTTGCTTTTGAGAAGTTTTTCTCTGTGGTTTTCTGGGCTGGGGGTGGGGTCGGGATGTGGACATCCAGTGAAATTAATTTATGGTCTGATCTTACCAATGAGGGCTATACTTCTGGTGTGGAGCATAGAGTCCCCATGTTGGTAATGATCAGGTCTAGTATGTTGTCCCCTCTTGTGGGAGTGGTGACTAGTTGTTCCATAGCATTTGAGTTTATAATTTCCAGGAATCTTTGGGCTAAGGTGCTGGGGCTTGAGTAGTGCTTCCAGTCAATGTTTGGGTAGTTGAAGTCACCCAATATAATGGTGTTCGGAGAGATCTTCATGTTCTCCAATGTTTTCTGGAAAGCCGAATGGGATTCCTGACTTTGAGAGGGTGGTCTGTACGATGCTATAAACTGAAAAGCAGTCTTGCCCACTGTTAGTTGTACATGGATGGTCTCCGATACTTCGTGCATTGCCACTAACCTGGAGGTGTGGATATCCTTGATAAATATGGAAACTCCCCCTCCTTTTGTGGTTCGGTCCGGGTTTTGGGGCCAAAAAGCATGATATGAGGTATAGCCTGGTAGTGCTGGGGTGCTCTCTGGAGCCTTGAACCAGGTTTCTGTCACTGCACAGATGTCGATGTTCTCCATACTGAGGAGAACTTTGAGTGCGTGCATCTTGAGGTTAAGACTTCTGGCGTTTAGCAGCATTACCCTTAGTTTCTTGTTCCTTGTGCTGTCTATGGGGGTGGGTTTGACTTTTGAGCCTTGCCTAAAAAAGGCACTATGGGGGTGGGAAGAGCCTTTGCCAATATCTGAAAGCCCAGTGGTGACAGGTGCAAGCCGTCCCTAGCGAAGCAATGTGGCTTATCGAGCATGTCATCCCAGGCTGACAGACACTGGATCCCCTTTGAATGACACCAAAATTTTAGCCAATTGTTAAAATCGATCATTTTGTCTTTGTACTGTGGCATCATTCTAGGTGAGGGTAAGATGCTGCTCAAGGTCAGGGTCATACCAGCCTGGGCTACATGATTAGAGAGCTCCTCTATGTCTCTTTTCATGTAGTCCAGTGAGGTACGTCTCAGGTCATTCACACCAGCATGTACAATGACTGAGTCATATTTGTATTTGCTTTGGAGTGACCTGAGTGCTTGCGTTATGTGTCGGATCCTAGCACCCGACAGGCAGCTCACTGTGACCTTCTCTTTATTCAGCCTGGTGAGCGGGACATCAGTGTGTCTGACAATAGAGTCACCTACAACAAGAGTATTAGGTGTGTTATTCAGCCTTAAGGGCTGTGGCTGCTTGGCACACTGACTTTGTGGGTTATGTGTTGTGTGTGTTTAGTTTTGAGGTAGCGTTTGCTTGGATGTCTGCTTTGGAGGTCTCTGTTGCTTAGGTAGATTTTTATTTAGAGCCTCCGAGTATGTTTTTGCGTATTTATGTGTTTGGTTCGCTGATGTGGTGGGACTATGTGATACTGGAATTGTGTTGTGTGAGGTTATCTTCTCCTCCTGACTGGTTACACCAGTTTTGAGATGAGAGAGCTCAGCCTCCAGTTTGGCTAAATAGTTGCATCTCTCACATATATTTGAACCTGTTTGGAGGAGGAGAGGGTTGTCCATGTACATGAGACAGTTGTAACATTGCCTCAAAATTCCCTGATTCACCAGCTGGACTGGAGAGGAAACCATTGACTGACCTTTGGTTGGACATGCTAGAGTAATAGGGAAACTGAATTTAAGACGGACCAATAGAGGACAGGGTAATCGTAGAGAGTATAAGAGTAAGTAGTGCTTATGGTTTAATAGTGCTAACTTGTAGGATTACTTAATTGGACCAGTGAAGGGCCTTAGAATGAGAATATGGTGTTTAAATTGAGAGATAGAGCAGTTCTAAGGGAAAAAGTGAAGAGCAGACTTTGTGGAGCCAGGAATAGTTTAAACCCAATTAGGCAGCGCTGCCCACTGTTGCGCTATGCTCAAAAACGTGCAAAACCGCGCAAAAGAGGATTTTAAGAGAGGAAGATGAAGGAGTTTTGGAATTGACCCAAAATGGCCAATAAAACTACAGTTTCAAGTCAGTAACCACTCCCACAGGGGCAGGCAGGCTGCTTAATGTTTTTCACTGATATTTACAGATGACAGAATTATCTCCAAAATTCTATCTGGCTAGGCTGGCAGCCTTCACAGGTTGCAAAGTTAATTGAGTGTGATAGGAGGTGAGCTTAGATAGAAGTAGAAGAAGGAAGGATGAAAAGAGAGGGAGGAGCATATTGGAGGGAGAGGAGTAAACTGGAAGAGTGGTAGGATTGTGAGCGAGGGAAGTTGTGTGGGATTACTATGATGGGGGTTGGGAATAGTGGTTGTGGGTTGGTGGTATGCAGAAAAGTGTGCAGAGCACTGGAAAGGGTGTAGGTAAATGGGGCTGGAATCTGAGGTAAGGTATACAAGAAGTTATAGTGTAGGTGGTGGGGTATAGATGCTTAGCTATAAAGATAATTGATGTCAGGGCAGGTGGGAATGGGGGTAGGCAGGGGACCGGAGTGAGCCCGAACATACTGAGGGAGAACAGAGTGTGTTGCACCACACTGCATGGTGTTAGCAGAGTGATTGATTGGGAAATAGTGAGATTCCAGAGTTTAACTAAGAAAAACAAGGGTGGGAGCCAGTAGAAGAGGTACAAGGCCAATATTCTGAACAGCTGACTCTAGGGAGACCAAAATAGCAGAGCTAGGTTTCCTTATTTATTTAAGTTATTTTTTAAGGATAACTAATTATTTGGGTGGAGAGGTTCACTAGGATATAGTGGGTAGGTCCAGTAGTGTGCATGCCAAGAGATTAAGATGTTAAACAATGGTTGAGTTTAAAACAGACTAAGAGATTCAGTTATAATATACACTGCAGGCAGTCTTTTAGTCTGAAGATACAGAGGTGCACTGGTTCATCTCTGTGATTATTATGTTTAGGGATTTCCCAGAGGAACAGGTTCAACCAGCCATTTCTGAGTGAGGAAGGGCATGCTGTGCAATTGGATCGAGACTGAAATACAAAGAGAAATATGATGTTTTGGAAAGGGAGTAAGAGAAAACAAAGGGAGAGTCAAAAGTGAAAAGAAAATGGGAATAGGTAAAGGAGGTAAGAAATAGGAACTGAAGGAGAAATTAGAGCTAAATTGCAGTTATGTGTATTTTAGGTATATACTACATAGCAAGGAAAGTACAACTCTTACATCAGTTAAATAGCAGGGTCACTTAATGTAGTTTTAACTAGGTTAACAGCATAGAAATACACTTAAAGTAGGTAAGACTCAATTAAAATGGGTACATGAACTGTTAAAACTTAAATAAAAGCAACAATACTCTTAGCGACGTTTACAGTGTAATAGGCTACTTGTCTATATCTATTCATAAACAGTTTTGAGACTGTCTAAAGTAGTCATACTGCTGGCAACACAATTATTATTAAGCTATATGAAGCTGGAAGTAACATCTATCAGCTACCCACTCATGAGTGTAATTGCAGTCAATATGCAGTAGTTTGTAAAATATAAAACAGCAATGGTGTACTTAGAGGTGAAACCTGAATGCAGTATCACCAAGGACAACTGGACAAGTGGCTCACAATATAAAGATGTATGTGCATTGCAGCTTGAGAACAAGCCACATAGCAAGCATTTAAACAGGGAAACACAGCCTCACAATCCAGCCATGCTTGTATGTTAAAAAAACTCCTATTTTAAGGTGATGTAGGCATATCCAGCACTCAAGACATTGCTTGTATGTTGAAAGTAAAATGAAACAAGGTAAGGGTGCAGTAGCGAAATACAATAGGCTTCCATGTACTCTAGCAGTTAAATATTAAAGCTGCAGTCTACAATGGCATTTCCTTAGAAACTCATATAAAGTAGTTCAAAACAAGAAACACTATGCAAACAATATAGAAACTCACAGAAAGAACTTCATAACAAGAAACAGTATGCAAACAGTTTAACTTACTTGGTGAGCACACTACCGGAGGGATGCCGAGTATAGATGAAGCTTTGTTTAGGTCTGTTTTAAAAATGGTGCTGTTTGGCTCTGGGGAATAAGTAAATTCCAGTTGTACACCAGGTGAGGGAGGGTCAATTTAGATTAGTAGTTGGAGGAGTGCTTTACTAAGTGGAATTCAAGACAAGATGGCTACTTAAAGGCACCAGAACATGGCCCTAGCAAAGTGATCCAAAGAACCAATCAGTTGCTGTAGGGGCTTTTGAATGTTGGGCAGAAGATAGATTCAAGAGTTCCAGAGGGAGATTGCAACATATTAACTTAAAAACGCTTTTGTCTAACCTTTCCTCTCTTTTTACCTTGTAATGCCTTCATTTCTAAAACTAAAAAAAGTATTTGTTTACTTTAGTATCCTTATCACGTAAAACAGTCACTGAAAAGGCTCACTGACATCCCCTCATTTTAAATATCCCTGGTACCCATAGGCAGTGAGCAAGGCTATCAGTTGAGGAGACCCTGCATCAGACACCTAAACTAAGTTCTAGCAAAGCAATCATCTTGGAAGACCCTGCAACAGATCAAATCCAAAGTTCTGTCAAGGCAATCAGCTCAAAGACTCCACACCAGACCCATAAACAAGATCCTAGCATGGTCAATAGGCTCTGAAAGGTCTCTAAAATCCCTTTATTAGACCATGAACAAGGTCGTAGAGAAGGTGAGAGCTTGAATTAGTACAGAACAGAAGCAAATAAAGTCACATACAGGATTACCAAAGCACACCATCATCTGCACTTAGCATTATTAGTACAGTATCTAGGGGCAGTTTAGCAGAAAGGAGAGAGAGAGAGCCTCACATAAAACTATATATTGCCTAATTATTATCTCACTCACATCTCTCTGACCACCACATACCTTCCCCGGCATATCTTCTGCTTTATATTCCTGACTAAATGATCACTCACAGAACTTCATCTCTTTCTCATCTTACAATAATCATTTTTTCTATCCCTAGTCAAGGCTCTTCTTTGCATTACACACCAATATATCACACACTCCCACACTCTCTCTCCCATCATTCTTGCAGTATTCCAGCCTGGGTACTCAATTATCATTACCCCTTTGAAAAATAATTATCACTCCTGATGTAGCACTGACCAGACTCACAAGTGTAGCAACTATGTTTAATTCCACAGATCAAACAGAAACATCAATGTAGTAAAAAGCAGTAGGTAAAATACATCCAAAAAAACTTCAAAGTAAAACCACAGTCAAGTATTTTTTAGAATAAAATTCCTTTAACAAGCAACCACAAAACTTGCATTAATTTTGTATAGAAGATCCACTTTAATGCACATGTATTGCCTACAGCGTTTAATTCATTGTTCAGTTCTTGATAGGTCTCTGTTATAATCTTATAAATGCTTTTGCTTTAATAGATGTTTTGCACATTGACATAGTAACTCTGTATATGTAACCATGGTGCTTTTCTCCCCAAGCCTCCATAGAAAGGGGTTTTTCATTTCCAATCAGACTTTCCCAGTAAATAAATAAATAAATAAATAAATAAATAAATAAATAAATAAATCTTATTCCACAAGTACGTTCCCCCGATGTGCAAGTCCCCACATTACAAAGGTTAACAGGGACTCCTCAACTAACCCTAAATCAGAATACATTACTGATATGAGGGTACACTAGGTATTCAAGGGCATTTCCTGCACAACTACTATGCTGAAGTAGGGAGGAGAAAAAAGAAGATGGCAGCCCATGAGGTGACAGAAATGATAGATGCCAGATCCCAGGCAAATGACACATCTAAAACGTTTGGAAAGTAAAACATAAGAATCTTCCAAAATTAAAATCAAGTTGAGCATAGCCCAAAAATACGAAGAAGGATAATCCACTCAGTTAAAATGTCTATGACCTTAAATATGCACATAAATGAAGAAAACAAAGCATCTAGTAATGTTGAGCAACAGATTCATGCACATAGTGACAGTTATGTAGGTGCATTATGTTCATTATGGTACTCAAAATGTCTGTGCCAAGATTCATAGATTTGGATCATTGTACTTGTGGTGTACAAAGGGATGTGTTTTTTTATGAATGGAGCATATTACACAGTATTAAGTTACACACTCTGGTGCCAACAACATTCCTGATTTCTACGTTGCTTTGATGTTCCCTGCCATTCTGTCCCCTGCTCTAATGTCTAATAGTGATTCTTAAAGTTTCGTTGTTCATTAGACATGACAGTACAACTTGGAGTAGTACAATATTTTTGGAATTAGGGTATATGGTGCTGTGGGAATTGAGGGCATGGAGAGGTTGTGGTAGCATGGTTGCTTGCAGCACAATAAACTCCAGTATCATTAGTTTGTCTCCTCAAAGAGAGTCCTGCTAGTAGAATAAAAACAGCAATCTTTGTAGACAGGATCTAAAAAGACTGAATCATGAACAAAATGTTAAACTGTTTCTTGCAGGCAACATGCCTTCACCTCCACCTCACCTGTTACGTACTTATTACCACTTCAAGATTGCACAATGGCAGGGTAAGCTCAAATTCCCCGACTCTGCTGTTCCATTATCTGATAAGAAAAGCAGCCAAAAGACTGAAAAACAAGCCTGTAAGAGAATTTGCTTTTATGAATGTTTGTTATAACCGAGTGCAGCTAAGTAACATATCAGTAAGGAAGAGAGATCAGCATGGTTAGAGCTGCTACACCCATGTAGGTATGCAGCTCTGGTCCTATAACTTATACAGTTATTACTAGTTCATATTCAGATGGTGTAGCATGTTTGAACTGCATACAATCCTTGGGGGGTCATTTGCATATGTACATACTGCAGATAGTAAAATACTCTGGTTGCACAATGGTGTATGACTGAGTACAGGGTCTTACACCATTACTATTCTTCCTTTATAAACCCTATTGACTTCACCCATTAGCAAAGGGCAAGTGCATAGTAGAACACCCAACCAAAGTGTTTATGAATCCCCCCTCTGTACACATCATCAACATGCTTTATAGAAGTGTGGCTCTGACAAGCCCATTGAACTGAATGGGCTTAAACGTACAACTTTTTTTCTACAAGGAAGTAATCTTCGTCAATGCCTCCCCACCCATGAAACAATCCTCGTTGATGCTCCCCCACCCCTAAACTAACATAATTAACTCAAAAGTGATTCTACTTCAAAGTAAGACTACAGAAGTTTCCATCTGACCCATTTGAATAAATAGCCCCATTTGACTGTTTCCTGCCAAAAAGTGAGATGATTGGGTCTGACAAAGAAGGAAACTTACAGGTAATAATCAAGGCTGAAGAGCTTTAGAACTTGATGTTATCATATAATGTAAATCAGAAAACATTGCAAATAAGCTAGAGAAGAAATTTAGCTCTAACAAACTTAGCCCTAAAAGCTATGGCTTCTACTGTATTAGATTCTGAGAGTGACCTCCCTGATCATATATCCAGATGAAGTGAAGTAGCTTTGGGTATAGTTAGCTCCGTGGGCCATGATAGCATCAGAAAGTTTCTTTGGCATTGTAACATATAAACCATTAAACTTTCATGACTTTTAAAATGACATATCCTGTCTGTTGGTCTTGTTCCCAAAGTTAGAGAGAGGGCCACAGTGACCCCTATCCAAAGAGGAGGCACTGTAGCCTTCTCAGGAATTACACAGTGAATGTGGATCAGTATGTAGATAGTTTGTTAGACTGACAACTCTCTTCCCAGAAGAACCCAAGGTAGGCAATCAATTTTCCGTATCAGCTGAAGCTACCAGTGCAATGCAATAGAGCTCAGATTTTAGCCCCCTTCCCTTCTGTATCTTCTTTTCAGATGCACAGGTTGATTATAGATTTTGGCTTTATATATTTACTGATGTATTCCCTTCTACTCAATTAACTTAAGAATTGAAACATTGGCCGGAATAAAATCAACTTGTTCTCTAACTACCTTAACTAGTGACCTTTTCATATATATTTTGATGTGACATTTCATCAAAAACTGTTGCACGGAATATTTCCCCAAGTTAGAGACGTGTGGAAATTGAAAAAGGGTAATTGTGAGGTGGAGTTCAGGGATGGGTTAAGGCAGGCACTGGGTGGCAGTGAAGAGTTACCAAATAGCTGGGTAACTACAGCAGAGCTAGTAAGGGAGACGGCTAGAAAGGTGCTTGGTATCACATCTGGACAGAGGAAGGACGACAAGGAGACATGGTGGTGGAATGAGGAAGTACAGGAGAGTATACAGAGAAAGAGGTTGGCAAAGAAGAAGTGGGATTGTCAGAGGGATGAAGAAAGTAGACAAGAGTATAAGGAGATGAGGTGCATGGCAAAGAGAGAGGTGGTGAAGGCTAAGGATAAGGCATATGAAGAGTTGTATGAAAGGTTGGACACTAAGGAGGGAGAAAAGGACCTGTACCGATTGGCTAGACAGAGGGACCGAGCTAGGAAAGATGTGCAGCAGGTAAATGTGATAAAGGATAATGAGGGAAACATACTCACAAGCGAGGAGAGTGTGTTGAGGAGATGGAAAGAGTACTATGTGGGGTTGATGAATGAAGAGAATGAGAGGGAGAGAAGGTTGGATGATGTAGGGATAGTGAATCATGAAGTACAATGGATTAGCAAGGAGGAAGTAAGGATAGCTATGAAGAGAATGAAGAATGGAAAGGCTGTTGGCCCAGATGACATACCTGTGGAAGCATGGAGGTGTTTAGGTGAAATGGCATTGGAGTTTTTAACCAGATTGTTTAATGAAATCTTGGAAAGTGAGAGGATGCCTGAGGAATGGAGAAAAAGTGTTTTGGTACCGATTTTTAAGAATAAGGTTGATGTGCAGAGCTGTAGTAACTACAGAGGGATTAAATTGATCAGTCACAGCATGAAGTTATGGGAAAGAGTAGTGGAAGCAAGGTTAAGAAGGGACGTGATGATTAGCGATCAGCAGTATGGTTTCATGCCGGGAAAGAGCACTACAGATGTGATCTTCGCTCTGAGAGTGTTGATGGAGAAGTACAGAGAATGTCAGAAGGAGTTGCATTATGTGTTTGTCCTTAGAGAAAGCATATGACAGGGTGCCTAGAGAGGAGTTGTGGTATTGTATGAGGAAGTCAGGAGTGTCAGAAAAGTATGTAAGAGTGGTACAAGATATGTACGAGGGTAGTGTGACAGCAGTGAGGTCTGCGGTGGGATTGACGGATGCATTTAAGGTGCAGGTGGGGTTACATCAAGGATCAGCTCTGAGCCCTTTCTTATTTGCAATGGTGATGGACAGGTTGACAGACGAGATCAGACAGGAGTCCTCG
The DNA here is from genome assembly GCF_019279795.1 of Protopterus annectens. Classification (NCBI taxonomy): domain Eukaryota; kingdom Metazoa; phylum Chordata; order Ceratodontiformes; family Protopteridae; genus Protopterus; species Protopterus annectens. The sequence continues at coordinate 1,927,367,679 of NC_056741.1, forward strand.
TGGACTATGATGTTTGCAGATGGCATTGTGATCTGGAGTGAGAGTAGGGAACAGGTGGAGGAGACCCCTGGAGAGATGGAGATATGCTCTAGAGAGAAGAGGAATGAAGGTCAGCAGGACTAAGACAGAATATATGTGTGTGAATGAGAGGGAGGATAGAGGAATGGTGAGGATGCAAGGAGTAGAGGTGGCGAAGGTGGATGAGTTTAAATACTTGGGGTCAATAGTTCAGAGTAATGGTGAGTGTGAAAGAGAGATGAAGAAGAGAGTACAGGCAGGATGGAGTGGGTGGAGAAGAGTGTCAGGAGTGATTTGTGACAGATGAGTACCAGTAAGAGTGAAAGGGAAGGTCTACAAGAGGGTAGTGAGACCAGCTATGTTATATGGGTTGGAGACAGTGGCATTGACAAAAAGGCAGGAGTTTGAGCTGGATGTGGCAGAAATAAAGATGTTAAGATTTGCACTGGGTGTGACGAGGGTGGACAGGATTAGGAATATTAGAGGGTTAGCCCAGGTTGGAAGGTTTGGAGACAAAGCCAGAGAGGCACAATTACGTTGGTTTGGACATGTGCTGAGGAGGGATGCAGAGTATATTGGGAAAAAGATGCTAAGGATGAAGCTACCAGGTAACAGGAAAAAAGGAAGGCCTAAGATAAGGTTTATGGATGTTGTGAGAGAGGGCATGCAGGTGGTTGGTGTGACAGAGCAAGATGCAGAGGACAGGAAGAAATGGAAACGGGTGATCTGCTGTGGCGAACCATAACGGGAACAACCGAAAGAAGATGATGAGAGACGTGGGAAATGTGAGGAAAAATCAAACTGGGAATTAGAGGCATATTTTCTGAGATTGTGAGAAATTAAAAAACTTTAGAAGGGAATAATATCATCTCATCCATTAATTACTACACAGACAGTGGTATCTAGATCAATTTTTATTTCAGTTGGGTAAATAAAAAGGAGGTGCAAAAGCATATTTTGGCCTTTGTAACATTATTGTTGATGGTAGCCATAAAAGTAATAAGAAGAAACTGGAAGACAACTAGGGAACCCACTTTAGTAAAAGCGTTAAGACTAATGGAAAGCTATAAAGAAGACAGAAACAGATGTATTAAAATAGAAAAAACATGGGCATATTGTGATGGTAAAAAGGGGTAAAGGAAGAATAAAGAGGAGACAAAAGGAGGGGTAAGGAAAAAAGTCAAGAAGTGACCTGTAAGAAATGATGACTGTTCGGAAGGGAAATACTTATAGGGAGATATGGTAGTGGCTGATGAAACAGAGTTTTTGTATTTGAATATCAGGTTGCAGTTTATGGTAATAGATTGGACCTGATGTGTTATGATGAAGCAAGTAAAGAACACATGGGCCTAGATAAATTGGAAATGGTCCATCTGCCAGAAAGATTGAGATGCACCATGCATGCGGGCAGCACATAATTATGTAAATAAGTTTAAAATGTATTTAATAAAAGATGTATAACCTTTAAAAATTGTCTTAACCTCTGATGCCCGTCACAGTTTCATTGTAGACTCTGTTCTTTTCTCATTATTCCTTAAGTCACTTCCAGCTTACTTATACTACTATCTATCTGTTTATGTTAGTAACCACCAAAGCCTTTGTTCATCAAATGAAATCCCTACTCATTCCTGCAACAGGCGTTTCTATCTATATGCATATCATTCACCAAACTACAATAAAACAAAATATACACTATTCAGAATCTCACAAAGACTGGCCAGTAATGCTATACTTCAAATTTTGGATCTCACTGGTAATACCATTTTGCAAGTATCCAACCGCATATATCTAGGTGCTGAGTTTCATCCCTCACTAACCTTCAGTAACCACACAAAATGCATCCCAAATAAGGTTCACCAACTTAAACACTCCTACAACATCATATCTACTTTTCTCTTATATAAGATACTTTGCACAGATTACTTTTGACCAGTTCCTTAATGCCATTAAGCTACGAAAGACTAAACCCTATTTGCTGCTTCCCCCCATCACTGTGACTTACTTAAAAAATCACCTCAGACTTCTTTACTTTTTCCATAACTATTTTACAAACTTTTATTCTTCAACTTTTGCCTTCTTAGACTACTATGAAACAGCTGCACAACACCTTACTTATTAAAAACAGAACATCCACTATTACCTCACAGCACCCTCATTATCACTTTGAACCACAGAGGGAGCTTTCACAAATAAGCACCTTCTGTGTGAAACCTCCGGCCAGATAAAACAAGTAATAGTCCTGATCTAATCACATTTAGATCCTTTCTGCAGTCCCATCCCTTTAGCAGCATCTAACCCAAATGTAATAATCACCCACTGTAACAACATCCTCATTTGCCTAAACATTTATAGCAATTTGACCACCTAATTTAATATCCACAATCATTGACTATACTATTGAAAAAACTTTACACATCTTTCTAAATCAATGTAAGTGCTGTGCCTTCTAATATATATATCTTTTTTGGAGTCTACTGCATCACCTGGATAAATCTTTTATCCAAACTGCAAGCCAGATAGACTTGATTGTAGCTGAAAATGGTCAACAGACCAGACCACCCACCCTGGTTAACAAATATAAACTTAGCAACTAATTAACTAGCTTAATAAGTAACTAACTAAACTGAGAAGCATTACCCTGCTTTACCCAGACTAGATAGCCTTTGTTCAGAGGGTTAGATGCTATCACCATATGGTGTGAAAAAATAATTTTTCTTTTCAGTTAACACATGTAATGAGTTCTGTAAAGCAGGTGGTCCCTCACATCTGTTGTATTGGCAAAAAATCACGTAGAGACACTTAAACTGATTCTGTTATTGAAAACCACTTATCAATATGCAAACAGAGTTTGTTATTAAGGACCTCGGTCTAATTGTACACTGGTATCTAACGTCTGACCTATCTGGTATCACAGTGGTACAGAAGACCTTTAGTGTGACCCATGTGATACTCAAAGATATTATCTACTGCTATTAAATCACCATTCCACTGCTTTATTTGTTTGGCCAGACAAATTATAATTTCCCTTCTGCCATATCTTGACTCAAGAACTGGTTCATCTGGAGACAGAGTTTATAAGTCTCTTACTAAGAATATTAATGTGGCTGGCAACCTGCATTCCTTAGACTTTAGAAAATTTCCATCTTCTCAGTTCATAGGTAGGTACTAGGTTATTGGCCCTAGGGCCTATATAAGCCTAGCCAAAAAGGTACCCTGGCTTTCGCCACCCAAGAAAATGATTTTCCTGTGCCCCTGTCGAGCAGAGCCACAGAAGTAATCCCCAGGGTGAATTTACTATCTCCCATCCAGTCATCAAGATTTTTCTTGAAGAGTGCTAATGAGAAGCTTTGTTTGATATACATAAGTAGTTTGTTACAGAGTATGGGAAGTTTCTGGGACAGGAATCTATCCTTCCAGCATGTTCTGCTTATTGTGGTGACAAGGTTTAGGTCCCTTATTTCCTGGTCCATGAGGGACCATCTTATCTTTAACAGACACTGACAAGTACTGATGGGAGAACTAATGCTCACAAAAAGCAACCATCCTTAAAATATTTAGTATTATTAATTGCAAATGTGACAGCTTTATCACTCACATGCACTGATACCTTTGGAATGAATCTCCATTGTCCTAGCAGAACCATTCCATTCACACTTTTAAAAGGTATCTTAATGAATACTTGAGCACACACACATTTTAGCTGGAGAATAGTTGCCATGCTTCCAGAAGACCATTAGACTTTGAAATTATTACCGAATCTATGATGGCCAAAATTTACAGATCAATAAAAATGTATTTATTTATATTTGTTGACCGGGAGTGTCCGACTGGACATAGGTCCATTTTCAGTGAAGGCCCGGGGAGAAAAGCTCCACAGTTAAAATAAACAGACAGTAGTTACATTGGATTACATAGCGATTAACAATTTACATAGCAATTACTTACAACATATTTACAGATGAAGAACATAGTACATCAGTAGACAACTAGAATCTTTATCTGCGAAGTACATAACAGACATTAACAAATGTTAAAATAAGACGTTCCTGCTGTATAAGTACTAGGCTTATGAGCATCTGAGCTTGCTATAATCAATGCAGTTAGTGGAGTGGAAAGAAAGGTAGTGGTTGGATGGGGTGGGTGATATTAGAGTGGGAGTTGCAAGGGCATAGACAGCATGTTTTTAGGTGCGCTTTTAGTAAAGTTTTGAAGTGGGTGCATGATAGTACGGTGGTAATTGTGGGTGGAAGGGAGTTCCATAATTTGGCTATGGTGCAAGAGAATAGTGCTTCACCAGCAGAGTTATTGGCTTTAGTGATCTGCAAGTGATTTTTGTTGCTGGATCTTAGTGATCTGGTGGTGCGATAGGGTTGGAGTAGATTCTGGAGGGATGAGACATTTAGTGGATGGTTTATTAGTTTGTGGGTGAGTGAGAGTTGATACCATTGAAGGAGGTGAGGGAGTTCAAGCCAGCCCAGTTCAGCAAGTGAGAGACAGTGGTGACTACGGTAGGATGCCCCTGTGGCGAATTTGGCAGTTTTGTTGTAGCAGGTCTCTAGCTTGTTTAGATCGCATTGCCTTAGGTTGGTATATATTGGTGAGGCATAAAGTAGGGTGGAGATAAGGTGGGAATTTGCTATTGAAATCTTTGCTGCTTTGGTGAGAAGATGCTTATTTCTGTATAACGCTCCTAGTTTTTTGTGGACTTTTTTTATGGTCATGGATATGTGAATGTCAAATTTTAGTTTATTGTCTATTTCCACTCCTAGCAATTTGGTGTGTTCAGTTGGGTATATAGTGGTGTTGTTTTTTGCTGTGATGTTAAAGTGAGAGTTGTTTTGAGTATGTTAGGTGGGTTGGAAGATGAGTAATTTAGTTTTGTTTGGGTTCAGTATTAATTGGGCATTGGATAACCAAGTTTCAACAGAGGAAAAGGCTTCCTGTGTGACTTTTTGTAGTTTGGGTAGGGACTGGGCTGAGCAGATGATGGTCGAGTCATCTGCGTATTGTATGAGTGTGCCATGTGTGGTGGCAGAGGCTAGATTATTTGTGAAAACAGAGAAGAGTAGGGGTCCAAGGATGGATCCTTGGGGAACCCCTATGGAGACAGGTAGTTGGGGAGATATGTCATTCTGCCATACAATGGATTGTTGGCGGTCAGACAGGCAACTCTGAAACCAGTTGGTGACTGATTGTGAGAAGGATAGGTTACTGAGGACAGAGATAAGTTGTTTGTATGGGACCATGTCAAATGCTTTAGATAGGTCTAGGAAAGTAGCAGAAGAGAGATAGCCATTGTTTTTATGCTGAAGGATAGTGTTAGTAAAAGAGAGTAAGGCAGTGGTGGTGCTAAGGTTTGGTCGGAAACCATGCTGAGTATTGGAAAGGAGGCTGTTAGTAAGGAGGTAGTCTGAGACCTGAGAGTGTATGCATCTCTCTAGTATTTTGGAGAGTGGAGAGAGAATAGCTATTAATAATATTATTAATTAATAGCTATTATTATAGGTAATTGGTTAGTTCTGTGGAGGGTCCGCCTTTGTGGAGTGGAATTATATGTGATACTTTCCACAGTGTGGGAACATAACTTTCTGACAGAGATCGGTTAATCAAGTTGGATACTGGGTAGGTCAGAGCATCAGCTGCGATTTGTAGGTATTCACTTGGGAGGTTGTCTGCTGCTAATTTGGTGGGTTTAAGTTTAGTTAAGAGTTTTTTTATGTTGGAGGTAGGTACAGGAGAAAAAGAGAAGGCACTGGGGAGATTAGTAGTTAAAGGTGTGGGTTGGAGGGGAGGGTGGTTGTGTTGTTTAGCTAGTGATAGTATGGTTTGTGTGAAGTGTGTGCTGAATGAGGTAGCAATATTTTCTGAGGAGTGAGGGATGTTAGGAGGAGGGGTACTGACTTTACCTGGGGTGGAGGATGGAGTTTATGGAGGACCAGAATTATTTGGGGCTGTGTTCGGTGGAGTCTAGGGCAGACTGGTAGTATTGGAATTTGTCCTGCTTTATTAGCTTTTTGACTCTATTGCGTAGTTCTAGGAATTTCTGTCTAGTTGAGGGGGTCTTGGTTTTGTGCCAGTGCTCCCAGGCTTTATCCCTGTTTTTCATTTCTGACTTAGTGGTTTTCTGTAGCCATTGGGAGGGTTGTGCTTTGATTCTGGAAAGTCTTATGGCGGCATGGTAATTAAGGATGCTCAGGAAGGTAGTATTAAAAAATGCAACTGCGTCATCAAGATTGAGGTACTTTAGAGGATGCCAGTTACATTCTTTGAGGGATGAGATGAATGTGAGTGGGTTAAAGTTTATTTTTTTACATATCTGATGGTAGACGACAGGTTTAGCTTGGTATAGGTATTTTTTCAGTAGGAATGTTGGGGAGTGATCACTGAGGCTATCTGATAAGCAGCCTGTTATATATGACTGGGGGCTCTTACTGACTAGTATCCAATCCAGGGTAGTGTGCTTGCTGGAGTTTTTATTTATCCTGGTTGGCGACTGGACTAGTTGGGTGAAGCTATGAAGGTTTACATGATGGGTTGGATGGTTGCCAGAACAGAATTGCCAGTCAATATTGAAATCACCTAAAATGATAGTTTCTTGGGGGAGCTGGTGGGTAGACCAGCTGAGGAGGTTTTCTAGTGGAGGGATGTTTTGGCCAGGTGGGAAGTAGCAACCAATTATGTTGATGGTTTTGTTTTGGTTTATTTTGAGGTTGGTATATATTAATTCTTCATTGCCTATTTGTGGAGCTGATGATTTTAAGATCTGGATGTTTAGATGCTGTTTAAATATTATAGCTACACCGCCTCCTTTCTTATTTAGCCGGTCTACTCTTAGTATGCCATAACCTGTAGGGAGTATTTGCTCACTGGTAATGTGAGGTTTTAGCCAGTGTCCTTAATAATTTGATGTAATGGACATATACAGCCCTGCCATAGTAATATCATCCTGTTGGCACTGAGGTGAAGATGTTTCTCAAAAGAGGTTAGGTTGCTACCTGGCAGCATAGCCGGATCCAACACTAGGTGACATAGGCAGGAGGCTTCAACAGATATATAGATATATAACATACTTAACACTATGTTGGTGGTGTCTTCTTCTTTAAGGAGGACCATGCGTGCATCGCACACATGCACGCACACCAAAGTGGATGTAAACACATTCCACACATGCACATGGAATTTATGCTAAACGATTCCATTGAGAGTGTCTTTGTGTGCATGCATGCGCGTGCGCGCGCGCGTGTGTGTGTGTGTGTGTGTGCCATTCCATTTGTTTGTGTGTGTGAGAGAGAAAGTATGTGTGTGTGTGCATATGTATGTGTATATGCGTGTTATGTAATTTAAACTAGCCATTCAATTCATTTCTGTATGAGATAGGAAAGTGTGTATGTGTTTATGTGTTTATGTAATTTAAACTAGCCATTCTGTTTGTATGAGAGATAAAGTATGTAGGTTGCTGTATGAGAGACAAAATATGTGTTTAATTTAAACTACCTGTTCATTGCTGTATGAGAGAGAAGGTGTGTGTGTGTGTGTGTGTGTGTGTGTGTGTGTGTGTGTGTGTGTGTGTGTGTGTGTGTGTGTGTGTGTGTGTGTGTGTGTGTGTGTGTGTGTGTGTGTGTGTGTGTGTGTAACATGCCTCTCAACTGTCCAGATTTAGTCTCACAGTTCTGGTCTGTTTTTCATACAATTGGTGGTTTTCTGGAGGATTGAAGTTACTAAATAATGACATACATATTAGTTTCAGACTTCATGACCTTCAGAAAATGCATGCTGAGACAAATGCTGTTATTCTAGCAACTTTCTAAGTTAAAACGAGCAATATTTAAAATCTGTCCCTATTTTTGGGCCATTATATTCCCATTATTTTAGCCTTTTTCACATTTCTTGCACTAAGAGTTTGAGAGGTATCAAGCATACCTCTCAACTGTCCGGATTTTCACAGAATGTCCAGATTTTTGCCTCATATTTTTGGTGTATTCCTCATAAAATTTGTGCTTTTATGGCAAATCACTGAGGATTGAAATAAATAAATAATGTCATCCATTTGAGTTTCACATTTCATTTCCTTCAGAAATTGCATGCTAAGACACATGTTATTCTAGCAACTTTCTAAGTCTATAATGCAATATTTAAAATCTGTCCCTATTTTTGGGAATTTGCCCCCCCCCCATTATTTTAGGCTTTGTCCAGATTTCTTTTGCTAAGAGGTTGAGAGGTATGGATGTATGGTATGTAATTCACTAGTTAGGGGGGTGGCAGGTTAGTCAATTAACTTGATCAGGCTTGACCCTGTAATTTGGTTACAGGAGGCAAGAGCCTGAATCCTCTACACCGACTACCAGATTGTGGATGGAATTGTGAGTTTCAATTTCAGTTCATTTTCGGAGAATTATGAGTTTCAGTGTATTTTCAAAGAATTGTGAATTTCAAGGGAAGAGAAGTTTACTGTTGCTCATGCAAAGTCTGTTTTCAGTGTGCAACTAACTGTTCTGTTTAGCAAATGGCAATCACTGTTTGTGCTGTAAAATTTAAAAACAGTGTTAGTAGCATAATTGCCTTTGGTGCAGAAGGCTGTGGATTCTACTCCCACACCATGTAGATGGAGTGCTGATATTACAGTGCCCTTTTGATTGTTGATTATTTGGTGCATTTTAACAGGGGATATGGGTTATGCACTCCTGAGTGTGTCCTCCTTTGTATGAAATGCCTAGTAACTGAACTTATTGTTGTTTTTTCAGTCATTCCCTATTGCAATATTACCAGCTTACCAATTTTTTTAATGTAACATAGCCAATTAATTCTTCAAGGGCAGCAGGCACTGAATTTGTAAATAAAACACTGAAATGTAAAGTTGTTTGCCAGTAGCAACCTCTTCATTAGTTACATGGAATTATTCAGATGACTTTTACTTCTGCACATTGTGCTTATTGACTGATATTGGTGGATTGTAATGACAGAAGTTTGAGTGGCCTTTTATGTTTGAAATTTTCTGAAATGGGTAGTTTTGTCATTATTGGCTCATACATTTTGTTTCATTGCTTATTAGAAAAATGTTCAAAACTACAGAGTTAAAACACATTCTAACAAGTGATGCTGTATTATACAATGAATATAATTTAATACAATCAGGAAGGTGAATCAAAGAATACGTACGTGTATGCATGGCCCTAAAAATGTGTGCAAGGAGCCTACGGTTGGAAAGCAGCCCAAAAGTAAACTTAATCCTCTACTGGCCTTTGAATGTGGGTTTTAATGCCATTTCAATGAAAGAGAGTCTCAAGGGCAGAGAAGTTTACTGTTCTTGCAGTCTGTTTCCATTGTGAGACTGCATTGTTTGTTTAGCAAATGGCTATCAGCATTTGTGCTATTTTATTTCAATATCTGTAATCATTGTTGAAGTAAATAAGAAAACAATATGCACACTGACAGGTTTGAACAGTGTTTATGGTAACAGGAGAGAAATAGGCAAGTAATGGAACACTGCAATGACTAGGGATGGTGCTGCTGTGGGGGGGGGGGGTTGCTGCAGGAAGGGCTGCTGTGGGGGAGGAGGGGCTCCAATCTTTTATCCTGTCTAGGGCCCAATTTGACCATGATCTGGCTTTGCTTGGTAGTGATATACAGGGCCTTTGGATATCCTTATTTTTATTTATTTATTTATTTATTTAACATTTATTTACTGGGAGTCTGACTGGGACAGAGCCCATTTGCAGTGGAGGCCCAGGGTGAAATGCTCCAGAAGCATGTCTCTGGAATGTAGGAGGAAACCTACAGACCTCAAGAACAGTCAAATTTAGAATCTCAGAACACATAAGTGATATCACGATTAAGAAACCAACAGATGCCCTATACAAACATACCAAGAAACATACCAATGCAGTTTTTAATTTTACTATCATTGACAAAATACAAGGTAACAGAAATAATAAAAAAGGAGAAAAAATGGATCATTAAACTGGGTGCTTTATTTTCACCAAGACTTAATGAATATTTTTAATGTGTAATTCTTTCAATTAGCCTCTAGTTGTGATATATAATAAAAGGAGAATGGATGTAACCAGAATTTACTACACTGATGATGGCTTAACAAACTCATAGCCAAAGCCGGTCTGTTGTTTTGTTCTCCTACTTGTATATCATTAAATTTATATGTCACTGTTTGCTGGCTCTGCATTTTGTTTTTTTGCAGAGGATTTTTGGGGCTGTGCAGCTACCATACTTGCAGGGGCTCACATCTTTCCGGAATGTAGGAGGAAACCCATGCAAATGCAGGGAGGACATGTAGACTCTGCACAGAAGGCACCCCAGCTGAGTATCAAACCAGAGAACCTCTTGCTGTGAGGCGGCAATGCTAACCACTGTGCAACTGCACTGCCCAATATTTGATTGCTTAAGGCTGATGATGGGGGAATGCAACCCTGAAGTAGAGAGAATCTGGCTGCAACATGGTTTGAAGATAAAGCAAAATGAACTGGTACTTTGGAATGGGCTGCTGGTACCACTTAAAAATTCAAACACACACTGTGACGACCCTAACCGGGAAAAGCCGAAAGACACAAACAAACAAACCAAGCTGGTGCATGTTTATTTTGTTAATAAGATGTATATCATTTAGTAAAGATCAGACATAGTTTACTCCTTGTCTGGAAAATAGAAATGAACACAGACATAGACAGAACTTCATATAGGAGTCCACAAAAAACAGCAACTGGACATCAGGACTGAGATGATATTGTAACTACTGATATACCATGACACCATTCAGAATGTGCAAAAATTAGGTTTACCTCAAACAACTAATAATAGCCTTCAGGGTCTTACAAACCAGCATTTTATTCAGTGGCCACTTGTTGATAATGTCAAAAAACTACACACCTAAACATCAAATTCTGTTCATATGTGGCTTTGTGGCACAGGGGGATAAAGCCCAGACTGTGATGTAAGTATCCTGGGGCTGACAGCTAAGACACTTGAGGTAGGGATGATGGGAGTGGTTAGCCGACACAGGCCCTTACATGGGGGGGGGGTTGTTTTGGCATACTGTAAAGCTGCCAGCTACTACAGTGAAAGACGCATATGTAGTGATACATGGCTGGTTGTGCCAAACTGCATCTGTATGGCAGCCTACGTGCACTATATGTGGGAATGTACACAGTGAAAGGTATAGCAGGTCCTCACATCTGGGAGCATGCATGTCAGCCAATCAGGTGCCAGAAAATAGAAAAAAAATCATCATTGTGACATGGATGATATCCGTACCATGACTGGCTGTTATCTAGGAAAAATAATGGTGAAGGTAATATTGGATAAGTTATTGTCAGAACTGGATAGGTTGGGACTTGAAACCATATATCAACATGCATATGTTGAAAATAGATTTATTGCCACCTGTAACATAATGTTTTATAACAATACAACAGCTATGAATGAAAAATTGTGCTGTGATGTAATTTATATAGATTTAACTTCAGCATTTGACAGGGTCATACGCAAAACACTGATCAATAAATTAGGACAAGTAGGTATAGATGTACTCTTGATAAGATGGATAGCTGCATGGCTTACAAATAGGATGTGGCAAATATCAAACAGCAATTGGACAGGTGAAATTCTTGGTCACAGTAAGGGTGTCCCACAGGGCTCTGTCTTAGGCCATTACTTGTTTACATTGTATTTTTCAGACCTAACTTTTCATCCGAGGTGTTCTACAGCTTATAAGCAGGGGACATGAAATTGAGTAAACTGATTACATGTATGAAAATATGAGGTAATGCCAGCCATGCCAGGAGAAATAGGGCAGTGGAGTTGTAACTTATGCTAGTATAGCTAGCTGGAATTTTGTAAATTATTTTATGTCATTTGTATATCAAACAGATTTGCACAGATTTTCTGCTGAAAATGTATCTGTGAGGTTTGCTTATATTAAAATGTATCAACAGTGTGCCCTGCTGGAAGGGAAAGAAATGTACATGTATTATTGTAACTGAATTGAATGTATATGTTTCAACAGAGGATACTGGCAGCACAGAGGTTATTCACAATCCAGCTGCAGAAAACTTTAAAATATATCTGAAATTAAATTACTATATGGCTTAAGCCAAAAAGATATTATCCCGCAGTTTTGAAGGGAGCCAGAAGCGCAATGTCTGTACTGGAGAATAAGTTGCAGCTCCTGTAGAAAAAGGGAAATGGTTTTATGGTTTTATGACTTCCAGCAGCTGCCCCACATCTGAGCAAAGCTCTGTCTGTGTGTATGGTAACATGTAGCCGCTAAAATCCTGTCAGCTTCTAGTGTTGGTGAGTGTGGGAAACAGAGACAGAGACAGATGACCAAATGTGATGTCACTGTGTAATCAACTCTGAAATAATATTTAGATATTAATAGGAAATTGCTCTCAGAATTCTGTATTCTGCCTTGGATCTGATAAGGACCACTCACCCACATCATCCTGCCTTGTGGTAGTAAGTAGCTTAACTAGGGAACAGTAATTCTCTTTAGATTAGTCAGAAAAACATAGTGAGATTAGAAGTACTGTTTTAATGTAACTGTGAAACTTTCCATCAGTGTTATTTTTAATATTCCCTGGTGACTGAAACTCTGGTGTTTACTTTAAATAGATATCTAATATTTTCTTCTTTTATTATTTATGATTAATTATATTTAAACCTTTCCTTCTGGCTGGTCCTTTAGAAAATATTTAAGCTTTGAGAGTATTTGCACATATTTATTTGATGATAACTCTGGTCACTTCTGAAAGCCTGGCTATTTTTGTCAACATTACCATTTGTATTAATATTAATTTCACTCAGTATAATTGGGTACCTTTGCAAGAGCCTTAGGTAGCTGACTTTGTAGTGCCTGGTAGCGGTGATAACTACCTTATAGTCTGGGCAGAAGGGGGCATAGCTAGTAAACATGTGCCAGCCTTTCCTAGTTGTGTGTGTGTTTGTGTGTGCAAATCAAATCTCAAAGTGTGTGTGTGCCAGCTTCTAGGAGGAGGGACACAAAGCACTGGCTTCACACAGAGAGTGGTGAAGGACTTGGCTTGGGCACTCGGCTGAGGACTTAACTCTACAGCTGTACCAGTGGGAGTCTTAAATGGACCTGGAGGGAGACAGATATAGAAACCCAGACCTAGGACTGAGTGTGTTCCCTGTGTGTTCTTAAGGGAAATTGTGCTTGATGCAGAGAGATCTGCATTTGGAAATACTGAGTGTGTCCATTTCTATTCCAAGTGAATGTCCCTCTCCAGTGCCAGTCTTGAGGATTCAGGCTCCTTTATTACTGGCCCAGAGCATGGGTACATCACATGTGTTACAGATAAGGCATGTCTGTCAAAGACCTTGACTAAATTGAACATTTGTGCATAGGAGAATAATATGTTGATAAATACATCAAAATTAAGCATATAAGATTTGGGAGACATAAATTGAAAGGTGACTATTAACAGTAGTTGAAACTATATATTCATTTAAGGACATGTGTATATGGGTAGATCCAGCTTTGAGTTTTTCTAATCATATCAATTAACTGTTTAATGATAGTTATAGGACTATAGGTTATATAAAAAGATTTATAAGGTCTAGGAAATCAGAGATGATGAAGTCATTGTTTGTTAGTTACATTAGACCTAAACTTTAGTATGGAATAACAATATGGAAACCTTATAAGAAAACAAGCATGAATAAACTGGAAAGAGTACAGCAGAAATATAGCATGGGCATCCATGGGTGTGAAAATTTACGTTATTATTAAAGACTAAAATATCTGAACTTGCACAGTGTCTCAAAGATATCTAAGAGGAGATCTTATTCAGGCATATAGGGCATTTAGAGACAGCTACCTCTGGGAATGTTTGGGGTTATCAAAAATTAGCAGAGAATCATTAGACAACCTATATAAAAGATTCTTTAGGAATGAAAAGTGTACTAACTGGTTCTCTGAGAGAGCAGGTGATGCATGGAACAAACTTCATAATTACATTAAAGCAAGTACTAGTTTATATATTTTTAGGAGCAGCCTGGGCATTTATATGGGGACAAGTGTTTTGGTATACTGGCAAGCTAGAAGGACATTAATGCCTGTGCTTGAAATATTTGTATATATGTATGTATATGTATGTATGTATGCAGGCAAGGTAGAATGAATACAAATCAGTACAAAGACAGCTTGATGGTTGTCAGCCACAATGATGGGAAGTAAGTATGCAAAATGCTGTTTGATATGGCAAAGCAATAAACCTGCATATCAGTACAGCACAAGTTTATGGGAATATACAATGTTATAGAGCCATATGGTTTCATAGTTTAGGTTATACCTATCTTCATGCCTAGAGGCCAGCAAGGAACACAGACTTCCTAAGTACTTAGAATGATTTAAGACCTACCCACTGATCTGTTTTTTTTTAAGTTGATAATGTATCTGGACTTTTTACTTTTAATGGAAGTTTACTCCATCAAATGGCTATCTAAGAGTAAGAGGGAGTGAGTCCTAAACTGAAAACACTCTCTCATCAGCTTAAACAAGCATATAAGACTTCCTGTGAAGTCCTCCAAAGCAAACTATGAATCCAAATTAGCATCTCCAACAAAAGGCAACCATAAGGCATTCTTTAGTTACATCCATAACCTAAAAGTTAAGGCCCATATTTATGCTGAGCTGGTAGTTAATGATACCACATATTGTGATTTGTGGCCATAGCTAACCTGTTGGCAGACAGGTTCTGTGAAACCTTCACTTCCCTGTCTCTGCCACAAGTACCCCATGACATCTCTGGCACCTGACCCCTACCTTGTATCTATAAGAGCAGGTCGTTAATGCCCTCTCTAAGGCCAGGAACACATCATCTATGGGATCTGTCACCTGATAACATCCCAGGCTGTGTTGTACATGGGCTGGAACAAGAATTAGCAACATCATTGGGTACTCTTTTCAATCATAGTCTAAGCACTGGCTTTATCCCAGCTGAATGGAAAACAGCAACCATTATTCCCTTGCACAAAGGTGGTGCTTCCTCTGACCTCAGGAACTATAGACCTATTAGCCTGACTAGCCTTATCTGCAAGGCCATGGAGTGAATCATCATTGACCTTATCAACAAAGATATAAATAATCTCCAAGCACTTGACCCTGCTTCATTTGGATTTGTCAAAAGGAGATCATGCCTGTTAAACCTCGTGGACTTCTTCGAGACCGTCACCAAGGCCCTGGATGAGGGAAGTCTGTGCATACAGCCTAAATAGACTTAGCCAAGACATTTGACACTATCCTCCACTCAGGCATCATTGACAAACTCACCCAGCTATGTATCAACCCTTATATTTTTAGATGGGTCACTAACTGGCTCACTGATAGAACTCATATAGTCAAAATAGAGGGATCCACCTCCAGCAACAGGGGTTCTTATTAGCTTGTCGAACACTCAAAAGAGCAATTGCACTTTGATCGACAGCTTATAGATGAAACCACAAAAAGTTGAATGGCTGGAACAGTGATTTTTTTCCCAATAAAAAACAAAAAAACAAACAAAAAAAACCCACAAACAAAATAAAGTGGGGGGGCTTTGTCCCCTTACCCCCTACTTAAATATACCAACTCCGAGATCTCACCACAGTGGGGGAAACTGCAAAGTCCCGACAATGGCCCAGCGATTTATTTCCCCGGGGAAAAAAATTGCTGTTCCGGCCATTCAGCGTTTTGTGGTTTCATCTATTAGCTGTCGATCAAAGAGCATTCGTTCTACTGAGTGTTCGACAAGCTAATAGGAAACCCAACAGCAGACCTGTAACCAGTGGTGTTCCATAAGGATTAGTCCTGGGACCCCTTTTGGTAAGGGCAATGTTCCTGCTAACTATGACATCAATAGCAACACCTTAAGTATGCACTCAGTGGTGAGAAAAGTGGGCACACAGGTTGACAACGACCTCACATTTGACTACCATGTCTCCACAGTGGAAAGAAGGGCATTCTGTATTGCTCATCTCATAAGTAAGGGCATTGCCTCCAGAAAAAATAAAGTTATAACCTCCCTGTACTCTTCCCTCATCAGGCCAACAATTGAGTACAATATCACTTATTGTTTGTACCTTTACAAGCACCTGCAGCAATTGGAGAGACCACAAAGTTTTCTACAAGGAACATCATAGGCCTTTAGCATTGTCTGAAATCACTGTCACTTTATTCTGTTTCATACAGACTACTCAGAGGCAATCTGTGCCTTGCATACAAGGCAATCTCTGACTCTGCTTTATTGGAAATGCTGCATCTTCGTAAGTCAAATGGTTCACAGGTTACTTGTTCTAAAGTCTTTAACCTGGTATGTGACATTAATAGAACCTGGTTGAGGGACAGATTTGTCTCCCAGAGGTTACCACACCTTTGGAACTGACTTCTACTTCATGTCAAACAGAGCACCTCATTGGTCCTCTTCAAATGCAGTCTGGATGACTGGATGGGTAACTGTAAATTCACCCCGGAAGTTCCACTTGTATCCCTCTTGGACAGGGGCAATAGATGCTGATCATGGAAATAAGGGTAGAACTTGTCTAAGCTTGTAAGGGCCATAGGGCCATTAGCCTGGTAACTTCCTATGATCCTGTGATCCTATGAACTAGCTAAAGAAGGGCACATCAACCTGCTTCTCCTAAAGGTTTTCATAGCAAAGACATAAAAGGAAAGACTATTATTCTTAGATGATTTTCCTGTTCATATAATTGTAACCATAACAGGGTCCTAATAATTGGACCATTCAGGGCCTTATAGCCCACGAATACCTTACCCCATATATATCTGTACATTACTAACAGAAGTCGTAAATAACTTAGGTGATCCCTATAACACATCTATCTTGAACCATAAATCTTTTTTGGTAATTTTTCTTTATATGGTCTCAAGCTTCAGCGACTCACCTTTAGTATTAAAAACAAACACAGTCCTATTCTCAGTGATGTCAGTGCAATAACTGGAGTACATTAATAGCCTGATACTTGATTCATGAGGGATTACCCAATAAGTAGACTTCTTAAAACCTGTCGATTGTTTCTTTGAGTGAAGTCACTCCATTAATAGTGACTTAAAGGAGACCTCATGACAGCAGGCTTTTAACTGTGGCTGGAGAATGCACCCTTAGATACTTACTCAGTGCAGCCTTTTGTGATACCATACAAGGGCCAGACATTTAGAAAATTGATTATAGTTTCATAGTTTCATAGTTTGGTACTAGGCTATCTGTCCTGGGGCATTTATAAGCCTAGCCATAATGATGTGGCTTTCGCCACCCCATGTAATGGTACAAAAGTGTACAGTATAGATTTAGAATACTGTGCCTCTGTCTAGTAGTGACACAGTGAAGACCCCCTTACATAACAGAATTAGTTTACTGTGCCTCTGTCTAGTAGTGACACAGAGGTGACCCCTGGGGTAAACCTACGATCTCCCATCCACTCGTCAAGATTTCTCTTGAAGAGAGTCAGTGAGGGGCTCTGCCTAACAAGAATTGGGATTCTGTTCCAGAGTATGGGAAGCCTCTGAGTTATGAATCTGTCCCTCCAGCATGTCCTATTCATATTTGTGCTGAGGTTTAAATCTTTAGCTCTCGTGGTTCTGATGGATTTGGATTTTTTGAGGTAGAGCATGTCCATCAATTCCTGATTGGACATGGCTTTGTACGTCAGGCACAGATCACCTCTGAGCAGGCGGTATGCTACTGAATAGAGCTGGAGTTTCTTTAGTCTGGCAGCATATGACATATGTTGGAGACCCTTGATCCTCTTGGTGAGGTACTTTTGGGGTCTCTCTAGCTGTTGCAAGTGCCGGGTGAGGTACATACCAAATGGGGCATTGTACTCAATCATGGGCCTGATAAGGGAGGAGTATAGCGGTACAATGACCTCCTTTGATCTGGATGTGAATCCCTTCATGATAAGGTGGGCAAGGTAGAAAGTCTTTCTAACCATTTTGGCAACGTGGGTGTCAAATGAGAGGTCACTATCGACTTGGGTCCCCAGGTCTCTGATTACTTTTTCCGTACTCAGTGGGTTACTGTCTATGTGATAATTTGTGGGTACTTTGTTTTTCCCAAAGGGATGATTATACATGTTTTGGCATTTAGTTTAAGGCCATGACTCCGGCACCAGTTGTCCGTTTCAGTGAGGCCTTTCTGTAGGATGTATGTGTCAGCTGGTGTATCGACTATGGCGCCTAGTTTGCAGTCATCTGCGAACTTTGTCAGCCACAACCCTCCCATGTTTGCTTTCACATCTGAGAAATAAATGCCGAACAAGAGGGGTCCCAGGACAGAGCCCTGTGGGACACCACTTGTGACTGGCTTTGAGTCTGACATGGCTCCAGCGATTTTGACTTTATGGGTTCTATCCTTTAGCCAGTTTGCCACCCATCTTGTGACATATGGATTTACATTTAAGCTGTTGAGCTTGTCTATGATGCCAGAGTGGGGTATTGTGTAGAAAGCTTTAGCCAAGTCCAGGTAGGCTGTATGGACTGCTTTGCCCTCGTCAATGGCTCTAGTGACTGTTTTGAAAAAGTCAACCAGGTTCAAAAGGCACGATCTGCCCTTTACAAAGCCGAACTGGGTGGGATCAAGTGTCTGTAAGTCCCCAATGTCTCTGTTTATGAGTTCCATAATGATTCTTTCCATAGCTTTGCAGACCAGGCTGGTTAAGCTTATGGGGCGGTAGTTACCAGGGTCTGTAAAGGTGCCTCCTTTGTGGAGTGGGACTATTGTTGCTGTACGCCAGTGTTCAGGTACATATCCTGTAGTAAGGCTAAGGTTAAATAGCATTTTTATGTGCGGGTTTAGCTCCTCTTGGAGTTCACGTAGCACGCAACCCGGGATACCGTCAGGTCCCATTGATGCTGTGTTTTTAGCTTTGCTGAGGGCAGTTCTCACCTGGACATCTGAGATGACAGGGAGGTTACATTCAGCTGGGATAAGTATTTCTTCTTTTGGGGGTGAGGGAGGGGAGAAATTTGCACTGAACCTGTCTGTCAGAATGTTGGCAATATCTGTGGGTTCAGTGTATTTTTTGTCATTGTGAACTAACTCTGAACATATCTGAGGGTTTATGCCCAGGTTTCTAACATAGCTGAAGAAGGCCTTGTGGTTATCTTTAGTGTCCATAGCGATTTTTCTCTCAAAGTTGGCCTTGGATGTTTTTATGAGAGAACGTAGCTTTCTACTAGTGCTGATCAGAGATGCCTTCTCTTTATGGGATTTTTCTCTGTCGTGCAGTAGCTTCCTTCTTTTGTTATACAATTTGTTTATGGCTGGGGTCCACCAGACAGGACGCCTGCCCTTGGTGGAGAGGGTCTTGGTTTTATTTGGGATTGCATGATCCATGCATTCTTGGAGATGTCCGTAGAAAGCATTTGTGAAGGATTCTGCATTGTGGGATGTAGTTTCCACTGGCCCAGTGGGCTTAAAGGATACCATCTCAGTTTTAAGAAGTGTAAAGTCGGATTTTGAGAAGTTTTTCAATGTAGTCTTTTGTGTTGGGGGTGGAGGTGGGATATGTATATCCAGGGTGATTAGTTTGTGGTCAGATCTCACTAGTGAGGGGTATACTTCCGGTGTGGAGCACTTTGTCCCCATGTTTGGGATGATCAGGTCTAGTATATTATCTCCCCTTGTGGGAGAGGTGACTAGCTGTTCCATTGCATTTGAATTTATGAATTTCAGGAACCTTTGGGCTAGGGTGTTTGGGCTAGAATAATGCACCCAGTCTATGTTAGGGTAGTTGAAGTCTCCCAATATGATGGTGCTTGGTGAGACATTCATATCCTCTATTGTCTTCAGGAAGGCTGAGTGGGGTTCCTGAGATTGGGAGGGTGGTCTGTAACATGCTACCAGTTGTATAGCAGTTTTGCCTATGGTTAGTTGCACCTGGATGGTCTCTGATGCTTCATGTGTTGCCACTAACCTGGAGGTGTGTGTGTCCTTGATGAATATAGACACTCCCCCTCCCTTTTTGGTTTGGCCTGAGTTTTGGGGCCGAAAAGCATGATACGAGGTATAGCCTGGTAGTGCTGAGGTGCTCTCAGGAGCCTTGAACCAGGTTTCAGTTACTGCACAGACATCGATGTTCTCCATACTGAGGAGTGCTTCGAAAGCCTGCATCTTGAAATTTAGACTTCTGGCATTGAGCAGCATTACTCTTAATTTTTTTCCATTTTTGTTTTCTAAGGAGGTGGGTTTGTCTTTTGAGCCTTGCCTAAAAAAGGCATTATGGGGGAGGCAAGAGCCTTAGCCAATATCCGGAAGTCCAGTGGTGACAGATGCAAGCCGTCCCTTGCGAAGCAGCATGGCTTGTCCAGCATGCCATCCCAAGCAGACAGACATTGGATCCCCCTAGAATGACACCAGTATTTGAGCCAATTTTTAAAGCTGATCATCTTGTCTTTGTATTGTGGCATCATTCTTGGTGAGGGCAAGATGCTGCTCAGGGTCAGGGTCATACCAGCCTGGGCTACATAATCAGAGAGCTCCTCTATGTCTCTTTTCATGTAGTCAAGGGAGGTACGTCTCAGGTCATTCACGCCGGCATAGACAATGACGGAGTCATATTTGTACTTGCTTTGGAGTGACCTGAGTGCGTGTGTTATGTGGCGGATCCTAGCTCCCGATAAGCAGCTCAATGTTACCCTCTCCTTGTTCAGCCTGGTAAGCGGAAAGTCAGTGCGTCTGACTATAGAGTCACCCATTACTAGTGTATCAGGCATGGTGTTTGGCCTTAAGGCCTGTGATTGTTTGACACATTGATTTATTGAAGTATGTGTTGCATGTGTTATGTTTTGAGGTGGTGGATTTTTGGGTGTCTGCTTTGGGAGCCACTGTTGTTTTGGTAAGTTTTTTGTTAGAGCCTCCGAGTATGTCTTTGTGTTATTATGTGTTTGGTTTGCAGTTGTGGTAGGTCTATGTGGGACTGGGTTTGGTGTGTGTGTGGTTACCTTCTCCTCCTGTCTGGTCTTGCCAGTCCTGAGTTGAGAGAGTTCAGCCTCCAGTTTGGCTATATAGTTGCATCTCTCACATGTATTTGTGTTTGTTGGGAGGAGGAGAGGGTTGTCTGTGTACATGAGACAATTGTAGCATTGTCTCAAGATTCCCAGATTAACCAGCTGAACCGGAGAGGATGCTAGTAATCCACCACTCGACATGCTAGAATATTATAAGGGAGTGCTGTGCCTTTAAGGGAAGTGGGTACTCACAGGGAAGGTGGGTGGATGTAGTGCTTACTTTAGTTAGCGAGTGCTTACTTAGAAGAGAGGTTTTGAGAACAAGTGCTAGACTTATAATAAAGCGATTAGACTGATTATTATAAGAGTAGAGCTTTCTTAAGGGAAAATTTGAAGAGCAGACTTGGCAGAGCCAGAAAAAGTTTAACCTTGTTTAACCAGCGCTGCGCTATGCGCACAAACGTGCAAAGCCGTGCAAACATGGATTTTAAACAGGGAACTTCAAAAGAGCTAGAAATTGTCCAAAACAACCAATTACTACAAGCTCTTGTGCTGAGGTCACTCCTTCAGGGACAGATAGGCTGCTCAAGGCTCCCCACTCCCACTAGTGAGCAAAGAAACTTCCTTCTATCCAAGTAAGGCAATGGACAACACAGAAACTACACCACAGCCCAGAATACAGCAAAGCCTGTATACTAGTCTAAACTAGTCGAGGAGAGGTGGGAAAACAAGGATTTTTTTTTGTTTTTTTTGTTTTTGAGATAGAAAGCACACAGAAAAGCAGGAAACAGTAATAAATCAGTTACACAGGCTAGCACACTTTAGTGGGCAGCCTCAACAGTTAAATTTAACAAACAAACAAACAACTTTCGACCAGTTTTCGACTAAATGAAACTTTAAGTGCAGATAATATATAATGCAACAAACAGTTAAAAAACAGTTTAAGCTTGTTCAAGGTAAGCAAGAGAAGGTATTTCAGGTAAAAAACAGCAAAAAATACTTAAATCAGGAAAGTAGTCGCTTTTCTCAGTTCTCTGCTGCTAGGACCACTCTGCAGGACCACGAGGAGCTGTTGCTGAGTAGTATATCCAGAAAAAGGCGGATTTTAAACAGGGAACTTCAAAAGAGCTAGAAATAACATATAAGCTATGATTCTGCCTGATAGCAGATCTCCACATTATGATGTTCTTGTTCCCAATGAATCACCAATGGTCATTTTAGTGACAGACAATTTGCCATTAGCAAATCAGCACAATCCCAGCTAGTTGATTTTGGCACTTTATATGTTTTAAGTCTGAGATTGCACTACATCCAGGTATTTTCCACAAGGTTGTGAGACCTCAGAATGTGTATATATATATATATAGAGAGAGAGAGAGAGAGAGAGAGAGACATATATATATATATATATATATATATATATATATATATATATATATATATATATATATATATTTATATAATCTATCTATATATATCTTATAGCCATGTCAATGACTGGGTTGTGGGAGGTGGTATTTGCTCCTTACAAAAAGCGTATTATGTCACAAAAGTTTTACTCACGGACTGGTATTTGCCAAGTCGTTAATGTGTTACTGAAAATACCCTCAGTGAGTAGCTTCATTTCAATTCTTATTCTTAGATGTTAGCAATAACTAAAGGACTTGCTACATAGCCAGATGTCTGTAGTTGAATTAATTAGGTTAACAATTCATGATATATTAGAAGCCTGTCTTCTGAGCTGCAGATTTCATTCATATAGGATTTGGTTTGCTGTTAGCTAGCTTGCAACGAATTCTCTCTGTGAAAAATGACAGCTTTTTGAATTCACACTTGCATTTCTAAGCTATCAGGAACTGTTGTGTAATTCAGCTGCATGAAGCTGATCATGAATGGAGTTAATCACTAGTAATCCTTTTGTCAGATATAAAACAGAACTCTGTGGGAACCAAGAATCACTGCTTCTTGTGGATAAAAAGTAGTTGGATGTTTTAAGTATCTGTGACACTATTCCATTGAAAGACAGTCATGCATTTCATTTTTGTACCAGTGTCGGTGATGTTTAACCTAGTGCAAATTTTTTTTTTTTTGGTAAGACTGGACAAAAAGTCAATGTTTTTTCTAGACTCACTGTAAGGAGTCTTCTGACATTAAGCCGTGACATACTACAGTGCAAAATTAAAAGCCAGAAGCTCAATGAGTTTTCTTTTTCTTTGAGAAATATGGACTGAAGCACTGTGAGAATATAGATAAAAATTGCAATCAAAAGGAGCACACTCAGACCAAGGAAATAAGGTACACATAATACAGGGGCGCCATCTGCTGTCCAAGATTTTTATAACTTTTTAAACTGTATTTTCTTGGGAGTTTGGATTAAATTCACAGCCCATATGTCACACTGTGTATATTCAGCAAACTATTAAAATATTGCAAGGGCAGTTAGAAATTGTCAATAAAATGCAAACCACACTCTGGGACTAACACAGATAATTGAGAGAATAAAAACAAATAAGCAAATATATAAATAAATATATAAATTAATGAATGAATAACCTGTAGATTATTCGATCAGTATGAAAAGACCACGGGAGTGCTTTGCGTTACAGTGTTTCTCCTAGAAGGAGAAAGGAAGAGATATTATAAAAAAGGTTATTGGCAAACACAGGAAGTGCATTGAAATCAAATCCAATGACAGAATTAGAAGAGATAGGGCAAATGAATACTGGTGCAAAGTCGCTTAGGGAAGATATTAAATTCAGATAAGGAGGTTATATTTTTGTGCAGCTCTCAGCAAAAATATGTTGTTAAATGGTAGCAAAGGGCCTGTTATATGTCACATTTAGCTACTGAAAGGTTCTTGTATGCTCCACTCTCAGATACCAGATCAAATGGGCTATGAAAAGTCCCACTTATCTTGGAAACTAGCTCTCCTACATATCATCCCCGCAGGCCTGACTAAACTATAAACACAAATATTAATAACACTAGTTTCTTTACTTAAATACTACATTACAATGGAAGGATAGAGCATCACTCACATGGAAGAGTTTCAAACAATGGGCTACCAAACACCTACTAGCTCACAAATATTTAACCTACACTGAGAAATCCCACACTCACTTTACAGAATTTTGGAAATCCCTTTTTAACATATTCTATCTTGAAGTTGGTATATATAATCAATGACGGAATTTTGGCATATGTGTAAATAGTTCTTACTGTTTTGCATTTATGTTTTATTATTCAGCAATGTATTCTCTGGTCATATTACTACCTGTCTATTAATATTGTTACGTTTTACTGTATCTGTTTTCACAAAAAAAAGGAAATAAAACGATTTTATACAAAAAAGAAATGCAAAGGGCAACTACATAGTCTGAAGTTTATTATTTTATTTCAAACAAGCTAGAATATTATGTATTTTGTGCCAGATGACTAGCCAATCAGCCTGGGGTATAATAGTATATGTATCTGTATATGCATATGTGAATGATACATTCAGTACCCATGAAAATGTTTTTGCTTTTTTGCCCAGGTTAATCCTTGTAGGCCAATGAGCTTCCTATTGAAATATCAAATACTCAAATGAGCAAGTGCTGCAATCTTGAAAAAAAAGATTCAAATTGCAGAAGAGCAGCAAACGTTGAACATTGCTCTACTCGTGGGGTGGGGTACGCCCAGCTGTACCTCGTACCATGGGGGAGGGAACTCCCCCCATAACCCCAAACTTGTATACAAACTCTGAGACTGCTATTTCTATGAATATTCACTTTTCACTAAGGTATGGCAATCTTGAACTTTGCAAATATAACTGAGATTTTCATCCATTTGGTCTCTATATTTTGGCATGCTAAGACGTCACAAGTCAGGATAAGGCAGCACTTATAATGGAAGAAGGGGAGAGAAGTTAGAAAAGCTGACTCGCATATCACATAATGGAAATCTGTTAACTAAAGGGGATTTAAGTCAAAAATTAATGTTAAAAACTAAAAAATAAGCTGTAATGATAAAGTTACAAAAAAGATACTTTACATCATGAAGAGAAAAATGAATCTGAAGCGTTAATTTGTAGCTACAATGAAGAATTTCACTTAACAGGGCAATAAGGTTTGCTAGCAAAGGGATGCAGCTGAAGAAACGCAATGTGCGGGAATGCTTGCTTTGTTTTTGCAATTTTATTATTTTCTTAAAAAGTGCGGATTCTTTTTATGATTTTATTGTTTTTTTTAATAAAATTGAATTTCTTACAATTCTTGAACTGGACATAATTTCAGAAGGACAGGGCCCTGACTCAGTGACTCAGTTGATTTGGATGTGATTATTGGCCTGGGTGCTGGACGACTGTCTATAGAAAATGTGAATAAGCAGGTTACATTGGCTGACCCACCCTGGGGGAAGTGATAGCATCTTGGCCCTCTGCAAAACCTTAGGCACTTGTTGGAGGTTGCGTGTGACAGAGTGAAGAATGGATGTAGGACCTGTGTCCATCATTTAGCACTTATGCTGTAGTTAGAAGATTAAATTCATACATGAAACACAGTTGGTGCTGGGTTTACAGTTTGGATTTCTGTAATCTTACCCATCTTCCAAGGGGGGAAGGTTAGGTTAATAAAATGAAAACTCACCCATTCCTCATTAATAAAGTTAATCAAACTCTTTCATGCTTACAAAGTTTCTCAAGAGTTCTCTAGCCTGGGGACAGTTATTTTCTACTCTTAAATGTTGGTAGACCTATTCTGGGGAGACACCAAGACCTCTGAGAATAGGCTTAAGTATAGATCTAACATGATTTTGAGGAGATTGGTGAGGGAAATAGAGGGGAATGAGTTCCCTTTGGGGCTACTAGATGGCACCTATCTTGTTAACTGACGGCGGGGGGGACAACTCAACATCAATAAGAGAGGGTTTGATGGCCTGAAGGCATGATAGGGCAAATTCACAGTTAAAAATAAATAAATAAATTAAAAAAAAAAAAAAAAAAAAAAAAAAAAAGCAAAGGGCGTTTTAAAGGAAGGCAGAGAAAGAAATTATTGGAAGTCACATGCATACATATGTAGTTCAAAATGTGGGAAACAGCAAAACATTTGTTGTCTTATTATTTTATTATTAAGACATGATCCAAAATCAGGAACAGATTTAAAATATTGCTGTTATATACACAGAAAGTTGCTAGAATAACAAGTCTCACATTACCACGCATCTTTGTGAAAGATATGAAGTCTGAAACTCAAAATGTCTGTCATTATTTAATGACTGTAACCCTAAATGTTTTGCTAGAAAAAAATGCAAATGTTATGACCAAAAGATCAAAAATCACACACATTATGAAATGTAGGGACCTGTAAAAGCTATGTATCATATTATTGGCAAGATATAGTGCAATATTTAAAGTTGTCCAACTTTGGAAGAGGACAAGATAAGTTTCTTTAAAGATTTCTATTTTCTTCAAGTTTATTCAGTTGAAGGTAGGTTATGAGGAGAAGGGCCCCTACATTAGTGGATGCAGGAAGTACAACCCCTGTCCTACAAAAATAATTGTTTTGACCCGTTTTGCAATGTCTGTTATGTGATACTTTAAGATGCTATTGTTTTGTGATTTTGAGCTTTTCATTTATAATGATTTGTGTCTCACTTAGAGATTTTATTGGTCCATTTATATAGGAACATTATGTGCAGATTTGGATATGGGAAAAATACAGACTGTGCATTTTATATGCTTCTATTGCTGATAAATAACAGGGACTTTTCAAAATGGTTTAGCCTTATTTAGAGGTTCAGTCCAGATTAATATGGGTTGGTATCTTTAACTACTGCAATGGGAGGAAATGGTGCAAAAAAGGATAAGAAAAAGATGTTATCAAGTGTTTAGTACTTTACTGGTGCACACCGTTAACAACCTATTACTCCCATGCATTGGCAATTACAGTGGCTCTACATACGAGTCTATATTACATTAAAATGATGCTTTCGATTTTCTGATCATACATGATTTGCATTACTTCCTTCCTCCAAGAAGGAGTTACTTGTTCCCTAATGCCTGTTACATGATCTGCACTTTGCTACCTTGAGGTTAGTAAAAATTCCTAGAAAGCAGCTTGACACTTCTGTAGTTTGATGCTATGATTATTGGGTTCTGTACCTTTTGAACCTGCTATCCCAGTGGCTTCAGGTGAGTTTCACTCTGGCTTGCTTTAAGAACTTACTAATAGGTTCATAGGCTGATACTAGGCTATCTGCCCTAGGGCATTTATAAGCCTAGCCAGAGTGTGTTTGGCTTTCACCACCCTTTTAGATTATTTGACTGTGCCTCTGTATAGTAGGTCACAGAAAATAGCCCTTTTAAGGTTAGTTTACTGTGCCTCTGTTTAGTAGGGACACAGAAGAGATCCCCGAGTAAACCTACGATCTCCCATCCACTCGTCAAGGTTTCTCTTGAAGAGGGTCATTGAGGGGCTCTGCCTAACATGGATTGGGATTTTGTTCCAGAGTGAGGGGAGCCTCTGGGATATGAATCTGTCCCTCCAGCATGTCCTATTTATTTCTGTGCTGAGGTTTAAGTCTCTGGAGCATGTAGCTCTAAGGGATTTGGATTTCCTGAAGTGGAGCATGTCCATTAAATCTAGGTTGGACATGGCTTTATACATCAGGCACAGATCGCCTCTGAGTAGGCGGTAAGCAACTGAGTAGAGCTGGAGTTTCTTTAGCCTAACTACGTAGGGCATCTGTTTGAGTCCCTTGATCCTTTTGGTGAGGTACTTTTGGGGTCTTTCCAGTTGCTGCAGGTGTCGGGTAAGGTACATCCCAAATGGGGCATTGTATTCAATTATGGGCCTGATGAGTGATGAGTAGAGGGGCACAATGACCTCTCTTGATCTAGATGTGAAGCCTTTCGTGATAAGGTGGGCTATATAGAAGGTCTTTCTAACCACTTTGGCAACGTGATTGTCAAAGGAGAGATTGCTATCTACTTGGGTCCCCAAATCCCTAATTACTTCTTTCGTACTTAATGGATTTCCACCTATGTGGTAGTTTGTGGGCACTTTGTTTTTCCCAAAGGGGATGACTATGCACTTTTTGGCATTTAGCTTTAGGCCATGGTGATTTACCTTTTTGGTTTTGCATTTAACCATAATCTAGTTATCAATTTTTATTCTTGCCATAAAAATATTTTTCTGCATCATTTACCTCTATGCCAGCCAGCCATCAAGCCACCTAATCTTGAGCTCATTCATTTTCTTGTCACTGGAAGGTTCCCAACACCAGCGGTTCAAAGGTCACCTTAGAGGCCATCATACAGGCAACCATGAAAGTCACATATGCCTGAAAAACCATCATGGCAATGATGGCAATTCAATATGAGATTAGGAATTCTACACAGTATTTAGTATTTTAAGTATTAGACATTTTCTGTAAAAATGATGTAATTTATGAACTGTACACTTCTGTAAAAATGCTT
The DNA here is from genome assembly GCF_019279795.1 of Protopterus annectens. NCBI lineage: Eukaryota > Metazoa > Chordata > Ceratodontiformes > Protopteridae > Protopterus > Protopterus annectens. The sequence goes on from NC_056741.1 coordinate 1,927,396,127, forward strand.
CTGTATTGTTAATATTCTGCTTTCAATTAGTTCTTAGATCCTTATAAGCTGTATCTTATAGTAATTGATTTTATGTAATGTACCAGTATATAGTGGAGCTTTTCTCCTCGGGCCTCTGCTGAAAATGGACATGTATCCAGCCAGACTAGCCCGGTCAACAAATGTAAAATAAAAATAAAATAAAATAAAATAAATAAATATCCCTTCTCAGGAGGTTTGCATGATCAACTGCTACACTGGGGGCTCCTGTGTCGTCCTTGTTTATGTACTTCCAAGTGCATGCCAGTGAGGGTTACTGCTACATGCTTGGAAGTGTCAAACTTACTTTCCTGGTCCTGACCAGTTTTTTTTTTTTTTTGAGCAATGCATGCCTCTGCTTGCATGGTAGCAATCTGTAGACTGGAACTATCTCTATATCCCCCAGAGGATGGACAAGCTAATGTTGTACACTCGCTCCCACCCTCCAGTGTCTAGATATTCAAGTGCTGAAGCAACTGTCTGAAGTGGGGTCAGGACTTTATCCCTCTATGGTACAGAGCTGGGCTTTATTTTCTTTAGATGATTAGCATTTAAGCACAGTGACACAGCTAAAACTGAATTTGATTAGGAAGAGCAATATGAAAACTTCTAATGACTGAATTTTCAGAGGTTACTGTCTGAAATGGAAAAGGATTTGAGTGTACTGGAGGACAGTGTTTTTTTTTCAAATACAAGACATTTCTTTGGTAGTATGAAAGGAAATTGAAAAAGTATAAACCTAGTAAAGGAATTTTTGAGATGGTTAAGGACAATTGGAAGTTGAATAGGTAAAAAGGCATCTAGTACACTTGAGAAATGACCAATAAGATTTAAGGGATTTTTAGTATTCTTGTGTAGATGTCATAATGGGCAAAAAAAAAAATAAATATAGATCCAAACAATTAATGAGAGATGAGAAACCAAAGCAGAACATTTTAAGTCAGAAATTCCATAAAACCCTGGAGGAAGGACTTGGTTTTAGTGAAATGTCAAGGGATATAAGGGATATTTTCTCATTTATTAATAAGGAAAATATAAAGCAATGCTTGAGAAGGCAAAAGCATGAGGTGACTGTTAAAGATATGGTGTCTATGCCTGGCTCTCTGGCACAGCGGGGATGAAGCCTTGAGTACGATCCACGTCACCTGAGTTTGATTATCAGTTGAGGTTCTGAAGCAGCTGAGCAGGGGAGGGAGGGACAGAGTGGTCTGACTTTGAATCATACATCCTGGAGAAGAGAAGGTGCTTTAGTTCAATGCACTGTAAAAACCTATTGCATAGAGAGGTGTACAGCATTCATCAGCATGAGCTGAGGGACAGGTTGGGTTATACTAAGGTGCATCTGCATGGCAGTCTTCATGGGCTATGAACAGGAATATGCATGCCTAGAGGGAAAGGCATAACAAGCTTTCATGTCTATTGCTGGTGGGTGGAATTAGACCAGGAAATGGAAATAACCCTCACAGTTACTTAAGTGATGGCAGTGCCATGAATGGTTCTTGCCACAGGGATGTGATACGAATAAGTGGGGGGCAGCAGCTACATAGATGGCTGTCACTGTGGTAAAAAAAGAATACAAACAAAAAGTAAAGAAATAAGAGAATAAAAAAAGAGACACCTTTATTAGATTAAAATTGTGGAAAGATAATCTTATGTTAGTGTTTGTAGAAGATTATTTAGAAGAATTCTATAAAAGAAAATAGAACATGCATAATGATGGAGACGTCATAATATAAAGAGAGTAAGGCAGATTTCTCACTGTAATAAAGAATGGGTGTACAGGCTATTAGATTTACAACACTTGGATACTGTCTTCAGTATGGCTATGGTGGACAGATTGCCAACTAATGCTGGTATTGGTTATGCTTGTTGCAATAGTATGAAACACTGGAAGTTTCAGGATTTTTACTTCCTTAGCCTCCATTTGGATTAAGTTTTGCTGCACATATTCTATTGTGCAATTAAATTTTTCATCTTATTTTGAACCCAGCTATCTGAATAGGCATCACAGTGACCTGGCTCACATACAAAAGCTTGGTGTCCTCAACATGCAGTTCCAGTATTTTAACATATTATTTCAACAATCAAAATATGTCTCAAACTAAACCACTTCATTCAGACTTGATATTTCCTTGGCATTCAATTGCATATTTTTTCAGTCATCAATGGGACTCAGCAGCTGGTCTTTCTCTTAATTGTCACCAGTACACATTTCTTCTTCTGCATTTGCTGTTTCAGCTAACCTTTCCATTTTTTACTCATAATCTCAACACCATCATTTTCACACTGTAATAACCTTCCCAAACTTAATGACTTTCAATTTCGTTATTGAATTTGCCTTTTAAATTCCAAATAATGTAACTTAGTTAACCTTACAATGCAAAGCAATAAGCAACCGTGATGCACTCGACAAGACTTGCCAGTTAGGGTTACCACCTGTCCCACTTCGCGAGGGACAGTCCCTCTTTGGGTAGTTGTATCCTGACAAAAAATTGTAAAAATGGCAAATGTCCTGAGATTTTAGGACAAAATTATTTCCTATATTATATGTAATAGTTGCATAAAACAGTTATTCTGTATCTAAAATACCTAAATGTTATAAGAAACAGAATAAGCAACTAAAATGCTACAAGAATGAGCTTTTATTTAGACAAAAAATCTAAGTTCTAACTTTTGTACTGACCATGGGTATGTGTCAGCCTGTAAAATCTGATGTTTGTACCAAAAATGTCCCACTTTGCCCATTTAAAAAGGTGGCAACCCTATTGCCAGTTCCTTTTAAATTGCGCCCTGTTGAAACTCTGAGACCTATAATTGTGAAACTCAGAATTATAGAAAAAAGAAACTATGAACTTACCGGAGAACAATGAATGCCACCAAGTGCTATTATCCTTTAAAGCCGATTTTCCTATTCTCCACACACCCCAACTACTTATATATTAATTCCAAGACTACCATGTCTCACAGAAAAGGGAACACTTCAACACACTATGATCTGAGAGTTAGTAAGTCCATGTTTTCAGTTATTCTGTCTCACAATTTCAGGATTCATGCTAACATGTCTTGTAACTAAAATGGTTGCCTGTCTTAAGTATCTTGCTTATTTCTGGTGACCCATTTTCCATTGATAGGGTGAGGTTTGTTATGACTAAGATAACAAACATGGCACATGATCTACATCATACGTGCTATGAAATCACTTTAAATACCTTGATATGCATACTCTTAATAAAAAGGGAGGGAGACATAATATAAACTTTCAGTACTTTATGCCAAATGTCTGGATGGCATCATTTTTCAAAAAAAAAAAAAACAAAAAAAACATGCAGAACAATAAATTGTTTTATTGGGGAAGTGTGAAGGCCAAGAGGAGATGTTACAAAGGATTTACTCAGTTAGAATGATGGAGACCTGGCATAAAGTAGAAATGAGAAACATTCCCTGGGATTCAGTAATGTTCAATGTGACGGGTAATCCCTACCAGGAGTGGCCAATACCTCATGGTAACACTTCCTGATTCAAAGACAGGCCTACAGCAGTGATTTTCCATGGTCAGAAGAATTCCTACAGTGGAGTGCCCTGCTAGCCACTATGTAGGATAGTTAGACATTATGAGGAAGTGGCTAATGGTAATTAGTCATGTGCTCCCTCTGGGAATGACTGGCTAAGTAATTTACACTTTTGAATGATTCAGAGAATCACCTGGCTGTGTAAATTAGCATAGATGACCATGATAATTAACTCAGCCAAAATGCTATGGTCCCCATTATAGTCAGTGGGAGAGACTACTTTGCAAGAGCAAGTTTAGCTAAGTTCAGCAGAGTGGTAGTGGTGTGTGTATGTGTGCATGCCCATGTGTATGTGTGCCTGCAGTCATGTGTGCAGAGGTTTCAATGGATTAGGATGTGTGTGTGTGTGTGTGTGTGTGTGTGTGTGTGTGTGTGTGTGTGTGTGTGTGTGTGTGTGTGTGTGTGTGTGTGTGTGTGTGTGTGTGTGTGTGTGTGTGTGTGTGTGTGTGTGTGTGTGTGAGAGTGTCTCCATTACCACCCAGCCAGACACACACACACACACACACACACTCTCTCTCTCTCTAAGTGTAGGAGGGCTATGTTGCTGACTGGATTAGTGTGTGTGTGTGTGTGTGTGTGTGTGTGTGTGTATGCATGCGCGCATCCACGGGCACATGCTTCTCAAAGTGCTTTTAGTACTGACAGTTAAATGGGGAGATTCAAAGTCATACAAATTAGCTGATAATTAGGTCTCGCTCACTTCAGCTAAAGCTGTCTTTGAATTGTATTTTATGCGACTGTGTAAGTGACCTACCTAGGCAGTTTGTATGAACATTAGGAATCCTTTCTGAATCTCTGGGTTTATTAGGTAAAACACCAAAGTAGTACACATCTGAACACCATAAATCAGTTTGTTTTGCTTCTACTTAGATAATTCCTCACATGGCAATGGTATGCCCAATCAAGGGATTTTAAAACAGTTAACAGAAAGCATATTACAGGACTGCAAATATAATTCATGTAAAACTAGAATGCTGAAACAAACAGTACATTTATTGTTTGTTTATTTATTTATTTATTTTTGTAATGTATATCCAGAATTTGTTATGTAATGTTAACTCATAACCTCATACAAGTTAAACTTACAGCAACATCAGTTTTTCTTTATGTATCATCAGTGATGTTTAAAGGCGGTGGTGGTGCTGTGGTAGCATTGTCATCTCACAGCAAGACGTTGTGCCGTTCGATTCTCAGCTAGAGCGTCTTCTGTGTGGAAACATGCGTGAATGGGCGTACCTTCGTTGAAGGTTGTGCATCGGGGCTGGCACACTCGGCACATAAAAAATCTACTGCCAATCATTAGCGGACTGGAGTTCCGCTGTGGCGACCCCTAACTGGGAAAAGCTGAAAGACACAAACAAGTGATGTTTGAAGGCATTAAATGTGAACAGTCATGATTATTTTGCAAAGAGGAAGCTGTGGCCATCCACTGTATTAATAAGCTATACATACTATATAGCTACATGTCTGCTCGTGTATGCACTAAAATGCTTGTTAATAACAATGAAAACATTTTTCTACCTTCAGTCTAAATTTAGATGTTATTCTTTCAGCTTTTCCTGGTTAGGGGTCACCACAGTGGATCACCTGTCCACTCTTGATTGGCAGTGGGAGGTTATGGAGTCAAGTTGCCAGCCCACACTCACACCTAGGGCCAATTTAGAGTGTCCAATCCACCTACAGCATGTCTTTGGGAGTAAACCGGAGCACCTGGAGGAAACCCACGCGACCACAGGGAGGACATGCAGATTCCGCACACAAGGCACCCCAGCCAAGGATCAAACTAGAGAACCTCTTGCTGTGAGGTGGCAATGCTAACTGCTGCACCACTGCTGCCACCCACTCTAAGTTTAGATGTTACACATTTTAAAGCATGGAGGTTGTTCAGTGTAGGATACTTAACTCATATACCTGGCAGATTCCTCACAACATGCTGTAGAATACAGAAGAGCAGTTCTTAATATAACAACATTTATCACTGAATTAAACATTGAGATGTGTGTTTTAATAATTATAATCTCAAAGGCAAAGTGTGAGCAATCATTATTAGCATTACCCAGCTCGAGAAGTATAATTTCCTGGTAAAAACTGCTACATTAGACTTTATTTCTCATATTGCATGGCATTATGAGCATTTGTTTTCCATTTTAAGCTTCTATTTGCCTTTTTCCTGTTTCTTTCACTGTGCTTCTTACTTGTTAATGCCGTCTCTGATAGAATGAGAGATGTGACTGACTCTCTTTCTGGTTATGCTACAGTGAGCTCATGCTGTAAGAAGTCCATCAACCTTGGGTTCTTTTGATTGAAGTTAGTTTTTGACATTTATTTATTTTATTTATATATTGCTGGGTGCTTTCCATTTTACCTCATGGTGCTGGCATATGCTGTACATTAGATGTTATGCTGCTTTACTTTTGTCACCAAAGCAGTGAAACCAGTTTTGTGATGTAGGTAAAGCAGCCTAATAATATTCTAATTGATTTAATTTGTTACTTAGGAAGCCTTTATCACACACTATATCAGCAGTAATACACCTTACCGAAGTGGAATTCAACACTTGATTCTGTGAGAAGAGGGTTAAAGCCCTAACTAGAACAGAGGCAACCCAAGTTTGACTTGTAGTTGGGTGCTGAAAGAGCTGGGTGGGGGTGGAGGGTAATGAGTGGCCAGTCTTAGTTCACCCATCCTGGGATGAGATAGAATAGGTGGTTTTGTTCAGCTGATTGCTGCCATGCAAATAGATGTTTGCATAACAGTGAAATGGCCAGTACCTAGGATGTGGGCTTGGCAATCCAAAGTGATGGCAGCTCTTGCATCTTTTGCATGAGCAAGGGGAGGGTACTGGTAACCCTGTAGTGATATGGGTGCTCGTGGAAGCCACCAGAAGTGGAATAAGGTCTCTAATGATTGACTTCAACAATTGACTAAGCTTCTGGTGTCATTTTAAAGGAATCCAGTATCTGTCTGTCTGGGATGACATGATCGACAGACCATGATGCTTTGCTAGAGATGGCCTGCACCTGTCACCCTTGGGATACTGGCTAAGGCTCTTGCCACCCCTATAGTGCCATTTTTAGGCAAGGTTCAAATGACAAATTCAGCACCATAACAGGTACAAGCAAGCAAATTCTGAGGGTAACGCTACTCAATGCTAGAAGTCTAAACCTCAAAATGCACTTACTCGAGGCACTCTTTAAAATGGAGAACATTGACATCTGTGCAGTGACAGAAACCTGGTTCAAGGATCCAGACAGCACTCCTGCATTACCAGGCTATAATTCATACCACACCTTTTGGCCACCTAACCTGGACCAAAAGACTAAAGGCAGAGACGCGCCCATATTTATTAAGGATATCCACACCTCCAGGCTAGTTGCTCAACATAATGCATCTCAGATTATCCAGGTGCAACTAACTCTGGGCAAGACCGCAATCCAAATTATAACTTGCTACAGATCCCCCACCATGCCCCAGGATTCCCACTCCATTAGGGTGTTGGGATGTACCCTAATAACTTGATATACTGGAAAATATTAGGGTACATCCCAACACCCTAATAATGGGTGATTCCAACTACCCTGCCATTAACTGGGAAAACTACTCATGTACCAACTCTTTTGCTCAACGTTTTCTGGAATTCATAAATTCCAGTGCCTTGGATCAACTTATCCACACCCCCACCAGGGGCAGCAATATCCTAGACCTGGTCATTAACAACATGGGCAACCGGTGTTCCAAGCCAGAGGTCAATTCCTCGTTGGTCAGATCCGACCACAAGCTAATCACCCTAGACATCCACATCCTGGCCCCCACCCCCATTAGGGAAACCACTGTAAAAAATTTCTCCAAAGCCAACTTCACGCTTCTTCAGATAGAAGTGGCAAACTTCATAACACCCATGCAGTTGGACAATAGAGGTACAACTGCTGAATCCTACAGAAATGCACTTTATAAGCACTTACACGAGTGCATGGATCATGCTATCCCTAACAGAACCAAGATGCTATCCACCAAAAAAATGGAAGCCAATCTGGTGGTCCCCTGCCATAAACAAACTCTACAACAGAAGAAAGAAACTGTTGCAAAAAAGAGTAAAATCCCATGATTGGAGGAACTCCATGGTCAGCCTCAGTAAGAAGCTGAGATACCTCATAAAATCCTCCAAAGCTAGTTACGAAAACAAAATCATCACTGATTCAAAAGACAGCCACAAAACATTCTATAGCTATGTCAAGAATCTCAATGGCAGCACTCAGATCTGCTCTGAGCTACAGCACAATGGCACTAAATATACAGAATCAACTGATATTGCCAACATCCTGGCAGATAGGTTCAGTGCTAACTTTACCCCCCTCTCACCCCCTAAAGGGCCCATCTCTATACCGGAAGAATGCAAAGTTCCTGTAATCACGTCTACACAGGTAAAAACTACACTCTCCAAAGCCAAGAACACAGCATCCATGGGACCTGACAACATCCCAGGCGGCGTTCTACACAAACTACAGAACGAACTGGCACCCCCTCCTTAGTACCATGTTCAGTCATAGCCTCACCTCAGGCTTTGTGCCCACTGAATGGCACACAGCGATGGTTATCCCACTCCCAAAGAGGGAGCCACCACAAACTCCAGGAACTATCGCCCCATTAGCTTGATGAGCCTGGTCTGCAAGGCCATGGAACGTATCATCATGAAACTTATAAACAAAGACATTGGTAATCTCCAAACTCTGGACCCCACCCAATTTGGGTTTGTAAAAGGCAGATCATGTCTCCTAAACCTGATAGACTTCTTTGAAGCAGTCACCAAAGCCGTAGATGAGGGTAAGGTGGTTCACACAGCCTGTGTAGATCTCGCCAAGGCTTTCTACACATCCCCCACTCTGGAATTATAGATAAACTCACTAAACTAAGTATAAATCCCTATGTCACAAGATAGGTTGCCAACTGGCTCACTGGCAGAACCCACACTGTAAAAGTAGCAGACTCCAAATCCGACTTCAGACCAGTGACAAGTGATGTACCACAGGGTTCAGTCCTGGGTCCTCTCCTGTTTGGTATCTACTTCTCTGAAGTACAGGCTAACACAGAAGGTCTTTGGCTAATGAAGTTCACAGATGACTGCAAACTAGGAGCCATAATCAAAACTCCTAACGATGTGGACATCCTATAAAAGGGCCTCACTGAGACAGATGCCTGGTGTCAAAGCCATGGCCTCAAGCTCAATGTCAAAAGGTGCATTGTCATCCCCTTTGGTAAAAACTCTATACCCATGAACTACTACATAGGTGGTAGTCTACTCAACACCAAAAGTGTGATAAGAGACCTTGGGATACAGGTGGACAGTAGTCTCTCCTTTGATAATCACATCGCCACAGTAGTCAGGAAATCCTTCTACGTGGCACACCTCATCACAAAAGGTTTCTCATTCAGGAAAAAAGAGGTCATTGTTCCCCTCTACTCATCACTCATTAGACCCATTATAGAGTACAACACCTCTTTTGGTATGTACCTCACAAGACATCTACAACAACTGGAAAGGCCGCAGAAATACCTCACAAAGAGGACTACCGACCTCAAACAGATGCCCTACGCAAACTGTCTCAAAACACTCCAGCTTTACTCTGTTGCTTGTTGCCTACTCACAAGTGATCTCTGCCTAACATACAAAGCTATGTCAAACCCAGAGCTGCTGGACATGCTCCACTTAAAGAAATTCCAACCCCTCCGAGCTACAAGCTCTAGGGACCCAAACCTTGTTGCCACAATAAACAGAACATGCTGGAGGGATAGATTCCTGTCCCAGAGACTTCCCATACTCTGGAACAAACTACCTATCTATATCAAACAAAGCTCCTCAGTAGCACTCTTCAAGAAAAATCTTGATGATTGCATAGGAAATAGGAAATTCACCCCGGGGATGACCTCTGTGGCTCTGCTCAACAGGGGCACAGGAAAATTATTTTCTTGGGTGGCAAAAGCCAGGGTACCTTTTTTGGCTGGGCTTATATAGGCCTTAGGGCCAGTAGCCTAGTACCTACCTATGAACCTATGAACAAACATGCCACCATTACAATGATGCTGGTGAGAGCACTAACCACTGCCAGTGCTCCTTGGATGATGGCGCAACTTGCTCACGCACCTTTACATCTTTTTATTTATTTTATTTTACATTTGTTGACCGGATTAGACGGGCTGGGCAGGTGCCCTTTTTCAGCAGTGACCCGGGGAGAAAAGCTCCATTTAATACAAGTAAAAAAATAAGATAAAAATAATACAGCAGTCAAGTATTAATATGCCACAGCTTATTCTAACAAATAGTGTAAGCAATGAAAAAAAAGTTAAGAACTCTAAAACAGTCTATACAGTACAATCACAACAGAAAAAGTAGACTACTTACAGTATTTACAATACAATTTGATTAAACAGTAGTTGAGAATAAAGGCTTTATAGAGTAAGGGAATGTAGGGATGTAGAGTGGAATAGTATGCCAGAACTGAAGAGGGAGAAAGAGGGAAAATATGTATATATTTTATGGTGGCTGAGTACAGTGGCAGTCCCAATGATTTTTGAGGTGGTCTTTTAATGCTGATTTGAATACTTTTGTGTTGGTAAGGGACCGTACTTCTTGAGGCAGTTTATTCCAGGACATGGATGGGTGATAGCTATACAGTTTACATCCAGTTTTAATTTTGGGTTTATAAATTTGGAGTAAGTTTTGATTAGTAAAGGATCGAGTGAATAATGGAGAGTTGAGAGAGTGCAAGATGGTGAGGTAGTTCTAGCCAGTCCATTTTTTTTAATGAGATGCAGTGATGGGATGTATAGTTTTGATTTGCTGCAAAATGTGCTATTTTATTATAGGAGGTTTTGAGCTTGGTCAGAAGGGTAGAGTCAAGATTAGTAAGGATCTGGGAGCCATACATAAAGCTGGGTAGGAGGTATGATTGAGAGAGTGTAATCCTGGCATCAGAGGAAAGACATTTCTTTGATCTGTAAAGTAGTCCTAGTTTTTGATGGGCCTTTTTGATACAGTTATTGATATGTATGTCAAACTTCAATTGGTCATCTATGGTTATTCCTAAGAGTTTGGTGCAGGACTCTACTTGTATGGAGGTGTTGTTCAGAGATAGTATGGAGAAGGTAGATTTAATATAGGATAGATTTTTAGGGAGAAACAGTAGCAGTTTTTTTTTTTTTTTTGGCTTGAGTATGAGTTGATTGTCCGTAAGCCAGGATTCTATTGAGTTAAAGGGAGTTTGGGTGGCAGAAGGTAGTTCAGAGATGGAGCTGGCAATTGTAGTGATGGTAGAGTCATCAGCATATTGAACTAGAGAAGTCAAGGGGGAGGCAGAGTAGAGATTGTTAGTGAAAATATTGAAGAGTAAAGGCCCTAAAATAGAGCCTTGGGGAACTCCCATTTTGACAGGTAGAGGTGGTGTGAGTTGTTGTGTCTTTTGGCTTTTCCCGGTTAGGGGTTGCCACAGCGGAACTCCGGTCTGCTAATGATTGGCAGCTGATTTTTACGAGAGGTGGTGAGAGCACAGACTGCCATTTGACAGATTGGGTCGATTGGAGAGGTAGCTAGAGAACCACAAAACTGCTTCTGTTTACTTGGGATATGCAGTAAGGGGGAACAAATGGGCTTGAGACACATTGTGGAGTCCTGGAGCAGTATACAAAGTCTAGCTGCTGGGTGTGTGTGTGTGTGTGTGTGTGTGTGCAATGTACTGTACTTGGTGTGTTATCCATACCAAATTGGGACTTGAAGGATCCATATTTGACACACTGACCATATCTAAGACTAACACCTTTCCTGGACTTCATGATGTATCTGTGTTAGTACAGTAGACAGCACCACTATGCAGCCAGACTTCTCAAGGACTAAGCCCAGTGGCACTGAATGACTTAATGCTTTTTCTTAGTGACATAATGATGGTTTCAGCTATGTGCCTGGGTTGCCACTGCTTCCTCTGATATGTATGATGTGTAGCATGGCCTGTCAGCAAACATAAGCAAACTTACTGAGCTGTCATTCCTTAACTGTTAGCAAAATAAGAAGTGGTTCCTGTTTTCCACCTCTAGTCTCGCCATACCGAGGATCACTGATGAAATGAAACATACAGGCCCTTTCCACATTCCCCTTGTCATGTCCATATTCATTACCAAAAGTATAATACGACCATCCCATCTCACACCTTGTCATATCCCCGATTGTTGCAATAATAATAATAATAAAATAGTCTCCACCCCATGATAAAATACACATTGAGTGTTATGATCACTTACTTAGTTCTATAAACAATCTTATGCAAAGGTGCAGTTCATAAAGCAGATGTGATGTGCCTCTAATTTCCATTTCACTTCAGTTTTGGAGGTATAATTTTCTGTGTAAAAAGATAATGCTTTACCATTCCTCTGACAATATGGAGATACTTGCATGCAGGATGACAGCTGTCATGAAAATCCTGTGTCACCCTGTTCCTAGAGAAAATGTAAAACCAGATGCATATGTTGCACCAAAATGCATCTGACCCCTGCTGTGTGCACATAGTCCACTTGGGAATTCTGAGTACTGTTAGCAGAGAGACACTTTCTTTATTTCCCTGCTAATTATCTTTGCAGTGAGTTCACGTGATGTTGAGCTTTATGGAAATGATGCTGAGATCATGAGTGTAACCTGGCAGACCGAGCTAGCCATGGTGAGGGAATTAATTTTAAGGGAGTAGGATTTTTGTCCAACACAAGGCTATCTGCATCCCACCTTCAAACACATAAAGGAAATTAAAAGGGTGTGGATGAGTCTGCAAAGAAGACAACTCTTTCGAGAGTGATGCATCCCTGTTATGTCACCAGCTGTCAGATTAAAGGCTTCTGCTGTAAGAATTGTAGCACATCTGCTACATTTTTAGTTCCATACCTAAGATATATACCAGAAAGAGAGAGAGAAAAACAGAGAAAAGGAGAATTACATGGGGGGTGGGGGTGGGGGTGGGGTGGCAGCACAGATGTTTGTAGTATACCTCAACAATTTCATTATGTTATGTCCTGACTGTCATTATGCCTCAGAGTCAGAATCCGCTATTTACTCTTTGTTACTTATCATGCAAGTGCCTTAAATACCCCCTTATAAGTAATATGTTTATACCTGGATAACCTCTCAGCTACAGTGAATGCATTTACTGTATTTAGAATATCAGCTGGTCCCTCATATGTAACTGTGGTAGTGCAGTTATCTACATGGACCCTTTTCAGATTCAGCCCTAGAGTGCTGCTGGTTAAGTGACTTGGTCAAGTTGTACACTAGGCAAATGCAAACCATGGGAATCAAACCACAGAAGTGGCTTGTTAACAGATGAGAGCCTTAATACTTTGCGCTTACCGCCAGGCAGAATCCACAAACTATATTTAATTAATTCTGAAGATCTATATACTCAATAAGTGTGACTCATTTGTTTGCAATAGTAGAAATGAGATGTGTTGATATAATAAAAATAATTTTTTAGATTGGAGGTTTAACAGTATTTCTTAAATGAAGTAAGGTAGCATTGTAAAAGAAAATAATTTACTGATGTTTGTAGGAGGGCTAACAATATTTCTTAAATGAAGTTATGCAGTGTTCGAAAAAGAACATTTCCTAATGTGTAAACAGTAAAAAATGGTCACAAAAAAGTCCAAACCAAATAAAGACAAAAATAAAGAGTTGTATAACTTTCTTTCATTTTAAACCATTAAAACTTCTTTAATGGTTTAAAATGAAAACGCTCATACTAATAATAAAACGTTTTCGTTTTACAGCTCTTTGTTTTTGTCTTTATTTGATGCGCAAACAGGATAAACAGCTGAGAAATAAAACTGCATAGAGACTAATGTGTATTGTTACGCACTATATGCAAAATAAATGAGACAAACTATATTAAAATATGGTATTTAATACTTTCATTTGAATTTGACCTTAAGTATTATAGTACTGAACCCCAGCCACTGTGTATCCCAGATGTGAACGCATCAAACATTTACCGGTACATGCCAGCAGTATTGTCAGATAAGAGCTGCTTTCCATAATGTACAATACCTTTGTATGTTTTAAATATGACAGCTGTGTGTACTGTAAAATAATCTTCAATGGAATTAATACCATTATACTAAATTGATGCTTATTATTAGAAATCGTATGACTTGGTTAACGATGAATCTTTTGCATACACGAGGAAATGTAGATGTCAGCTTTTTGTACTAGGCTGTACTCTTTTTTTTTTTCTTTTGAGTCAGAATATCTCAACATTTGCCAAAAGTGAGAGAAAAGTACATTTAATAATGAGATTTAAAAGTATTTATTGGCAAATACTCAAGTGGACTTGAAATACGATGGGCTTGAAAATGTGCGTGAGGGAGAACCTATGAATCTTACTAAGAAGTAGAACTTATTTGGACTTGTAAGCTTAGTTATTTCATAGATCCATCGTTTAATGACATGAATAAACCTGAAATACATATACCGAGGCAATGTCAGTATGCATATAATACGGCTTCTGTGCTTAAATAAGGATTAGTATTTTGTGGTGCTGCCGCGGTAGCGTTATCGCCTCACAGTAAGACGCTGTTGGGTTCGATTCTCAGCTAGAACGTGTTCTGCGTGGAGACATGCGTGAATGGGCGTACCTTCGTTGAAGGTTGTGCGTCAGGGCTGGTAACTCGGCACGTAAAAATCAACTGCCAATCATGAGCGGATCGGATTTCCGCTGTGGCGACCTTTAACCGGGAAAAGCCGAAATACTCAAACAATTTTGTATTAACCAAACAAACTGATTCTGCACTGACATTTCAAATGACTAATTTTTCTATTATAAAATGTTTTAGTTTTCTGTTGCTAAACTCTGATCGTTTTCTATTGCTAAAATGTGCTTCCTTTTTATTATACTATAATCTGCTTGATATACACCACTTAAGTCTCAGCTCGACACAACTTACAGCCAGTAGATTTCCCATGTGGGAATTAACCCAGAGAAAGTGCTGTAAAGGTCCTAGTTTATCTTTAATTAAAAATTAATTTTATGGCTTATGTTGCATTTGTTGATCTGCATGCAGGCACATACTTCAGTGTCCCACTGGATGCATCAAGGCAGCAGAAGTGTCCCTTCAGCTGGCCAAAAATACATTCCTCCACTTTGTGTTTCTGCATACACAGTGTTATATGCTGCCGCTTATGTGCTGGAATTTGAAAGAGTCATTTCTGATTATTAAGAATAACTTTGTGAAGCTGTAGAAGTGAAAGCAGCAGCGGCAGCAGTATTTATGAAAATGTGTCAGCAATCGTGATTTATCTAAAAAAGAGGAGGGATTGCAGTAATGTATACTGAGGAACTGTGGTTTAACTATCAGACAGTGGGGGAAAGCAGCTGTAGTATCTGTTCTTGGTATTATGTACCTACTTAGAAAATTTCTTAATTTTGAATATAATGAAGATTGGACTTGTGCATTCAGTTCATAGAACTTCCAGAATGTGACTCCCCAGAATAAAATGATATGCCAGGGCCTATTCTAGTTATATGGCAGGTGTTCACTCTATAAATTAGTATGTTTTTTACACAAGGAAGTCTCATGGACCTGCTGGTCCTAAAACTGTGGCAGTTATATGAAGCAGATGGCTTCTAAGTGCTCTTAGACATTGTATACACACACACACACACACACACACACACACACACACACACACACACACATATGCATACCTTTTTTATTGAGTAATCCCTTCATTGAAGTGTTAGACAGCTTGTTGAGCTTTACTGGCTTTCTTACCTTGAGACTGTATGGTATATTATTTTTTAATATTTCCCCCTTTAACTAGTGACCATTAACCATTTCTGACGACCTATCTCTGCTGTCTTTTTTACAAAAGTGGGGATATTATGGCTCCATTTTGTCAGTGTGCAGCATTTCTGAATAAGCCTACTAACTCTCCCCCCAATTCTAATGTATGGTGAGATCACTGCAACAGATATGTGCTTCCATGTGAGTACTTAGATCTCCACTTCAAAGCCCAGAGGAGATTCATTATTCCCCCATAATGATGCCTGGTACTGTTTGATGGATTAAGACCTTTGGAATTCATAAAGGGTCCTAGTGCAGCAGGAAAACCCAACACCTACATGGTGAGACAAACAGAGCTGGCTAGTGCTGCTTCCTACCTGGCCAAGCCTCTGGCAATTGATTCACTACTGAAGCCAAGATCACCAGCTTCAGACATAGGAGCTCTCCCTCTATACTTGTAGGCTAGCTGGATATAAGTCAATACTGCCTAAAATACAGTTTGATCCTCTGTAGCACATTTGGTTTTACTTGTATACTCATCTATGTGTTATGCATGGTGGCCCATTTTAACTGTCTATATGTTACATCTGTCATGTTCCTTTGCCATTTTACATGCTACATGTATATGCACTGAGGATTTACATCAGTTTGTCTTGGTACTTTAATCAGATCAAGGACAGGTGTGTCATATCCTTAAACTGTCTTTTAGATTTTATCATACCTGTTTTGCTGCTAGCAGTGTGCGTCTGCACTGTGCATAACTCTCTCTGTCATGTGACTGCACAGTTTTGCCTGCAGCAGCCATTTCTATGTGCTAGCCTTTTACCTTGTTGTTATGTGCTACTGTATGTTGAGGCCCTATCCCTTCATTCATACTTCTTTCAATGGCTCTAACACTCAGAAAAATAATTACACCACCATTTTCCTATTTTTTTCATAGAAGTGCCACTTCTTATACATATCTTATTTGCTCATAGCCTGTCTGTAAGTGTATGAAATATGCCATTAAATAATACAGTAGTTTCTTAGTTACTGAAGATATATTTCACATTCATGTTTAGCAGTTACTTTTTTTGTAAGGAGTTAATGATCTTTTTTTTTGTACTAATTAACTTTGTTTTATTCAGCACTGTTTTTAATTTTTTTTATTTCTATATTAGCCACTACTGTTATTCGTATTTACTCTTGCATTTGTGTCCTTGTATAGTCATACATTACTCGGTTTGTATTCATTCAGTTTGCTCCTAAAATTAGTTTGTATAGTTATCCATCTGCATATGTGCTGCTGTTGGTATCAGACTCTATCAACAAATGCTAAGTAAACATAACGGTCCTCACCTTAGATGATTTGATTATTCTTTCCTACTAGTATTTATCTGTTTAAGCTTGGGTTTGTGTAAAAAAAAAAATAATAAATATATATATATATATATATATATATATATATATATATATATATTTATGTGTGTGTGTGTGTGTGTGTACATGTAGGTAGTCTTCAAATATATTCAGCTGTTCAAAATGTAGTCACATGGGTAATGGTTCTCTGTATCTGTACATGAGTATGTATGGAAAATGAGAAATGATCCTCATTTCATTAGGGCTTTAATCCTTTGTACCCAAAATTGCATAACAAAACATTTATATATATCTATGACTACTTTTAACATACTTCGTATTGGGGAACTTCATCTGTTTAAAGAGTTAAATTTTGGGATTTGTACACAAGCCCTGCAGGACTTTACAGTGTTATAGAGCCCACAAGCCACAGTGCAACATACCTTATAGCAGGACCAGCACAGCACCAGGAGGTGAGAAAAGAACTGCATGCTAAAGTAATGCAGTCACGTTATGGAGAGAAGCAGCATTAGGCAGGCAGAGCAAAGTACAGGTGACCAGGTCACTGGATGTCATAGGTCAGACAGAGAAATATGTTTAAGGCAGTGTGTTCAAACATCCAACAAAGTGTCACATCTCTGTGAAATGGCTATTGCCAGGTACCTTAAGGAGGGCCAGCACAACAAAGTGCCAATTAAGTTCATCATTTAAATGTAAAGAGAAGGACCATTGAAAATTACAAGACTCAGGAGAGGAAGCAGATGAAAACATACAAGGATAAACATAAAGAATGAGAAGTGACAGTGGGAAAAAGGATATCATATTTTATTTGGGGGAAAGTTTTACATTTGAAATATAAAGAGATTTATAGGTAGGTGAGAATGGCAGTGCAGTGACAGAGGGAGCAGGGAAGACAGCCGAGGCAGACAAACACAAAACATACATATAGGCAGATAGGGGCAGTATTGACAGATAAGGTGAGGACTACAGTGGATCTGCTACTGTATGGGGAATGACTCCTAAGACAAGTGAGCACCTGGATGGGGAATAGGGCAGAGGTACATGGCAGATTTCAAGCTGGCCCAGAGTCCAACTCCTGCAAGTCTGTGTAGGCTCAGGTTCCTGTGACCTGATGGTTGAGGTTTGCTGGTCACATGACTTGACCAGCTATGTCAGGAGGTACGCCACAGTTATGAGGTGGGAATCCCAGTGTTGGCTCACTTTGGATAACATTAATCTCTACAACTGCTGCCAAAAGACCACAGGGACCCCACAAGGCCATTATCAGAAGAAACGACCCTTATTCCTCATCCTGAAAAGTAGCTGCCTAGGCCATTGGTCAGCCTCCAGATTGTCCTCAACAGAGTGATTGCATTGTCTGCTGAGAATCAAATCTGGTATCTTTTGGTGACCTAGCACCAGAGGCATTGACTAGAACAGGCTGAGGCCACTGCCACTGCTTCACTGCCACAGCTACAAATAGGACTGCAGAAGGCATGTCAAAAGTAGGAAAGTTAGTACACTGATAGACCTGTTAACACAATAGTTTTTTTTTAAAACTTACAGTAATGCTGTCTGTCTCAACCTAAACCCTTCCTCCCACTCTAGCAAAAGGTTAGTGTAGTTCTAGCACTGTTCATTACAAATGTAGCCCTGCACTGTACTCAACACCCATTGGGGTGGCAACAGCAGGGTTGAAAAGAAAGCTGGGTATGAGGGTTGTGGGGATGTAGCACTAGTCCATCTGTGGATGGTGTACTGTGGGTTACACCCACATACATCTATGCAGCAGGTGCAACAAATGATAAATTGATATTGCATGCCAAGAACAAGACATGAGGCTTTGACAAAGATATGTCCCCCACACAAGAGATGGACCACCGAGGCTGAAGTGTCTCATAGAGTTGGGAGTTCCTGGTGTATCTATCTGGACAGGGGAGTGGATTCTCAAGTTTGGTGGAGCTTCAATTTTGGAGTTAGGCTGGCAACAATCCCCTGAGTGCCTACAAGTGAGGCACCAGGTTAGTAATATTCATAACATATCCATATTGTACAGTACACTGTATATATACCAGGATTTCTTTACTAAGAAACTTCTGCATACCTGTCTTTCAGGTAGCTCTGAATTGCAGTTCTAATGCCCTGCACTACAATGTATGCTTGCATGTGTTAGTATGCTATTATATTCATAATGTGTCATAAACTAATACTCAGAACACAGGAAGAGGGAGTTTAGGCATATGTATGACTGCTGCTTCAAGTATCTTTTGTTCCTGCTTACACAGGGTATACTAACCGAGTGTCCAGCACCAAATGATGGTATATATGCCTGATATCAGAAGGTCACTTCTAGGTGAAGGCATGCACATGATACCAGCAACACTAGCATAGGAGGGTCCACACACATCCCCCTACATACAATGCCCCTGGAACAGGGACAGGGCAAACCCTCAGCTTCACCACAGGTACATAGGAACAATACCAGATAAATGATCATGAGAACCATAAGATACCTTTTTTCTTTGCAAGAGCAAGAAATAAAACATATAAATACTTCCTGATTCGATCCACACAACTGGTTTTCATAACTTGCGTCTGGAAGGAGGTACCGCAACTTCTGCTGTAGGACTACCAGATTCAGGAACATTTTTTATCCTACAGCTGTGAGACTTATTAATACAGACACCAACCATAGTACATGATACACTAAAGCTTCTTTTTTTCATTTAATCCTGCTGCTCAGAGCAATTAGCGCCAACATTACTATTATGTGATATGATGGCTATACTGAGTCACGTCTAAGGTTAACAAGTGCAATATGGTAACTAAACAGCTGCTATTCACTAGTCTCTATTTATTCTCTATCTTAACAGTGTAGGGGGGTTGGTGGTGGGTATTTATTTATTATTTATCAATGGATAATGGGTATTGAATGTGTTTATGAAACGTGAACTACCACTTGCATGTCATACGTGTTATTTTCTTTCTTATGTTATTCTTTGATACCGCTGTATCTGTATTATTTGCACTGCATTTCTCTCATGAGCTGACATTTGTAATTTTGTTTAGGCTGCACTTGTGTGGTCAAAAATGACAATACAGTTTCTTTGAATCTTTGAATACCTAGTCTTATTTATCTTTTAAGTAGACATACTTAAGTTTATGTCTCCCTTTTCAAGAACTTAACAGTGCTCACTTCCCAAACTGAGCAGGACTTTACATTACAATCCTGGTGTAAAATTTGTATCTACCCATCCAGCTATGAAGACTAGCTTTAAAGTTATCAAAGTAGCACTTTGTTTAACCAGCTTTTATCTTGCTCCATAGACAAGGAATGCACTGAATTATTTATTTTTTGGCATATATTGTGTCCCTAGCGTAGATGTTTGCATACCCACTGGTTTTATAAAGTCTTTCATCACTCAAAAAGCAAACAATAGATGACCTTGGAACAGCCCGTAGGGTAAGTACTGAATATAATGAAGAGTTCTGTTACTTTATCGAGTGTGTTTGACAGACATCTTATAACTCATTCAGAGACCCTATCCCACATGGCATCTGTGAGCCACACTACCTCTAATGTGAGTGCACACTCCATAGGGGAGAGGTTGGTGATTCACTGTGCTAACATGTCCCCAGGGCTATCCCTAATTGGGATGTAACACTTGGTGAAAATCAGTGACTACAGATGCCAGTGATCTAGGCAAAGACAGCTGTTATCCATTGCATTAGAGTGTGCTGCATGGCTTGTGAGATGATCTGCAATACCGGTATAGTGTATAGATTAACATTCAGTGCATTTGCAATGACATTGAGTATAGGGCCCGGGAGCAGACAGTGCTTGGAGATGACCTGTATGCCATATTCTCCATGGCCATCGAGGAGGGTGCAGATGCAAGGTAGCCACTCACAGCCAGAAAATGCATGTGATGTAGACCACTCCTGAGGACAGCATCACTGTGAGCTCTGGCCACAGCACCCATCACTCACTTGGTGTGGGTAATGTCATGTTCACAGCCACTGATACTCATCAGGCTTCTGATTTTGGACATCTCACTCCCTCTCTCTGTCACATAATTCAATACCTTTGATATTCCCTATAGGCAGATTGAGTGCCGACCCACTAACCTACATGGGTAAGGTAATGTCTGATGTACAGCATAGCCAGTAAATGCATTGCCTTGCATATGGTGAGTGTGATATGTGCATAATTTTATTCATACTGCTCCCAGTTATCAACCAGATGCAACCTCTTTGCCAGTGCCTGACTGTATTGCTCCCACCCCTGCCTTGCATGTGGCACTATTGTTGCCTGTTGATCCCCTGATTGTCCACTGTCTGTTGCTGTTGCTACTGTTATGGTGGACCATGCTGGGATGTCTTCATGCTGCTGTAGCTGCTTCTGCTTTGCCATGTTATGCAGCATAGCACAAACAACAATGATAAGTGTGTGGGTTTCTAGTACATACTGCAGTGCACCATTGGATGTATCAAGAGAGACAAATCAATTGGCCAAAAATGCATTCCACCACTTTCAGTATTTCTACATGGGCAGTGTTATATGCTATATTTGCCATACTCTAGGGATTGCAGATAGGGGGTGTTATCATCCACAGTTCCAGTGCATATCTGGCATCACCTGCAACACACAACAGTCACAACATTATATGTGGCCTGCTACCTGCTTCCATGGTAACTGTATATTTTGCATCTACCTCTGTGTGCACCTACCAGATAGATGATGTTGTGGAAAGTCCCCCAGCTATGTGTGCACCTACTAAAGAGATGCATCTGTGGAATGTCCCCCTACATAAACTGTGAGTGTAGGTCAGACATACATATATGTTCATGCTACACTAGTGGTTAAGATTTAATTTTGTATTGTGTAAGCCAGTAGTGTGCGTTTAAGGGGTTTTCCCATTTTCTTCACTGTGATACAACTGTGGAGATTATATATATTTATAATTTTGGTAGGTGTTTTCTTTGTGTTTTTTAGGGCTCTTGTTTCATCATTTTGAATGCTGGGCAGAAAAAACGATCATCAAAAATGTGTAAGTAAACCAATGGGTCAGATGTGTGCCATGTGTGTGCGTGAATATATGGGGAAACTTGCAGATGATACCCTAGGCATTACACACCATATGACAGGTGATGGAGTAGAAGCCTTTCCTTTTTAAGTATCTTACACCCCGTGGGACCAGTTGGCACTTTGAGGGCAATGTGCATGTTGTCAGTGGCTCCCAGGACTATAAGGCAATGGGCTATGCTGTCAAACTCACATAGTAGTGCTTCTCTTCTCTGTTGGCCTTGAGAACCATATATTTTTCTTCACCTGCTGCAGCATGATATTGAAAAAACTGTGTATGATATGCAAGGTTGAAGGCTGTGATATTCCTTGCATGTCCCCATTCATCACTGAATTGTCCATCTACCTAGGATGGTTAAACCTATATGTACATTACTGTCCAATGGGATGGGGAATTTATGCAGCCCCCTTGAGTCTGTTAATAGGTGACATAATTCTTTAAGCTGTCGTATGGCCCACCTATCCACATGGAAGAACTCTGTGATCTGTTGGTCAGTTAAGTACTGGTAGATAATGCACTGACAAGGCATGTTACATCATTGGAATTGACTGTGAGTGTGGCCACTAATACATGGTTTTGACTATAGCTACTGCTACATTGTATATTGACTGTAAACCATCAATCCTTAGGATTCAGAATATGCCTATACCATGACACAGTTAGCCTATATTAAACATCTCTGGATTACTAGGCCATATTTTATATTAAAATTTGCATAATCATTGTGCCTCCTTTGCATCTTAAATCTCATTTCCATATCATGGTCATGCTGCATGTGACAATGCGAGGTATTGCCAGCTATGCCAGGAGAAGTAGCACAGTGGATGTGTAACATATGCCAGCACAACTAGCTGGAATTTTGTAAAGAATTATATGCCATTTGTATATCAAACTGATTTGTACAGGTGTTTGTGATGAAAATATATTTGTGAGGTTTGCTTGTACTGAAAATTTTCCAACAGTGGGTCCTACTGGACAGAAAAAAAATAAACATGCATGTAGCAACTGATTAAATGTTTGCAATGTAACTGTTGAAATGAATATAGTGTAACAGAAGAGGTTAATCATAAATCAGCTGCAGCTAACTTTGAAAAATGTTTTGAAATTAAATTACTGGGCCTAGGCCATAAATATGTTATCTCAGTTTTGAATGAAGTCAGAGATGCAATGTCTGTAAAAATATGGTTTGTTAGTCTCTGTAGAAAGAGCAGAAGTGTTAAAATTGTTTTACAACTTCCAGATGCTGCAATAAACTTTAGCCAAGCTCAATATATGTATTGTAACACGTGTGCTACATCCTGGCAGCTTGTAATAATGGGGGTAGCATGGGAACCAGAAGTCAGATGTATATGATGTAATTCTGTAATCAATTACTAAAAATTATGTTTTAATACTAGGTGAGGCTGAAGTCTCGGGGCATGCTGTTTTTGGAACCTGACATAAAAGGACCCCTCACCTACTTCATCTTCTCTTGGTCTAGTAAGTAACCAGGGAATACTAATTCTTTAGCTCAGTCAGGAAAATATAGTGAGATTAGTTAAGTACTCTTTTTCTGTATCTATTCACCTGTGTTATTTTTGACATTTCCTGTGACTGGACCTCTGGTGTTTATTGTAAATAGATATTTAGTATTTTCATGTTCTTTTATTATTTATTACTAAATATATTTTAACATTTCATTGTGGCTGGTCGTTTAGAGAATATTTTTAACCTTTGAGAGTACTTATATCTATTGGTGACACCGTGGCCACTCCTGAAAGCCTGGCTGTTTGGTCAACATTACCATTTGTATTAATATTAATTTCACTCATTATAATTGGGTACCCTTGTAAAAGCCTTAGAGTAGCTGGCTTTGGAGTGTCTGGTGGCAATAACTACCTTATAGTCTGGGCAGAAGGGGGCATAGCTAGTAAATCTGTGCCAGCCTTTCCCAATTGTGTTTGTGTGTGTGTGTGTGTGTGTGTGTGTGTGTGTGTGCAAATTCAATCTCAAAGAGTGTGTGTGTCAGCTGCTGGGAGCAGGGACATAGAGCAATGGTTTCACAGAGAGAGTGGCGGAGGACTTGGCTTGGACACTCTTCTTAGGGCTCAACTCTATAGCTGTGCCAGTAGTGGGGAGTCTTATTTGGGATCTGGAGAGAGAGAGAGAGAGAGAGAGAGAGAGACAGAGGAAACCAGCCCCAAGAGTGAGTGTGTTCCCTGTGTACTCTTAAGGGAAATTGTGCTTGATGCAGAGAGCTGCATCTGGAAATACTGGCTGTATCAATTTTTGTTCCAAGTGAATGTCCAGTGTCAACGGCGAGGATTCAGGCTCCTTGATTAATGGTCCAGAATGGGGACATCATACTGCACACCATGCAATTTTTGCCCTTAGGCAGCCATGCTACTTGCATTTCTAGATTGCATCCTTTCTGCACATTTGTGCCACACAAATTATATTTATAAAGCACTGTATGTTAACTGCATGTGAATCCCAGCCACTGTCGCCCAGAAGAAAACTTTGAAAAACACACTAATAATATACAATAGTATTTCCATTTCATGTTTAATTTACATATGTTTCCTCACTGTTATTTATTAATTATGAAATGTGTAGAAATACATGCAACCTGTTGTTTATCCATTTAGATTTCATTTGTCTCTGTAGTTTAGTTCTTTCTGCAAGTCATCCTCCTAATTTTTTTTATGATATCATAGCACATGTGATACTAGTGCTCTGCAATCTCAGGCCTTGTGTTATAACACCATAGTACATGTGATGTGACACCAGCGCTCTGCAATATGGGTCTATATTACATTCCCGAAAGCCGACAATGTCGAATCTGACATTGTCGACACAAGAATAGGGAAACTGCAGGACATTGAACAAGTAAACGGAAATCTTCGTAAGGGGAGATTTCCATTTACATCAATGTAGTGCGGTCTTGGAGTTGGTATATGTAAGTGGCGGGGGTGTGGGGGGTGAAGGGGAGCTTGCCCCCCTGCCTATACCATTTAGTTTTTTTTTGTGAACATTCAATGTTTTAACAGTTCAATCACTAAAGGTCAACCTTTAGTGATTCGAACAGTTAAATATTTGATGTTCTAATATAGACCCCTGCAATCTCAATCTAGTCTTATGTCAGCATAGCCTATGTGACATGACAGTCCTCAGCAATCTCAGGCGTAGATAAGATAACACTGGAAGAGATGAGATGCAGTGATATAGCCAAAATTGTTAAAACTGTACATCAGCTGGTACACCAAGTTCTAGAATGCAACCTTCTGTCCCCTGAATGTAGCCCACCATTCCAAACTGTGCATATTTCTGGATGGTATACCTTTTCAGTACTGAAAGAAAATAAAGCTGCAATGACAATCATAAGCAAAAGACATGTTTATCATTTTCTAACCAGGCATTATGGGTAACAGGACATTTAACAGAATGCATGGCTTAACATCAGGAAAAATATGCCATGTTTGATAGTTTCATTTTTTTTAATTTAAGTTCTAGTATGGTGTTTTTCAACTGCCGGTCCAGCAGAAATTTCCTGCAGGTCCGTGAAAGAGTTATTGCTACTTGTACACCTGGACAGAGACAGATCCAGCACTAGATGACCAAGGTATTCACCTAGGGCCCACTGCTGCCCGGGATACTTATTTTTAGTTTAAAAAAGTGATAGGTGTGTGCAACCTGTTTTCGTCTTCTGTGTCTGTGCGACATGCTGTTTATATCTTCATCTTTTGTTTATGTGGAATTTGAATGCCAGAAGACTTTTGAAATGCGGACAATGAACAGACAAGTGAGAGGTGTGTGTGTGTGTGTGTGTGTGTGTGTGTGTGTGTGTGTGTGTGTGTGTGTATGTGTGTGTGTGTATGTGTGTTTAAGTGGTAGGTAGATAGGTAGGTAGCTAGGTGTGTATATAGGTGTGTGTGTTTGTGTGTGTATACGAGGTAGGGGTAGGGATGTATGTGTATGTGTGTGTGTGCGTAATAAGATGGAGGGAGGTGTCTCTCAACTGTCCAGATTTTCGCAATTTTTTTGTCTCATATTTTTAGTCTGGTCCTCATAAAATTTGTGTTTTTTTTGGGTTTACTGTGGCAAATCCATGAGGATAGAATTCATTAAATAATGACAGGCATTTGATTTTCAGACTATATCCTTCAGAAAATTCACTATAACACAATACCTTTTATTCTAGCAACTTTATAAGTTTGTAAGAGCAATATTTAAAGTTTGTCTCTATTTTTGGGGCTTTGTCTCACCATTATTTTGGCCTTTGCCCAGATTTTGTGTGCTAAGAGGTTGAGAGGTATTGTGTGTGTGTGTGTGTGTGTGTGTGTGTGTGTGTGTGTGTGTGTGTGTGTGTGTGCACGTGTGTGTGTTTGTGTGTAAAAGGTATGTAGGTGTGTGTGTTTAACAGGAGTGAGATAGTTAGGTGTGTTCGCTTGTGTGTATAAGAGGGAGGTAGGTAGGTAGATAGGTAGGTGCATACCCCTCAACTGTCCCTGATTTTGACTGAAATTTTAGCTCTGCCCCTCTTAATCCCATCTAAAAGTGGTGACGTTTGGAGAAAAGGTGATGAATTACACTTAATAAATAATGACAATAATTTAGAGTTACAAACTACTTTTACTTTAGAAAAATTCATATTCACTGTTGTTCTGTTATTTTGTCAATGTCTCAGGTTAATAATACAAATATATGTAAAGTGTCGCTGATTATTTCTGGATTTGTTCCTTTTTGGTTGAGAGCTATGTGTGTGTGTAAGAGGTAGGTAGCATACCTCTCAACTGTCCAGATGTTTGCCCCATAGTTTTGATCTGTTCCTCATAAAAAGGACTGAAGTTTCAGATCATATCCTGGCAATGATTTATCAGCATTTCTCACTTATGATCACACTATGTATCGATATCTTTCTCAACTGGTGAGATTATTATGTTGGCATATAACTCTCAAACAGCGATTTTTTTTTAATTAGTTCCTTATAAATAATGTTTTTTATTTCTGCCTTAGCAGTCCCCAAAATAATTGTCCTATTTTCACCAGTTCCCAAGTGTAAAAAGGTTGAAAACTACTGTTCTAGCAAATGATGATATGCAAAATAAATTATTGTTTCAAACTATTCACTTTGGCATGCATGATGTGGGCCTTGGCTGCACCCCTGAGGAACATTCAGGATACCTGATGTTGTCATCCAGCAAAGAGCATTCAGCAGCAGTTAAATAAAACAAGATAACACTGATGGGTAAAGTGAGCTGTAGCAGGTGTAGTTATTAAACAGACTGTTGACATTGTTTTGCATATGCCACATACCGTTAAATGATTAAATCATGAAACCAGTGACTTGGCCTGGGATGAAATTGTCTGCTCTGTGTTTAACTAAGGGATGAGTGATATCTAATACCACAGTTCCTCCACAAGCAGGGTAGTGGATTCCCATCACATTTCTACTACACATATGAGGAGCTTCTAATTTCTCTGTTAAATATATCACTGACTTTTAAAAATGAAGTGGACGTTATTTTGTGCTAGGCACAGTGTCTAGTCACACTTCTGTATTTATTGTTGGGGCTTACGTTGAATTCTTCCTGGAAAGTTGTTGGAGCTTTAACACCACACCTTGTTTTCTCCTTTGGAGTCATGACTCAAGAGTTCTAGAAGCTGCCAGCTATAACACAGTTCTCAGCCTTACATCTTTTTGTGCCTGCTCTCTGTAGCATGATGTCACTTGGGGTTGCTGGAAGATATGGCCTGGATCATAGGGAAATGGACGGTTCAAGAGAAACATGATGTCACAAGCATCAAAGGAGCATTGCCTGGTAGCCACTGCACAAGTTTAAATTTAGCAGTGAAAGAAGCCCCAGTTTTTAGGTGATCCTAATTATAATCTGGTGTCACTGTGTTTTAATAATGGTTCTGTTACAAATATGAATCTGAAAATTCTAATAAGATTTGCAGATCGAAGAGTTAAAGTTTACTCTGCAGACTCCCTAGTTTCCTGAAGCCGAATGTGTTTAGGACATTTTAAACGAATTGCTGGGAAGCAGGAAAATCAGCTGAGCACAGCATGTTGCAGTTCAAACTTTGGCTGCCTTGGGCAAACACACTGAGAGTAAATATTTCTTTTGGAAGGGAGTTGCGAATAGCATAGTTCCCTAATTTTGTTAGTCCAGATGTAATCCGTCTTTCTGAGTCCAAACAGTTACTATTTGGATTCACTGATCACATTCCTAGCTTGTTTGTTTCTCCTGTCCCTGAAAAAAAAAATCTACTTTTCTTCACAAATAAAACATGCATCCCATGGACATATCAGGTCAGCTAATCTGTTGCAAAAATCTCAAGTTTGCATACAGAAAGTCCCTGTACAAAACCCCTTATTGGTTGCAATTCATCTTCACTTAGATGAAATGCTAGCTGTGATACTTTTGGCTTCGTATGTGTTAAATGTAGATATGAGTGAAATTAATGCAATTGGACAGATGAACAAAGAACCTTTTCAGTCACAGCCTGGACTATTACAACAAAAACAAAGCTCACACAATAAATTAAGCAATGAAATTGTATACAGATATAAAGTCAGTTATTCTCAGAAAATATACTAAAGAACATTTTGTCCAAAAAAATATTCAGCAAATGACACATACAGCATAAAATGCTAAAGCAAGGAGCTTGCTTTAACCTGCTCTGAAATATGGGCTCACACTTATGCAGTAAGCTTCATCAAATACCACAAACTTCAAATACTAATGAACAGATTTATGCTAACTCACCTCATTTGGAGGCAACTGTATCATCCTTTTAAAATCATACATTTTAAGCATCATACTGGGGGATACCCTATTGTTATCTTTATTTTATATGAAGTCCTTCATCTCAGCCATTGTCCCATTCTTGGTTTCTTCCTCAAAAGTAAACCTTCTACCAGATGGTTAGTCATAGGTTCTGTGAAGATAGGTGAAGGCTGCCAGTGTAGCCAGATAGAAATCTGTAGATAATTCTATCATTTGTAAATATTAATGTAAGCCACAGGCTTGTTCTCTTAAATGTGAAAAGACTGCAGTGAATATTGAACTGCAAAAATGTAACAACAGTGCACTCTGCTGTTAGAAAGCTAAGTCAAGCATTTTATGACTGTCGTTGATGTCAAAATTCGGAGCTGATATGTCTGGATGAAGGAATTCTGCCTATTGTTTTTGAGGCCAGAGTTAATGGCTAGAATTTGAATGTATAAATGTCCTTTATTGCTTTGGTTTCTGACCAGGTGTAAAGAATGTAAATGTAGTTTCTGTTAGCCTGGGAACACCAGAGAAGTGTAAAGAATGATGTCATGTGAAGCAGCTCTGTGTTATCAATTTAAAGAGAGAGAATCAGAGAGCTCAGAGCATTTTGTCTTGAAAACATCCAACATCACCGGTTCTGTCTTGCTCTAGATGTAAGTAGGATTTTAGAACTGTGTTTTCTCTTAGAAATAGCTAGAAATTAGGAAGATTAGACTAACCACTGGATTCTCTATGCCTTGTACGGCATGCAAGATCGGTGCAGGAGCTCTAGCAGGCAATATGTCTGCCGTGCGATCCAGGAACAGCCTGCAGGGGCATGCATGAGCGCTCCTGCACTAGTCCTGCATGGACTAAGCCACTGTATGCAAATGACCCCATTGCAGGAGAAATCCATGCAAATGAGATGATTTTGTGATCCAGGAAGCTTGCAACCGGCCATGCAGGATTAGTTCAATCTGCAGAAATGCACTTGGTTAGTAACCAAGTACATTTCTGCAAACTTCAAAACGGACCTGTGACAGCTCCAAATAAAGGCTGCATATCAGTTAGTAAGCATGCCAATGGCCAAGCATAAGGCCATTGGCATTGCAAAGAGGCATAAAATAAAAAAATCAACCTTTATTTTTTTTAGCCTATCTCAGCTGTTTAAGCGTAGGGCAGTGGCACGCAAACGGGATCAGGGGAAAATAAGAAAATAGACCTAAAATAAGCATTCTAACTAAAATCACTATTCTGCCATGCAAGTCAATGGCAGGCAGAAGACAACATGGTCAGTGAGTAGTGGTTACTAAGGGGGGAATCTCAGTGTGAGACATGTAACTATGCATTAGCAGGCAATCCTATGCAAATGAGGGAAATGATAGTGGATCCCAGATTTCCCTAGCACGCTAGTCAGGTCCCAACAGTGTAAGAGTAGGAATAGCTTGGTGCAAGCCTAGTAGTTAGGTGACATCATGGGGGTGTGTGTCAGGCATACTGTAAGCGGATTGGAGCCCTGTGGTTCGGGTTTGCTCCTAGCTTAGCACAGTTAAGCTGGGGGGTGTGTCTGAATCTGCCTAGCATTCTTTACATTGCCTAAGTGGGTGTGCGTGCTTCGCACCGGGTTTTAAAGGAAGAAACATTAAACCAGGAAATAGCAGCACTGTGCACATTTGAGCACTTTGTTTGGGTGGCGTGCCCCCGGGCTTAAACAGGAAGGCAACTGGAAGGGAAAACAGCAGTAGAAAGGTAATCAAGGAGAACTAGCATAGCTGGCAGGTGAAATGTATCAGAAACAGACAATTACACAGGCAGCAGTCCAGCCCAGAACACTACTATAAACTATGCAAACACCTTCCCGTCTGGTTTTTCCCACACTAAACACCACTGGTGTAAACAAGCGGGGAACTTTTAACACACACAACAGCAAAATGATAGGGACTGCAATTGCTATCATACAACAACTTGTGGAAGAGGCTGAGGATGGTGAGAATGTGAATGCTGTTGACCAACCCACAGTGAGGAGATGGAGAAGAGTGTACAGACCCAGGGTAACCTACCAGGGGCTACATGATCTGGAGATAGTGGAGAGCTATAGGGTCATCAGGGACCTCCTACACCAGATTGTTGAGCTGTGCTGGCCATGCCTCACACACAGCACTAACAGAAGGGAACCCATCCCAGTGGATACCAAGGTATGTGTAGGCCTAAGAATACTAGCTACAGGTACCTTCCAAAGGCCAACTGGGGATATGATGGGGATCTCACAGGCATCAGCATCCAAGGTACTCCACTAGTTCCTGGATGCCATGTCAGCATATGTCAGTGAGCAAGTATAGTTCCCCAACACCCATGAGGCATTGGCCAGCAATACGTAACTGTTCCACCAAATAGCAGAATACCCTGAGGTAGTGGGTGTTATAGATTGCATGCAAATATGCATCAACACACCGACTGGTGAGCAGGGTAGGGTCTACATCAACCGCAAGGGCTTCCACTCCATCAACTGCCAGGTCATGTGCGATGCCCACGACATAATAATGAATGTTTGTGCTGGCTGCCCTTGAAGCTATCACGATTCCCACATCTGTCATCTGACAAAGCTGTACCAGTGATTTGCCAATGGGCTAATGATACCCATCAGAAATGCACACACACCCGAACAAGAACTCCATAATAAGGCACATGCACAGACCAGAATTATAGCAGAGTGTGTGTTTGGGATGCTCATTCATGGTTCTGGTGCCTGGACACATCCGGTGGAGCCTTGCAGTACTCACCAGCTACATGTACCCAAATTGTCCTCTTATGTGCCATGCTACACAATATGATCCTGCGGAAACAGCTGCATCAGGAACAGCACGGAGCAGAGCCACACAGTCCCCACACCATTGCCAAGGTCTGCACAGGCACAGAATGACTTGGAGGAGGAACAACCTGAGCCTGCCCCAGTAGGCAGAAGTAGGCATGCCCAGTATGCCCTGGCCTTGGCAAAGAGGCAATGCATAGCACATACACTGACACAGGAGGGACCCAGGGAATAACACCTCTCTCTGACTCTCACATACAGTAAAAGGGATGCCAAACATTACATTACCTGTGCTTAACCATGTGTAGGGAGTGTACTATGTGCATCTGACATAGGCAGCCCTGCAGCACCATCCTCAATACTGGGACACCCACAAGGTAAGCGGCTCACATACGCCAGTCAGGGGGGGTTCACATACCCAACAACAGCTGTGCTATGGCCTCTGAATGAGGCCTATGAGTAACCTACTCCCAAGGCCTACACAGACAGACTACAGCAGGTCAGGCAGTGGGACATCAGTTCTGAAGGGTAGAAAATCAGAAACTAATATGTAGGTGAATAAAAGCTAAGATCTGTAGTACACTGGTATGCTTCTAGTCAGCATGGTAAGACTACAGAATGAAATGGAGTACTTGACATGCCAGTACAGTCATAGCAAATGTGTACAAGTGGCAGGTGTGCCCCCCCCATCCAGCACAGTAATGTAATAACAGTCAGGTGTCCCCCCCGATCCTGTGTAGAAATGTAGAAATAGTCAGGTGTGCCCCCCCATCCTGTGCAAAAATGTAGTAACAGTCAATGCCAAATGATTGACAGATACCCTGCAGAAACAGCATGCTACCTGTAGGTGTACAACAAAAAGGTCAGCACTGCAGTACAAACTACCTGGACTCAATCGACGCATTCAGTACAGACTGGCATACTGGGCATGTTCACACACTTAGAGAAATGAAGGCAATGTCAGTCAACAACATACTGAAAGGTCATACTGGGCATGCTCACACATTTAAAAACATGAAGGCCATGTCTGCAAACACCAGTGGAACAGCCATATCTGGCAGTCCCAGATGTTAGTGCAGGCACTCCTCAGTATGCAACACTCATGCTTTGCACACACAGTGGATAGGAATACAGACATATATGTAAGGACAACACACTATAATACACCAAAGGTAGACATACATAGATGTGTGGAAGAGGGTGACTGTGACAAGAAGCCATCCAGGCCTGTCCCACCCAGCACACAGCCAAAGGGCCACAACCACATGAGGTTCAAATGTCACTCACTGCAGATACTAGCCACTGGTATCTTCCAGCATTACAGACTATGTGGTGTACGTGCCAGCTGTGCAACATGACTGTACAAGGAAGTAGTCATCTAGCAGCTGCATACACATACCTGTGAAATATGACCCTGTGTGCGCCCACATGTGGCGTGTCAACATCTAGATGTATGGGTTATGGCCCATGAACACATACACTGCCCTCCCCATAGCCCTACTATGACAAGCCTGCTGAAGTCATCCATTGTGAAATACACCTTTGGGAGGGTTGTAGCCCAGTAATCTCCGTGATGCATCCCATAACTGTGTACTGCTGTAGTGTGATAAACTAGTTAGGTAGGAGTTCCAATCCCAGACATGGCAACTGTGTTTTGTGTGTGTGTCTGTCTGTCTCTGTCTGTGTCTGTGTAGAAAGCAATGCTTTTTAGGATAGTCACACTCCCTACAATTGCAATACTGTATTTTGGTAAGGCTGCTGATGTCATCCACCTAGAAATACAACTCTGGGAAGGTTGTAGCCAAGTAATCTCCGTAGCACATACCATAACTGTGTACTGCTGTAGTGTGATAAATTAGGTAGGAGTTCTAATCCCTGACTTGGCAAGTGTGTGTGTGTTTGTGTGTGTGTCTGTCTGACTCTGTCTATGTAGAGAATAATGCTTTTTAGGGTAGTCACACTCCCTACAATTCAAATGCTCTACTTTGGCAAGTCTGCTGATGTCTTCCACCTAGAAATACACCTCTGGGAAGGTTGTAGCCCAATAATCTCCATAGCATGTGCCATAACTGCATACCACTGTTGTGTGATATAGACCTCTGTTAGGGGTTCTATACCCGCACATGTCTGTTGTGGATGTTTTGTGTGTGTTTCAATGTCTGTGTAGGGAGCAATGCATTTTAGCCTAGCCACACTCACTACAATTCCAATGCCCTAACTTGGCAATCCTGCTGATGTCATTCATTGTGAAATACACCTTTGGGGAAGGAGTTCTACTGTAATCTCTGTGGTGCATCCTATAACAGCTTCATGCTGTAGTGTGATATAGACCTCTGTTGGGGGTTCTATACCCATGCATGTTGGTTGTGGATGTTTTGTGTGTGTTTCAATGTCTGTGTAGGGAGCAATGCATTTTAGCCTAGCCACGCTCCCTACAATTTCAATGCCCTACTTTGGCAATCCTGCTGATGTCATTCATTGTGAAATACACCTTTGGGGAAGGAGTACTTCAGTATTCTCTGAGGCGCACATCCTTTAACTGCTTAGTGCTGTAGTGTAATAAACTAGTTAGGTAGGAGTTCTAATCCCAGACATGACAGGTGTGTGTCTGTGTTTGTAACTCATATCCTGTGTGGAGGTGGTTCTGAGTGTGTAACATCTGGGCCCAATGTGGAGTGGGTTTTGCAGATTTCTTATATGGTGGTCCTACTATATATTACAATGTCCACCATACAGGGATAACAGATGTGAAATAGCCGAGAGGCTGGGGTGCAAACCCATACATGTGACATCAAGGCCAGGCAAACAAAGTTAGCAACCCTAGTATTACCCAGAGAACACCCTCAACCCATGTCTCATACACACACACACACACACACACACACACACACACACACACACACACACACACACACACACACACGCACACACGCACACACGCATACACATACACACACACACACTTGCTTAGGCAACAGCCACTATGTTGGTAGTACACTGCATATTGCACACTGATAGTAACTATGGAGTGACTGCAGTGGGCTATAGAGGGCATGGAACCCTGTCCATCTGTTCAATAGACACATACATGCAGACAGTGCACCTTCCCCATGTTCCCCACTGGACACCTGCAACACCTGTGGTGCTATCAAATGTAACCACAAATGACATACCATGCCTGAAAACATGCCATGTATGGACAGATGCCACTGACACCAGGGAATGCTGTTAGTATGCTGTCAATGTAGGTGCAGGGTAAACCTGCTGTCCATTACCACTTCCCACCACATGAGGCCAGGACTGGCACATCTGATGATAATTTGTGTACAGAGCATGGGCCAGACACTCCAGGTACAGTTCCACATGTCACTGTACATGCATGTGGGAGGTGTGCACATCACAGACACCATCTATGTCATGAACAAAGGAGCACATACATGGCAAGCAATGCACAGCATTGGCCACACGCAATAGTCACCCAGGTGACCTGTGTGGGCAGGTCTAGCAACTACAACCTGAGCCATTGTCATGTGGCCTGCTGCATCACCTAGCCTTGTATAGCCATCTGGCACAGTTGACCACTACACACTTGTGAATCAATGCACCCATGCATGTCAGTACTGGCACTGTGTGTGTGTGTGTGTGTGTGTGTGTGTGTGTGTGTGTGTGTGTGTGTGTGTGTTGCATATGATCACATTCACACTCACTACAACCCCCATTGGCATACTGAAGCATGCTGTCTGATACCCTTAGCCCAAATAACCTCCATATGACCCCGTGGTGTATGTGATACCTACACGGTAATGTGTTGTGGCAATCTTACTAGTGATGAGTTGTATTCCTGGCCCTGTCAAGTATGGCAATGTGTGTGCATCCCTGTGAGAATGTGGCTGTGTTGACGCTGACACCAATTCATGCGGGTAGGCACAGGTACTACACCTCCCACATAGCTACCATATCCCAGTTGCAGATGTCACTCACCATCACATATAAGTTCTGGGGCTCCCCATCATGTAACTTATGTGGCGCATCCAATAACTGCATGGACATGTGATAGCACTGCATAGTCATCGTGGGTTTAATACCCTGTACTGGTAGGTGTGTGACACAGACATGCATATGTTTTAATCTCCCACCCCTCCCTGGATTTTCTGTGCCTCTGTCTGCCCTTCTTACTCTCTCTTTGTTGGATATGGAGACTTACACCTGCTTTGCTTAGGCAGCAGCATGTGTATTTGAAGTGATGCCCAGTATCAGCTGGTGGTCTCTGCACGAAGTGCAGCCCTCCTCAAGCTGATTGCATGTGGAACAGCTGTGATAACATTCCCATAGCCAATTGCATGGAAACACACACTGATATCTAGGAACATCATGTTGCTGTTGGGCCTTTCATTCACTGTGAGCAGGAACTTGATCTGTTGTTTGTCAAACAGCATCTCAGATGGATTGGGGTGTACCTCTAACAACATACACTGTGGAAGCAGGTCAACACAAAGGAGAGGGATGTGCCTGCCCTGACTACAGACTGTAAGTGCTGCTATACTGCTGCATTTGGAGTAGTGTTGGTTTAACAGGGTGTGTGTGGATATGGCTGGCCTACATGTTTACATACCTGCCTTTTCAGTGCTATGTAAATAAGGGAACACCCATCTGTAGGGCCATCTTCAGACTGGCCAGTGTGTGGTACCTTTTGTTTCAGGTGTTACCCAAAGAGCACCTATCTGTGAATGGCAGAAGGTAGTTTAAGGATTGCAGTCTGTAGATGGTGACAGCTGTGAGGGTTACTGACTTCATATCCCTCATAAAACATATGGTGCACCACACCCTGTTGCAACAGTAAATGTATGAGGTTATCACAGCAACATGTCACTATTGGCTCTGTGTATGTGCCTCCAGCCACAACCCTGACAACCTTTGTATATATGTCATGCAATAAGGGGTGCATATGTACTGTACACCATAATTAGTGACATCATATCTGGTAACAAGCCAATGAGATATCAGACTGCTACACATGTAATGTATATTAGGGGTTATATTTGATGACATGACCTGGAAATACTGTGGTTGTGTGTACAGTACTGAGGTCTGTGTACTTATGGCAATTGTTTGCAATGTGTGTATTGTTAATATGTACCTTGGCCAGTGTACAGACTGTGGTAGATGTCATTGTTCTTGGTCCTGTTCTATCTGATGTTACATGCTGCTCCACTGTCTGTTACCCTATTGGCTTACATGTTTGTAGGGCCATACATGCACATGTCCCATACCACAGACAGGCAGCAGAACACACTGTGTAGTGGCCCAGTATATGTAGGGTTAATGTGTGGGTGGCACATATGAGGTTGGTGTTGAACAGATAGTCCATATACTGTAATAATGCACTAGCATACCATATGTAGCTGTGGCTGTGTTGACATTGGTTTTGGTGATGCAGTTACACACAGGTGTATGTTACTCTGTGCCGTGGTATGCCTGTACAGCCTGCTATGCCATACAGACTGCTCTGTTTGTCAGTGTGCTTGTGATGGTGTCAGTTGTGCCTTGTTATGTAACAGTTACATCCCAGTGTGTCAACTAACATCTTTACCTGCAGGGATTGTCTACAGAGTGTAGATAGAGGCTGCTGATCTATACACCTGCATTACTTACCATTGATTGTTTGGTATCCTGTGGCCCAGTCTGTCTTCACTATTGTACTACTTGATGGCCTTGGCCTGGACAGCAACATTTGTTAACATTTCCAGACTACTGTATTAGTATACCTTTTTCACAATTGCATTACTCAGTTGATATGGATGCTCATGTCTAAACAGCTATATGACATGACATATACAACTGTAATAGTACACAATTAAAGGTTTCCCATTTATGCACACCTGTGTGTGGTGTTATAGCCTTTGATATTCTGACCTTCCCAAGCATGCTATAGTGTTTAGATTTCATCATTATGTATGTGTTAGTAATAGTCAACTCATTCCAGGATTAGGTATAACAGCATGGATAGATATGCCCATTAACCCAGACACCAGATACGGAACAATTGCATAGCAAACAGAACACATGCATATATGGGACCACAGTGGTAATACAAACAACATGCAGGTACATTGATGGCACCATGCCACCAGTGTTGGGATAATTCAATATAGCACATGCATGGGAACCATGGAAATATTTATCAAACAATTGGACATTATCAGAGTCATTACGTACCATTTGGGGTGGGTATGTTGATTATTATTGGAGATATGGTGTGGGGGAGAGAAAAATGTCAATTAACAACTAGTATATTCCTGTAGTCCACATTACTTTCCTAGTCAGTGCTGTTATCTGTACCTTACAAGTCTTACTACACTACCCTATAGCCTTAGTTTGGACAGTGATATGGCTGTCATCATCATTACACATGAACCGGTTTTACCTGGTATACCTGTGGAGGGAATGTTTGTTAACACTGTTTCTACACATACTCCCAGATTCTGGGTTGCTGTTTTGCACATAGCTATCCAACTCTTTCTGCACAGACTCTGGCCATGTGTTGACCACATGCTGGTGTGCTGGGACATATCACTTTTAGTGACCCGACACACACACATATACATGCTTTCCTACACAGTTATGTTATGTAGCACAGTGTGGGGGACAGTGACCAGTGATACGTTATTATTCAGAGAAACTGCAACACTCACAATTCCCTACAATACCTGAGTGAACAATACCAGTACAGGTTATAATGGTCTGTATTTCCAGGCACAGTGTTCATATCCAATGTACCTGTGGGAGCAATGTTTGTTAGCACTACCTGGCTGTTGCCACACAAAGTTCTGGATTACACATTAGTATTATGCACATACATCTCACTCTGTTACTGTACACACTCTCCTCACAGCTTGACAACCAGGGAGTGTAGATAGGACATACTTGAAATATTGCTCTTCTAACAGTTTCGGGGGTTGCTACAGTGACAGGTGTGTTCTCATGATGTTTGACAATCACTTGTATTCCCTGTTTGCTGGCTAAACATCTGAGATCATCCCCCAGACTTATCAGGGGGACAGGAGCAGATATGGACACATATACTGGACTTTCTGGGCTCATCTGTACAGTTGTGGGTTATTAATCTGTATGCAGCCTAATTCCACTCCCAGGATTCAGACCATGGCTGTGTCTGCTACAACTTAAACACAGTCCATCACAGTTGTGTCTGCTACATAGATATTGCTATATATCTCCTATCTTCTTTCTATCTTATTAATCCCCTGTGCTTTTGCATTCTGACCTTGTATTACAACAGTCACATACTGATTTCCTTGACAGTTATATGTTGTAGGACAGTGTGGGCAACAGTGATGTGTAATACCTCATTATTCAGAACAACTGCATATCATTCTTGTATTTCTGGGTACAGTTTTTGTATCTGACAGACCTGTTGGAGGACTGTTTATTAGCACTACCTGAATGTTCCCACACACAGTACCAGATTCCACATTACTATTATGCACATACATCTCACTCTGTTACTGTACACACTGACCACAGCTTGACAAGTTGGGGTGTAAATGGGACATATGTGGCGTCTTAGTCACATAAGGTATTGGGGAGTTGCTAGTGTGCCAGCTTTGTTCTCATAGCTGTGTGTCAATCAGTTATATTTCCTGTTTGCTGCCTGTACATCTGGGATCATCCCACTGATTTCCTAAGGGGACAGGTTGATAGGCAACAGATATGGGCCACTTTAATAGACATTCTGGACATATCTGTACACATGTGGGGTATAATTCTGTATGTAGACTACTACCACTGGGAGGATTTGAACCATGGTTGTGTGTGCTTAAAAAACAACAGTTTACATCTCAATTGTATGTGCTATTTGTTTTTTGTTGTCTGCATTTTCCCTGTTTACTGTCTATGTGTCTCTCAGTTGTACTAAATGGCCTCTGGGGATTACACCTGTCATATACAGACATTCCTACACATTCAATTTATGGTGCATGGTGTGGGTAACAGTGCTTAATACTGCAGTACTATTACATGATTGCATATCTACATTACCGTATGATAACAGGATATAAACATGCAGTCCAGCAGTTAGACCTGTTTTGACAGGCTATTACACTTTTATTGACTTACAAACAATATGAGACTCTTCCTGCCATATTCTGTAGTGTATGCAGTACTTGCCTTGAACAATACAGGTTTTATACAAGCAATTAATTTACTACTACTTTTATTTTTATTTCCTATGACAGTAAATGCATGGGTATGACTGACCTGCCTTGCATTGCAACCTCGCCAGGCAACTGATATGGGCCTCCTGGTTCGAGTCCCGCTCCATTGCAGCTGTGGGGGACATAAGAGGCATATTTAGCCATACCTATCCATGATATACCTGTGCTGGCAATTATTACACAGATACAGGGGTGATACTTGCACACGAGTGGAACATCCCCTGCTGCTCTAGCCTCTTGGAGCCACTCCTCCAAGAGGTCCCCCTTACGCCGCTTCAGGTTGGCATAGTGGTGCCTGACCTGCTCAACGGTTTGGGGTACGTCAGTGGCACAGGTGAGGTCACGGGCGAGACGGTCCCAGGCCTCCGCCTTATATTGGGAGTCCTGGTACTGGCCCTGCAGCAGTCTCTGATCATGGTCTTTAGCTAGGAGTCCTGCCATGACCTTGGACTCCTGGATGCACCAGTGCTGTGCCTGAAAGCACACACCTTCTCCTCTTACTGCCATAATGCCTGCAAGGGGAAGCTACAACCAGTTATGAGATGTATTTCCGCCTCTTGGGTTTAAGTAAGGCTGATTTCCCGCAATTTTCCGTGATTGGCCAGTTTTGAAAAGGCTAAGCTATGGGCGAACCTACTTACCTAGGGTTGGCATTGTTTAAAGGTGTATACCACTGGGCACAATGAGTTAGCTGGTCTACACATTGCTTACACCTCCTAAGCTGGCCTATGCAATGCTTAGCATTGCTTACATTAGACTTTGCATTATATTTCCTTTTTGGCATGGATTTCTTATTCATTGCATCTTATATATCTGCCTGGTATCCTATGGGGTCCTTGTGTTTTATTGGGGACTTCAACACTCTACTACAATTACACCACACGTCTGGGCTTACTGATGTACTCCAGTTCACATATTTATGTTATGTAGTGGGTTATGGGACATATGATTGTATACTGATTCCTTTCACAGGTTCAGTTTGATTTTACTATGGCGAGAACTTGTTTGCTGATACCTCATTAGTCTGTACTTCTGTAATGGCTTGGTGGTTAACTACTGTGACTAAAGTATATAGAGTCCTGGGTTTGAGACCTGTATGGCTGTTTATTTTGTTGATGGGCAGAACAAAGGCCATTGGATACAGAGTGATTGAGACACTTTCTGAGCATTTGCAAGTGGGTGTGCATGGGTTTGTGCAACGGTAAGCACTGTTAATCTACCGTTACATCTACTTACAGAGAGTAAGCTTTAGAATTGCTTAACCAATGTAGGCATTGCTTACCGCCATGCAAACAGGGTTACACTTGCTTACTATTGCTTAAATATGCTTACTACTGCTTATTGGTGCTTAAATCTGCTTACTAGTGCCTTATTTATTATGACACTGACACCTCATATGTGCATTTACTGCAGTACTCCAGTTCATAAAAATATGTTATTTAGTGGGTTATGCAACATAAATATTACTCATAACATGATTTGCCATGGAAAATGGAATCTGCTACAGTGGGACTCAAACTGGGAATGCCTGCCCACTACACTATTGCTATCTTCAGCCGTTTAAGCTGCATTAACTGTAGCTAAGCAGTGGCCACACACTCGCACCTACGGTTAACTTTAATGGGATTTGTAAAAAAATAAAACAGTTTGTTCATTTTATTTATGTGTGCTTTTGTTGCTTTTGTACACATGGGGACTGTTGGTGGGGATATGCGGACACCTGTGAGTGGTCTTGCTCATTTCTGACCCTTTTATGCTGTTCTTCATTGCGGGGGTGTGTATATTCTGAAA
The DNA here is from genome assembly GCF_019279795.1 of Protopterus annectens. Taxonomy (NCBI): domain Eukaryota; kingdom Metazoa; phylum Chordata; order Ceratodontiformes; family Protopteridae; genus Protopterus; species Protopterus annectens. The sequence goes on from NC_056741.1 coordinate 1,927,437,518, forward strand.
GCTCTGCTCTCAGACATGCTCCCTGCACTCTTACACTCTCCGTGTTAGCCTAGGAGCTCAGGAAGCACGCCTCTTTATTATGCATGGTGTGCTCCCGTCCTGCTCCTAAATGGTCGCCTTCATGCAGGACTAAGCTAGTCTTGCATGGAGGAATAGTAAATCTGGGGGTAAGTGTTTTTTCTGTGTTGATATCAGAACTTTTCTATGGTATTATTTTAAGTATTTCTCTGTGATCGCTGAACTCTCGACTAGCACTGTGTAGTAAGAAGTATTTTTTTGTGTTATTATTATTTATTATTAAATATTTTTAAACCTTTTAACTAAAGAGTTTTGTGTAGAGATCATTTAAGCTCTAAGAGTACATTGCATGTATATAGTAAAACTGTACCAAGTCACTCTAACCGTTCAGTCACACTTACCATTTGGATAATAATATTGCACAGTAACAATTGGGCACCCTTTCTGAAGAGCCTTTGAGTAGCTGATATTAGTGGGTGGTGGCAGCTGGTACTACCTTTTAGACTGGGCAGAAAAGGGGCACAGCTGGAGAACCTGTGCCAGCCTTTCCCAGGAGTGTCTGTGTGGTATTATATAACACTTATCTCAAAGTGTGTGTGTGTCAGTTACTTGGGCAGGGACACAAAGCACTAGTTGGACATAGAGGGTGCTGGAGGTTTTAGCTTGCCCACTAGGCTGAGATCTGGACTCTATAGCTGTGGCAGTGGGGATTCTTATTGGGGACCTGGAGAAAAAGGAAGCAACCAGCCCCAGACTGACTGTGATCCCTGTGTGCTCTTAAGGGAAATTGTACTTTACTGTGTGTGTGTATTTATTATTCTTTCCCTATATGGACACACCTCACTAGTGTTAGTGGTGAGGATCGAGACTCCTTGATTGCTGGGACAGTGCACGGTCATCACATATTAATTGTTTGGCAGTGGTGGGATATCCACACCACATACTAATTGGTTGCCAGGTAAAGCTGTAACTGTGTTGTTTAAAATGTCTGACATTGACTGTTTTAATTACACTGTTGTTAAGCATTACTTGTTAGAATGTTTTAAGCTAACACCTGAAACTTATAGGAAAAAGTTTTGTGAGAATAGATGCAAGGCAGATGAAAGTGTGTGTGAATATGTTGTTGAACTGCACACTTATTTTCATAGGTGGGTGAGTGGATGTCAGGTCACCACTCTTGAAGGGCTGGAAGACCTTTTGGTGAGGGAACAAGCCCTTAGCACTTTGCCTGAGGACATGAGGATCTGGTTAGCTGATAGACAATGTGCTACTTCAAGTGAGTTGGGGAAGAAGGGAGACTTATACCTAGCAAACAGGGCATCCCTGCACAGGAAAGCGACCCCCAGTACTGCTCATGGGTCTAAAGGAACCCATGGTGGGCAGCACAGACTGCTCCAACAGAATCTGCCAGTAGCAGGGGAAGCCACTAGTCCAGGTGCATGTCCAGGACCTAGGGTTACATGTTTTGAATGCAACCAGTGGGGCCATGTGGCATACAGATGTCCACGGAGGCAAGGTGTGGAAGAAATGTTGAGGGAGCCAGTAAGTGGGAAAGAAAAAATGCCAATGGTAGGTTGTCTTGAGACAGTAGGGGTACTGAACTACCATCCTGCAGATGTCCTGATAGGGAAGGATTTGGATGGGGCAGTACTATGTGTATATGCAGTTACACACAGTCAAGCTAGTAGACAAGCATGTGGGTCTGGTAGCCTGGGGGAGATCCAGACAGACTGCATACTTGCAGCCAGGACTGGTGAGGTGGTTACTTCAGGGAGGGAGCTACTCTGTAGCAGTGAAATGGAAGGTGAGCCACAGCTGCTTGTGGGTACTGATTTTCGCTTGGACAGAGGGACTGCATAGGTAGAGGTGAGTAGTAGTACCCAGGTTGACAGTGAGGCGCCACTGTCAGAGGATGCCAGACTTCCTGTGGAGGGAGAACTGGGAAGGGTTACAAAGAGAGAGTTGAGACAGGCTCATCTCTCAGACCCTACATTGCAAGGCCTGAGGCAGGTAGCTAGGGAGGCACCTGATTCTCAAGGGAAGGGGGAATCGGTATACTGGGACAAAGGGTTACTGTATAGAGAGTGGACCCCTGAGGGAGGGCTCGAAGGTGAGAGAGTACAGCAGTTGGTAGTGCCTAGAGCCTACCATTTGGTGCTTCTAGCCATAGCCCATGATATTCCCTTTGCAGGCCATATGGGCATAAAACATACCAAGAGATGTATTATGCAGAACTTCTATTGGCCTGGAATTTTCAGAGATGTAACAGGGTACTGCAGGACCTGTGAGGAGTGCCAAAAGATAGGCAAGGCAGGGGACAAGGTGAGAGCTCCTTTGATGTCTTTGCCTGTGATTGAGGAGCCATTTCAGAGGGTAGCTATGGATATTGTGGGGCCTCTGAGTACCCCAATTTCCACAGGGAAAAAATATATCCTAGTAGTAGTGGATTATGCTACACAATACCCTGAGGCAGTGGCTCTGTCCTCCATTGAGGCAGAAAAGGTGGCAAATGCTTTGTTAGAGATTTTCAGCTGGGTAGGTCTCCCAAAAGAAATACTGACTGACAGAGGTGCCAGTTTCATGTCAGACCTGCTGGCTTGTCTGTGGAAGTCCTGTGGGGTGAAGCACCTGAAGACCACTCCCTACCATCCCCAGACTAATGGTCTTGTTGAGAGGTTAAACTCTACACTCAAGTCCATGCTATGGGCATTTGCAGACCAGTTTAAGAGGGGAGTAGGACAAATATTTGCCACATCTGTTGTTTGCTTACAGAGAGGTTCCCCAGGAATCCACAGGGTTTTCACCCTTTCAGTTGTTGTATGGGCATAGGGTGAGGGGACCTCTAGATTTCATTTGAGATGAGTGGGAAGGTGAGTGTGAATTTCACTAGGAGTCTGTTGTGGCATATGTCCCAAACCTCAGGACAAGGCTCAGGGAACTTGGCATAAGCCCAACAACAGAAAACAATGTGGTATGACAGGAATGATCGAGCTAGAGAGTATGCTGTGGGGCAGCAGGTAATGGTTCTCATTTCTGACAGACACAAAAAGCTGCAAGCAGCTTGGGAGAGACCCTACAAGGTGGTAAGAAAGGTAAGTGATGTTAACTACATGGTACAACTGCTAGGCAGAAGACAGGGGCACAAAGTGTACCATTTTAACATGATGAAACCTTACCATGATAGGGAGGCCCTTGTGCTGAGCATTTGCAGTAGATGGCAGGAGGAGTCTAAGGGAGATCTGGTGACTGATCGCCTCAGTGAGTCCTGGACAGACACCTCAGTGAAAGGAGTAGCAATCTCCCAGCAGCTATCTCCTACTCAGGTTCGAGAAATCTGAGCAGTGTTACAGGAGTTTGGGGACATGTTTACTGGGAAACCAGGATGCACCCATCTGGTGCAGCACCAGTTGCATACAGGACCCCAAAGACCTATTAGGGAGGAGAAACAGGAGATGTTGGAACTAGAGGTGATTCAAGAATCCAGCAGTCCCAGGGCCTCCCCAATGGAGCTGGTGGCAAAGAAGGATGGCAGCTCCAGGTTCTGTGTGGACTACAGGAAATTAGTCACACAGAGTCAGATTTGTACCACATGCTTAGGACAGATAAGGCCCTAGAGCAGCTGGGTGGGGCTAAGTATCTTACTACCATTGATCTTACAAAGGGTTACTAGCAGGTACACTTGACTCCCAGTGCTAGAGACAAGTCAGACTTTGTGACTCCTTTTGGCTTGTATGAGTTCACAAAGACACCCCTTGGGATGAAAAATGCCCCAGCAACTTTCCAGAGGCTGGTAGATCATATCTTAGCAGGAGCAGGAGGGTTTGCCCTTGCTTATCTAGATAATATTGCCATCTACATCCATTCCTGGCAAGAGCACCTTCAACATGTCAGGGAGGTGCTGGACAGACTACAGAGGGAAGGGTTGACCATTAAGCCAAGCAAATGTCAGATGGGTATGGCAGAGGTCTCCTACCTGGGACATACAGTGGGGAGTGGTAAGATCAGGCCAGACCTGCCAAAGTAGAAGCCATTCAGGCATGGCCTGCACCTGTTACCAAAAAGCAGGTGAGGTCATTCTTAGGGACAGCAGGGTACTACAGAAAGTTTGTCCACAGTTATAATACCAAAGCTGCTCCACTCACAGATCTGACAAGGCAGAACAGGCCCAGCCAGATAAGGTAGTGTGGACCACAGCATGTGAGCAGGCATTCCAGAAGCTTAAAGATGCTTTAGGAGGACCCCCCTGTGTTAGCCAATCCAGATTACAACAAATAATTTGTTGTGCAGGTGGATGCTTTGAACCATGGGGTGGGGGCTGTACTTAGCCAGATTTCTTAAGAAGGAGAAGAGCACCCAATGGTTTATCTCAGTCATAGGCTCCAACCCAGGGAGGAATGCTATGCAGCTGTAGAAAAGGAATGTTTAGCCATAGTGTGGGCACTGCAGAAACTTCAGCCTTATCTTTATGGAAGAAAATTCACTGTAGTGACAGATCACAACCGCCTAACATGGTTAAACAGGGCCAGCCAGCAAAATGCCAAGTTGCTAAGATGGAGCTTAGGGTTGCAAGCATATGATATGTCAGTGAAGCACTGCAGTGGGATTAGCAATGTCAACACAGATGGGCTCTCAAGACAGTGAATGGGGTAAGGTCTACTCAGACAGACTTACCCCTCAAAAGAAGTGTTTCTCAAGGGTCACTTGAAAAACTAGCTTGAGTTCTCCAGGGGGGAGATGTGTGAAGATAGGTGAAGGCTGCCACCCTAGCCAGATACAATTTTCTAGATAATTCTGTCATTTGTAAATATTAATGTAAACCACATGCTTGTTCTCTTAAATGTGAAAAGGCTGCATTGCATATTGAACTGCAAAAATGTAACAACAGTGCACTCTGCTGTAAGAAAGCCAAGTCAAGCATTTCATGGCTGTCTTTGATGTCAAAATTCGGAGCCGATATGTCTGGATGAAAGAAATCTGCCTGTTGTTTTGAGGTTATATTTAATGGCTAGAATTTGCATGCATAAATGTCCTGTATTGCTCTAGTTTCTGACTAGGTGTAAAGAATGTAAATGTAGTTTCTGTTGACCTGGGAACACCAGAGAAGTGTGAATAATGATGTCATTTGAAGCAGCTCTGTGTCAGGGAGCTCTGAGCATTTTGTCTTGAGAACATCCAACATCACCAGCACTGTCTTGCTTTAGATTTAAGTAGGATTTTAGAACTGTGTTTTCTCTTAGAAATAGCTAGGAATTAGGAAGATCAGGCTAAATATTTTTTTCTGTGCTGATGTCAGAACGTTTCTGCGGTATTATTTTAAGTATTTCTCTGTGCTCTCTGAACTCTTGACTATCACTGTGTAGTAAGAAGTATTGTCTTGTGTTTTTATTATTTATTATTAAATATTTTAAACCGTTCAACTGTGACTGTTTTGTGTAGAGATAATTTAAGCTCTAAGAGTACATTGCATCTATATAGTGATACTGTACCAAGTCACTCTAATAAGCCTTGACTGTTCAGTCACACTTACCATTTGGACAATAATATTGCACAGTAATAATTGGAAACACTTTGAGAAGGGCCTTCGAGTAGCTGATATTAGTGGGTGGTAGCAGCAGGTACTACCTTTTAGACTAGGCAGAAAAGGGGCAGGATTGGAGAACCTGTGCCAGCCTTCCCCAGGAGTGTCTGTGTGGTTGTATATAACTCTTATCTCAAAGAGAGTGTGTGTGTGTGTGTGTGTGTGTGTGTGTGTGTGTGTGTGTGTGTGTGTGTGTATGTGTGTGTGTGTGTGTGTGTGTGTGTGTGTGTGTGTGTGTGTGTGTGTGTGTGTGTGTGTGTGTGTGTGTGTGTGTGTCAGCTACTTGGGCAGGGACATGAAGCACTGGTTGGAGAGAGAGGGTGCTGGCGGTTTTAGCTTGCCCACTAGGCTGAGATCTGGATCCTATAGCTGTGCCAGTGGGGGGTCTTATTGGGGACCTGGAGAGAAAGGGAGCAACTAGCACCAGACTGACTGTGATCCCTGTGTGCTCTTAAGGGAAATTGTACTTTACTGTGTGTGTACTTATTATCCTTTCCCTATGGATGCCCCTCACTGGTGTTAGTGATGAGGACTGAGGCTCCTTGATTGCTGGGCCAGTGCACAGGCACCACAAGTTCATAGATAATTTTCAGGCTATTGATCTAAAAAGATCTTAAGAGGTTTAGCCATACATTCTCTGTGGGCAGAACAAGGATATGTTGGGACATTTACTTTTTGTCTATTTCCATGAGGGATAAGGGTGCTAAACTCGTGTTGAATTTATGATTTCCTATCCAGTCATCCAAATTACGTATGAACAGAGCTAGAGATGTACTTTTAGGTTCATAGGTAAGTAATAGGCTAACTGCCCTTGAGGTTCATTTTAAGTCTAGCCAGTTTCCCTTTTTTTGCTCAAAATAACCAGTCCCATTTGTTTATAGATTGGCCTTGCCGATCCCATAGTTGATAATAGTAATAATGGTCAGAGTACCCACTATTGGGAATAACATCTTGTATCTCTCACCTGTCATCTGTCCTGGAACAGTCACCAAAGACAAGGATGAGGGGAAGACAGTGCACACCGCCTACCTTGACCTGGCCAAAGCCTTTGACACTATTCCCCAGTCGGGCATAATAGATAAACTCTCGCAACTAGGCATCAATCCATATGTTACCAGATAGGTAGCTAACTGGCTCACTGATAGAACCCACCTAGTCAAAATAGGGGAAGCCACCTCAAACAGTAGACCCGTAATGAGCAGCATACCCTAGGGTTCGATCTTGGGACCTCTGTTATTTGGGATATACTTTTCTGAGGTGCAGGCCAAAACCAGTGGGCTATGGCTGACCAAGTTTGCAGATGACTGCAAGCTGGCCGCTATCATCAATTCCCCTAGTGATGTGGACATCCTCCAAGAGGGTTTCATCCAAACAAATGACTGGTGCCAGAAACATGGCCTCAAGATGAATACCAAAAAATGCATCATCATCCCCTTTGGGGAGAGTGACGTCCCCACAAATTATCACATTAATAACAATGTCCTAAGCACAAGCACACAAGCAGTTGTGAGGGATTTGGGCTCCCTGACTTTAGACCACCATGTTGCTTCCACTGTATGGAAAGCTTTCTATATGGCCCACCTCATAAGTAAGGGTATCTCATCCAGGAACAAGGAGGTCATAATATCCCTGTATTCTTTGGTTATAAGGCCCATTGTTGAGTACAATGCCTCGTTCGGCATCTACCTTGCAAAACACATGCAGCAGCTGGAAAAACCACAGAGGTTCCTCACCAGGAGAATCCAGGGACTCAAAAATCTACCATACACAGATAGGCTAAAAGTCCTATCCCTCTACTCAGTTTCATACAGATTCCTCAGAGGTGACCTCTGTCTGGCATACAAAGAGATCTTGGGCTCTGCCTTGATGGGACTGCTGCATATCCGCAAGTCAAGGTCCATTCAGGTAACCTGCACACGCGGCCTCAACCTGGTCTGTGACATCAATAGGACTTGATGGCAGGACAGATTTGTGTCCCAGAGACTCCCCCATCTGTGGAATAGACTCCCTCTCCATGTCAAGCAGAGTACCCATTTACCCCTTTTTAAGCACAACCTGGATAACTGGATGGGAAACAGAAAATACATCCCTGGGATTCCACCCATGTCCCTGCTGGACAGGGGGCATCAGGTGCTGAATTGTCTAAACATGGGCTAAGCTCTTGGCTAGGCTAATAAGGACCTCAGGACAAATAGCCTAGTAACTTCCTATGATCCTTTTTACGTACCTTCATCACTTGTTAGGTCTGATCATAAAGCAGTCTCCTTCAAAATCACTTGTTAGGTCTGATCATAAAGCAGTCTTCTTCGAAATAAAACTGAAACCAGAGAGCTCTTCCGCCCAAGGTACCTTTAGAAATTTCTTTAAGACAAACTACCTACTCATAAGTGATACATTGCCCAGCTTCTAATGCCCACCAAACCCAGTTAACTCCACTGAATATGCAGAAATGTACATCACAATACTATACTACCATGGAAACAGCTGCACAGATGCAGCTGTACAAAATTTTAACCAAAAGTTAGAAGAGTAATTCCCAGAATTTTAGAGTCCTTGTCACTGAAATAAACAAACAACTCAGGAGCTGAATAAAATCTACCAGTGCTAAGTTTGAGGATAAAATAGCTACTCAAAGCAAAGACAATCACAAGGCATTTTTTAAGTTATGTTCATAATCTCAAAAGCACAACTCAGCAATGTGCTGAGCTGACTGAATGATGTTACCTACACTGTGGCTGAAGATACAGCTGACCTACTTGCAGATAAATTTACCTTTAACTTTACTCTTCTCTCCCCTCTGTCTGTCCCTCAAGTTATACCTGAAACTTGCACCTCCAGCTATCACACAAGACAAAGTCCTAGAAGTCCTATCAAAAGCTAAAAATACTGCATAAATAGGGCCTGACAATATCCCTGAATGCATCTTAAATAGCATGAAGTCTGATTTAGCCACACCTCTAACAACAATATTTGATCTCAGCCCCCATAGAGGTTTTGTAACAAGCAAATGTAGAAAAGCTATAGTCATTCCACTGCATAAAGGAGGACCTTCCGCAGACCCAGGCAATTACAGACCCATAAGTCTGACTAACTCTTATGCAAAGCCATGGAAAGACTTATGGAATTAATCAGGACATGGAACCTCCAAACACTGGATCTGTCTCAGTTTGGATTCATTAAGGACAAGTCATGTTTACTCATCCTGGTGGATGTTTTTGAAAAAATCACCAAAGCAATGGATAAAAGTAAAAATAGTACACACTACATGCCCCAGCCAAAGCTTTGGGCACAATTCCCCACTCAGGCATATTGGAAAAGCTAAATAAACTGTGAAAAACCCCTCAAGTCATCCACTCAATTGCAAATTGGGTCACAGATAGAATGCAGATAATCAGAATGGGGAAGTTACCTCCACAAAGAGACCAGTCACCAGATGGGTCACCCAGGGTTCTGTGTTGGGATCTCTCCTGTTTGGCATCTACCTTTCTGAATTAAAAGCCAATACCAAAGGGCTCTGGCTGGCTAAGTTTGCAGATGACTGAAGCTAGGAGCGGTCATTGAATCCCCAAATGACTTGGCCATCCTGCAGTAAGGTTTGTGTCAAATTCATGGACTGAAACTAAATGCCAACAAATGTGTTATTATATGCTTTGGGAAGTCATCTACCTCAGGGAACTACCACTTTGACAATATGCCCCTAAGAGAGACCCAGTTGTTCAGGATTTAAGAACTTCTGTGCACAGTGACCTAACTTTTGCCCAATTTATCTATTGTTATAAGAAAGTCCTTCTGTATTGCACAGCTTATAAATAAAATAATTGTTTCTAAATCTAGGGATGTCATTGTTCCCTTTACTCAGCCCTCTTTAGGCCAGTCATTGAAAATAATATCCCATTTAGCATGTATCTATTCAAACACATGCAACAACTTGAATGCTCTCAGAGATACCTTACTAAAAAGATACAATGCCTAAACAACATGTCTTACATGGATTGACTCAAAGACCTATTACTATACTCTGTATCCCACAGACTGCTCAGAGGTGGCCTGTGTCTGGCATACGAGGCAACCTCTGACCCATCACTGATGGGTTCACTATACATCAGCAAGTGATCCCATTTATTCTTATTAGGGTTAATATATAATTATTGACCATGGGATGGGTAAGGCCAATCTATAACCAAAGGGAATAGGTTATTTTGAGCACAAAAAGGAAAACTGGTTAGGCTTAAAATGGCCCACAAGGGCAGCTAGCCTAGTACTTAGCTATGAACCTATAATAATGTATTACTCCTAATGCGAATAACTGGGATCATACCATAGTTTATTTGAGGGGACCAAAGCGTAGGATAAAACATTTAGGATCTGCTTTAATTAGTAGTGTAGAAGGCAGCCCCTAGGGTAAATTTCCTGTTTCTCATACATAGATCTAAGTTGTGCTTGAAAATGAACTGTGATGAACTTTGTTTTATGTTGATGGGGAGTCTGTTGACTTTGCTTTATATGGAGTGGAAGACTGTTCTATGCAATTAGTGATCTCTGTGATACATACCTATTACTCCAAGATGTCCTGCTTATGTTGTAAAAGAGATTGAGATCGCTCGATTGGGGGTTTACTCTATCACTGGACCTGAAAATGTGAAACAGGTCTGATAGGGCAAGGTCTGTTAAGGGCTCCATATGAAACAAAGGTCACCTCTTAAGTCTGCCTGTATTATTTTGAGAAGAGTGGCAAAACTTTGAGATGGTCTGTATAGTTCTATGATTTAGAACCTTGAGTTTTTTCAGTGAGGAAAGCATTGTGGTCACTCCACGTGTGACAAGTGTTTGGACAGGTACATACTGAAGGGGGAATTTATGTTCAATGAATAGTCCAATGGGAGTCAAGTACAGTGGAATAATTATATCCCTGGACCTGGATGCCATACCTTTAGATATAAGCTGTGTGATGAAAAATGACTTCCTTACAATAGTGGATACATGGTGATCAAAGGACAGTTCATTATTGACACGGGATTCTATATCCTTGACTACAGGTTCAACTTTCAAGGGTATGTTGCCATTGTTAAAGTTACAAGGGAAGTAGTGCTTGCTGATAAAAACTATTATACATTTTTCTTGCCATTTAGTTTTAGTCCATGGATTTGACACAATATATTTATTTGGGAAACAACCTCTTGGAGGAGCTTGGTGTTCTCTTCGGAGTTTATGATTAACCAAGTTTGCAGTTATCTACATACTCAGTCAGCCATAAACATTTAACATGTGCTTTGACCTCTAAAAATGAAATGCAAACGAGAAGTGTCCCAAAGACTGAATCTGGGGTATGCCAGAAGTGACAGATCTTTTTGGAGGAGGTAGTCACCATCCCTAATTTCCTGTGTTTTATTTGTTAGCCAGTTTGCTATTCAATGAGCTTATCTGTGATGCCTGAATGTGGTTTGATGCAAAACACCTTTGCGAGGTCTAGACACACATGCACTGATTTTCCCTCATTAATTGCTTCAGTAACCTTCATGAAGAAGTCAACCAGGTTAAGTAGGCTGTATCTGACCTTAATGAATCTGAACTAGCTTGGGTTAAGCATTTGTAGGTTGCCTATGCCCTTCCTTATTAATTCCACAATGATCTGTTCTATAGCCTTACAGACAGGCTTGTCAGGTATATGGGTGTATAATTATATGGGTCTGTTGATACCCCACCTTTGTGCAGTGGGATGACTGTGTCCACCATTCATCCAGTATGAAGCCTGTTTGGAAGCTATTGAATAGCCTCTGTAGGGGGCTTGATAAGTCCTGTTAAAGGCTGACAAGTAGGCAGTTCACTATGTTATCTGACAACATGGAGATAGTGTTCTCGGTCTTTAATAGTGCCTTAAGCTCTTGTTCTTGGGAGATTTAAGGGGGTGGAATAGATGCTGATATACTATCCTCAATATTGGTAGTGAAGCCTGAGCTAAATTTGTCTACTGGCAGATAGGCTATATCCTCTGGTTTGAACACTTTATCATTTGCTATTACCTCTGTGAAGTGTTTTGCATTGTTTCTGTGATTTCCAATATAGTTAAAATTCTGAAGTTATGCTTTATATGGGTGTATATTTTTAACTCATATATAGCTTTGGATGATTTGATCAGGGTGTGGAATTCCCTGTAAAGTTTACTAAGAGTACTTTTAGCATTTTAAGAGTTAAATATATTTTTGAATGCAGCGACTTTTTCTTTTATTATATAGCTTGTTTATATTTGTGTTGCACAATAGAGTTTTTTTTTAAAGGTTGGCATTGTACTTACTTCAGATGGGGACATACATATTTATTGCGGCTATTTATATGGGCATAGAATTTGGTGGTAAAGAATTCTGCATTAGCAATGGGGTCATCAGATTGGAAGGGGATTTTGAATTTAGGCAGGTTATCACTCAGTTTTAGTTGATTAGCCTTAGCATAATCTCAGAATGCAGAGGTATTGGAGAATGCTTCTGTCTTTAGTCTGAAATAGGTCCAAGGCTGAGACTGAAATAGGTCCAGTGCTCTATCCCATTTAACAAATTCAAAATAAAATAACAATATGAGTAATTAGTGGTCTGATTTGACCAGGGAAAACATTATATTTGGTAGGGAGTAAAGCTGTCCTATATTGGTAAGGACCAAGTCCAAGATTTTATCACCCCTGGTTGGGGTGCGGACTAACTGGTCCATCGAGTTTGTATTGATGCAGTTCAGAAATTTCTAGGCATTCACGTTTGAGGATGTTTAAGTCTCCTGGTTAATTGAGGGGTAGCTGAAGTCACCTAGGAGAATGATGTTTGGCTAAATGCACAGGGACTCCATGCTATTTAGGTAGGAGGTATGTGATAATGGGGGTCTGTAATGAAACCCTTTTATAAACAAAGTCTACAATAAAATGAAAAAAACTCATAGACCTTAAGAGCAGAACAAAAACTCAATGTGTGAAAATCAGCCTCAAAAGTGTTAAAGAATTTGGAAGCAAGATCCAATTTTACAGAGCTACTTATGAATTAAAATCTGCTGCGTCAGGAAAGAGTAACCAGAAGGAATTCTTTAATTATGTAAATAACCTCAGAACTAATACCCAGCATAATACTGAACTTATCTCTAATGCCATCACCCACTCAAACCCTGAGGATATAACTAACATACTTACAGATAAATTCAGCTCCAACTTGTCCTCTGTCTTCACTCCAAACTTTCAAGTCCAAAGTAACTACCCCATATAATCTCGAGTAATTATATCTGAAAACATACTAAGAGTGCTCTCCAAGACCAAAATACTGTCTCTGATAACATACTGAACTGTTTCTTGATGAGTATACAATACCCAGATACATGTTGGTCGAATGACAGCACTTTTGAGTGCTGAAAGATTGAAAACAAATGAATGAAACAACTTTCACAGAGCCTTAGAGGTAATATTTTTCCCATGTGGCAATACCCCTGCACCCCATGTGGGTTTACCCCCAAACTTAAATGTACTTACTCAGAAGTCACACAGCAGTGACAAAAAAAACCTCCAAATTTGGTGAAAGCTGTTTCATCCATTTCTGTTTGATCTCTCAGCACTTGATGAAAGTGCTGTCGATCACAACAGGCCTCTATAATACTGTTATCAGATCTCCTCTTAAAAATATTCAACAGCTGCACTGTACATACTGTAAGTCTGGAGATCAAATGTAGTACTTCCCATATCATCACTGACTTCATAAATGCAGAAACAGGGAGGATACATTCCCTTAACCCAAGTCAATTTGGATTTGTAGAAAGTAGAACTTGTCTAATAGACTTGCTGATTTCTTTAAAAGAGTCAGATAAGCACTAGATGAGGGTAAGTCTGTACACATGGATTATCTTAATTTTGCTAAAGATTTTGACATCATACTCCATCCTGGCATCTACAAACTGGTCAAACTTATTTTAAATCCATATATAACCCCCTGGATTGTCATCTGGCTCAGTGCTAGATACCACTCAATAGAACATCATCCCCTACAAGTTTGCAACCAGCAGTATACCAGCTCCATTTAGGATATACTTCTGATGTCCAATACAGCATTAAAGGACTCTGGCTAACTAAGTTCATATGCAAGATTGGAGTCATCAGCAATCTTCATAAAGACACTCAGATCCTACAGCAGAGCCTAACTAAGTCATGGTGTCAAGAGCATGGTCTAAAGCAGAATGCCAAAAAATTAAGCACTGCACAATTTGGGAAACATGAACTCTCACACATCTACCATATAAATGATACTCCTCCTTAAAATAACACTGTCATTAGAGACCTTGGCATCTCCATATATAATGACCTCTCCTTAGACTACCACTGATGCTGCATTGTAAGAAAGCCTACTTCTACCACACATAAATTATTACTAAGGTCACCTACTCTTGTCAAAAGAGGTCATAATTCTCTTCTATTTGCTCTTCACTGTCCTGTACAAGAATACAAAGTGCCTCTTGGTATGTATCTGTCCAAATGCCTAACCCAGCATGAAAAACTCCAGAAATTTCTCTCTAAAATATTAAAAATAACAAGCTCCTTTAGTTACCCAGAGCATCTAAAAGCCCTCTCTGTCTCTTTCTCTTTTCTGTCTCCCATGAACTCCATCAGGTCAAACTGTTGTTGACCAAAAGCTATAATGGATCCAGTCTTACTTTATCTACTACATATCTGCAAAACCGATAGTATCACTAATACAAAACCTGTCATTCTAGCAACCTTCTAAGATTGTACAAGTGATATTTAAAATCTTGCCGATTTGTGGCCTTTGTCTCCATTATTTTTGACTTTGTCCAGATTTTCTGTGCTTAGTTGTTGAGAGGTATGGGAGTGACAGATATCACTCCCACAAGAATTCACTATCTCTGAAACAAACTCCTGCTTTCTGTACAGTAATGCACAACCATTGATATCTTTAAATCTAGCTTTAATAAATGCTTTGGAAAACTACAAATTTACCACAGGAGTAGCCTCACCATCATTTAGGAACAGGGGGAGTAACAACCTGGGTGTAGCCATGGGACTGCAGAGGTCAGGCTTAAAAAAAGCTTAACTGGCCTATCACCCAGTAGCAGCTTATGAACCTGTAAAGTGCTTTTAGTTATTTATTTTATTTTTGTTTTATAATCAATAAGTAGCCCTGGCAGTAAGGATCATTTTCAGCTACAGCCTGGAGTAGTACATCAAAAAGGTAACTTACAGGATCAAGTCAGTTGTGAAATTCAGAGCTTTTACTAAGGCAGGGCAAAGGGGGAAGCTGCTGTGGGTACAAGCTGTTAAAAGATGGGATCATCAGTTACCAGTGGGTTGAGAAGAGAGAACCAGTGTTCATCTAAGAAGTCGACGGTAATATTGTGGCTTCTTAAATGAATGTATTTAGTAGCTGTACAAAGGAGTTTGCTCCATACTTACAACTACTGGCACATGTATATTTTATAAGTGTAGCAAGGACCTTGCATAAGGTTTTTGTTGCATAGGTTGGGGACAGTTCTGTGGACTGCCTATGGTACAAGATGACCTAGCTATGGCTCTAGGGAAATTATATATACAGAAGTAGATAGAAAAAAACATGTCAGTTAATAAAATAAATAAGGGCATTTTTAGGGATTTAGAAAGACATTGAATAAGAAAGTGGTATTAGAGATGGTGAAATTAAAAGACCTGGGCGTCAAAGAAAGAGTGCATGAAAAAGTAGAGCAAGAGGGTTACCTAACAGACCTTCCACCAACGTAGAGTATTTTAGTAGCCTGATTGTTTCCAGCACACAACCCCAAGAACAACAAATAACTCCCCTCCCTGCCCCCAAATTCCACCCACCTCCACTACTCCCACATTTACTCTAAACAAAAAACCCTCCCATCAAACTGACAACCAATCACACCAATACCATCAGCTCTGACCCCACCTCCAGCCTACAATTAATCATCCACTTCTACTAACATGATTCATCACACTATTCCTATATTTATTACTTGCACTCTTCTTGCACACATTACATCTTACCAAATCACAATTATTCTCCCACCAAACAACTTCCACTGCACAACTACAATCACCACCATTCATGACTCACCATCTCACTACTTATGCACCTCCAACACAATAACTATCCCAATTCACCACCTACATTACCTATCACCTCCAATGCACAAACAAAAAGCATTCCTAAAACTTTACAAACTAATCCTCCACCCACATTAGCTATCACCCACTACACCCAAACAAAAACTTACCCCAAAACCTAAACTAATCCTCTCATTAATAAAGCTAATGTCCTCAGCCATAACAAAACTTGCCCACAGCAGTGACATCCACCCAAGCCCTGGCCCCTCCAACTCCACCACTAATAATCAATATAATAAACCCACCTTCTCTCAAATTACATCCAGTAGAAAGCCAACTGATCTCCTTATCCTAAGACTAAATATCAGAAGTATAACCAATAAAATGCATGAACTCCATGCTAACATAGACATAGACTCCCCAGATATTATTGTTCTGACAGAAACCTGGCTCAGATCTCACATTACCAGTGAGCAAATTCTCCCTATGGGTTATGACATACTAAGAGCAGGTCGGTTGCAAAAAAAGGGGGTGGTGTAGCTGTAATGTTTAACCAGCATCGAAACTTTCAAATCCTAAACTTATCAGCCCTTCAAATTAACAAAGAAGAAATAATCTGTACCAATCTAAAAGTAAACCAAGACAAAACCATTAACATAATAGGATGCTACTTCCCACTGGCCATAATATCCCTCCACTAGAAAACCTCCTCAGCTGGGTAAACCATCATCTTTCCCAAGAGACCATAATTTTAGGTGATTTTAATATTAACTGGCAATCCTGTTCCAACTACCATCCAGCCCACCATCTAAACCGTCATAGTTTCTCCCAACTCATTCAGTCTCCCACCTGAATAAATAAAAATCCCAATAAGCATACTACTCTTGATTGGATACTAGTCAGCAAGAACCCCCAATCATATACAGCTGGCTGCCTTCCAGATAGCCTCAGCGATCATACCCCAACATTCCTACTCAAAAAACACGTATATCAGGCTAAACCCATTAACTACCAGTGAATACATAACAAGGTAAACTTTAACCCACACAAATTCATCTCATCCCTTAAAAACTGCAACTGGACTCCACTAAAATACCTCAACCTAGATGATGCTGTGTAATTTTTCAATGCTACCTTCCTTGAAGTCTTAAAACTCCCATGCACCCACAAGACTTACTAGAGTTAAAGCCCAGTCCTCCCCATGGCTACAAAAAGCCACTAGGTCAGTAATGACAATCCAAGATATAGCCTGGAATCACTGGCACAAACCAAAAACCCCTATGATAGACAGAAATTCCTTGAATTACGTAATAGAGTAAAAAAACTAATAAAACAAGACAAAATCCAATTTTACCATTCTGCCCTTAACTCCACCAAATACAACCCTAAGCAATTCTGGTCATCCATCAACTCCATCCTCCACCCAGGGGAAAGTAGGTACCCCTCCACCAAACACAATGAACTCCTCTGAAAATATTGCTACCACATTCGATACACACTTCATACAAACTGTTCTGTCACTAGCTAGACAACATAATCCTCCTCCCTCCCACCCCCCACCTACACCTAGTAATCTGCCCACTACTTTCTCTTTTTCTCCTATTCCCTACCCCAACATAAAAAACTCCCAGCCATCAACCTCCCAAGTGAATTTCTGAAAGATTCAGCTGAAGCCCTAGCCTACCCAGTCTCAGTCTTGATCAGTCGATCTCTATCTGAATATTATGTCCCTTCACTATGGAAGATATCCCACATCATTCCCTTCCACAAAGGCGGCCCCTCCACAGAACTCACCAGTTACTAGCCCATACAAATTCTCTCTCCACTCTCCAAATACCTGAGATATGCATTCACTCTCAAGTTCTAGACTACCTCCTTACTAACAACCTTCTATCTAACAGTCAACATGGCTTCCGGCTGTACCACAGCACAACCACTGCCTTACTTGCTTTTACTAACACTATCATACATCATAAAAACAATGGGTATTTCCCCTCTGCAACTTTCCTAGACTTATCTAAAGCATTTGGCATGGTCTCACACAAACAACTCATCTCTGTTTTCAATAATCTATGCTTTTCTCAATCTGTCACAGACTGGTATTAGAGCTACCTGACTGGCCGCCAGCAATCCATTGTTTGGCATAATGATATATCCCCCCAATTCTCTGTCTCAAATGGGATTCCTCAAGGAGCTGTCCTTGGACCCTTATTCTTCTCCATTTTCATGAACAATCTAGCCTCTGCCACCAAACAGGGCTCTTTCATATAGTACGCAGATGATTCCACCATCATCTGCTCAGCCCAGTCCCTACCTGAACTTCAAAAGATCACACAGGAAGCCTTTTCCTCAATTGAAAATTGAAACTTGGCTATCTGATGCACAGTTAATACTTAATCCAAACAAAACTAAACTCCTCATATTCCATCCCACTAAACTCAATCTAAACCTCCCCCACTTTAATTTTACAGCCAATGATAACACCATTATCTCCCAGACAGACCACACCAAACAACTAGGAATTGAGATTAACAATAATCTCATGTTTGACATTCATATTTCCTTAACCATAAGTACATAAAATAACTAGGAGCTTTGTATATAAATAAACAATTCCTCACCAAAACAGCCAGGATATCAGCTGCAAATTCCCACCTGATCTCCTCCCTACTCTACTCCTGTCCAATATTTACCAACCTAAGGCAAAGTGAATTAAATAAACTCAAGACTTGCTACAATAAAATTGCTAAGTTTTCCACTGGTGCAGCCTACCATAGTCACCACTGCACCTCACTTACTGAACTTGGCTGGCTAGAACACCCTCACCTCCTTCAATGGTACCAACTCCCATTTGCCCATAAGCTAATAAATCATCCTCTAAAAGTCCCATCCCTCCAAAATCTACTCAAGCCCTATCACACCACCAGACTACTATGCTCTTGCAACAAAAATCGATTACAGGCAACCAGAGCCAAGAACTCTGCTGGAGAAGCACTCTTTTCCAACTCAATAGCAAACTTATGGAATACTCTCCCTCATACTATAACTTCTGTACCATCATGTGCTCACTTCAAAGCTGTACTTAAATCTCATCTAATCTTATCTAAAAGAGCACTGAGCATGCTCTTGTAACAACCCTCACTAATATCTCTACTACAACCACCCTAATCCTATCTTTCACCCTACTAACTATCTTGATTTACACTTCAACCTCCCCTCCACAAACTAAGATAAATTGCAAAGTTGCAAAACCTCAGGTTACATTAAAAAGCAGCTATTCAGAGCCAGTTCACTGACACAAGTTCATCAGAATGTCATTCAAATTAAAGCCAACTTCACACAGTGACAATTGAGTCCTTATCTGGGACAGGATCCTGTTCAGTCACAGCTGCTGTTCATGTAGGTGACACAGTGACAGTTTGGAGAAATTAATAGCCCTCAGATGAGACCCTGAACTGAATACTCGCTAGAAAGCATTAAAGCTGGCTTGCATACTTTATTCATTACATCAGAGTGGGGCCAGAGCCTGAGGGAGAGAATACATATCAGCAGTTTATAGAAAATGATAGCGATGTGGCAGATTCAAATGATAAGCATGGGTGTGGGGAGGGAGCAATGTGGCTCTGTTTTAGCAGGACAAGAACAAAATCCTCTGCCAGTACGACCGGTGCAAGGCAAAAAACACACATAACAAGAAAAAAAGTTGCTAGCACCAAGCATCAGTGTGAAAAACAGCACAAATATGCCATAAATTTAACCACATAAGATTTATTAATTATTTTAACTACGATCAAATACGATCTGCATCACAATGTCAAACCTTACAACAGTGAATGCTGTATTGCATTTGCTGTTGTCAGGTTTGACATTGTGGCATTCATTTTTTCATTCATTTCATTGTGCGAAATGGCACTTTCGCACAAATGTAAATCACACGGTGTGATCGACAAAATGGTGTACAGCCAAATCAAACAATATCTGATGAAAAAAACAGGTAACAATAGCATCCACCTACCTCCACTTCTGTACATCTCCTATTTTTACCAACCTTCAGCCCACCCTTCAGTCCACCCTGACAACTAAACTAGAGTAATGCTATAATAAAATAGCCAGATTTGCTTCCAACAAGCTGGACTCTACATCAGTGTATTGCCTTGAGGCACCTGAATCGGCTTGCACTATATCTCACCTCCTCACCTATACTCAGCTTCAGTTTATAAACAAACAGATTAGTCTTTCACACTGAAGAAAATACAGCCTGAGCTTTAATGTCTAATACTGTACTTTTCTCCATCTAATCATACCTACTACCTCTCATAGGAATATGATGCTACTAGAAATTCTTCTTTCCTAATCCAAAATTCCAAAAATGGAAATGATTATAAACTTGACAATACAAATGTATACTTTTAAATCAAACAACTACAGCATCTTTTACATAAATATTATATTATCAACTGTTTGTATATTTGCAGTCTTATATCTCTTGTATAGCAGTAATGTTCTTTATTCCTTAAACAATAATGTTCTGTATTAGTCTTGTTTTATGTTTTTTTTTTTTTGTTTGAAACTTTCCTACCTAGGACTCCACTGAAAAGGGGCTGTTATCTCAGTAGGACTATGACTGTAAATGTAAATAAATAAAATAAATTGGATTATACTCATTTAGAGCAGACACAAGAAAGAGATGCCCTTACTGGAGGAGAAAATAGACCAGAAATGATGCCAGAGAGATTTTTAGCATATTGTTTTCTCTCAGATCCATGCCATCCTAAGTATATATCTGAAGTTAGTTGTGTCATCATAAACCACCTTCTTGACTCTTCCCCTGCCAGGGGCAAAAGCTAAGGAAGGCTAGTAGTGACATTGTCACACTGTTGGTCTGAGGACATTTTTTTTATCAAGCCATGTGTCTCCTTCCCCATCATGAGGATAGGCCTACACTCAAAAGTCAAAAGTCAAAGTCAAATTAAACTTTACTGTCATTAAGGACTACACAAGTGCAGCCTATCAACTCACCAGACAGTACATAGGAAACAAGGATGACAAGAACAACAGAATAACATTTCAATTTTAAAAAGATATTTAGTACAAGACCCACAGAAGGATAAATAAACCAATGTTGTTGTTTGTCTTTTCGGCTTAATTACAGCCAAAAAATGACAAACCCCTCCCGACAGTCATAAGAAGGATACTGTACATAGCAGCATGACAGAGTAGGATTGCACATATTAAGATTGTCCTCCTTTGTTCATCTGCATCAGACAAGCAGCAGGCAATTGCACATGAATAAGAAAATATAATGCTACATCACAGAATAAAAAAAATATTGTGTACTTTTCAGCTGAGCTACGCACTGTGAATGATTACTGACTAAACTGGTGGCTGGTATCAGAGTTTATAAGTCTCAACACTGTCGGGTAGAAGCTGTTTAAATATCTGGTGGTCCTGCAGTGGATACTCAGATATCTCTTGCCCGAAGGCAGTTGTGTAAACCAGCCGTGTCCAGGGTGAGAGGGGTCACAAATTATTTTGGATGCACATTTAATGCTTCTTGCTATAAAGAGATTCTGGATTGATGGTAGGCTTGTGCCCATGGTTCTTTCTTTCTGTTATTGTACTACTAACTAGTCCCGGCTGATAAATTGGTTGGTGTAATGCTCAAACCTGCACACATTATTAGGTGTTTGCTAATATGCCATTCATTTTGCAACTCCCACTGTAGTTCCCCAGATTCTACCTGAGCTGATAATCTACAGGGACTGGGAAGAGCTCTCACCCACCTTTCCTCTGAACATGGCAAGCCAACTCAAGACAAATATTTGCACAGTTTTTCACTTTAGCCATGTCACTACCCAAACGAGGTCACCTAACATTCAGACAGCACACCAGGCACCTGCATAAACAGGCTGACCTGAGTGCTGGTGTTTCTGATCACCTAATCCTTATTGTTTGTTATCAGTGGCTTTACTCTCTTTTCATGGTCTTTTTATTAAACACCCTTTGAAAATGTAATTACGTTTGCTAAATCATAAAAGTAAAATTAAATTCTGACCAGTTTGCAAGGAGAAATAAAAAGGCTTTACATGTCTGTCTCAGCCATTGGTGTTACAAATTACTATTCCTTGATACACGTGCATATGCAGTTGTACGCACACCTCAAAGAATCCATTTGAAAATATTCTTAACTCATGGGAAACTGTGATTTTTAGTTACTAATTCTTCTTTATTACATGAACAAGAAAGTATTATTCAACAACCATAAAATTCCATTAAATATGTATATTACAACAAAACATGTCCATTAAATTTGAACTTAGAACTGTATTTGCTGTCAAAAATCTCTGGTTTAATAAAGATGTTTCTTGTTTAAAAAAGGGGCAGGAATTGAATAATTTATGTAATGTTGCTTAGGTTATATGATATATAACAATATATGTGAAGTAGAATGTTTATTAATGTTAATTTGTTAATATAGTTTGATTACTGTCTCCCATTCAGGGCTGGTTTACATCCTACCTGAATGGGAGACAGCAGGCTGTTCTTTGGCAGAATAAACTCTCTAACCTCCTACCCAACACCCTTGGAGTACCACAAGGCTGTATACTAGGGCCCCTGCTGTTTTTCATCTTCATTAACGACCTGTATACTGTCATCCCAAAAGTCAGCTGTATCCAATACGCTGATGTCTCCACCCTGATCTGCTCTGCCACATCTCCAACAGACTTATGGCCAGCTACCCAGTCCACCTTTAACACTATAGAAAACTGTCTTTCTGAACATCATTTGATACAAAATCCCACAAAAACTAAAATGCTGTTATTCTCACCAACACAAAGGTCTCCTGCTTTTACCTTTACCATAAATGCAAAAGATGCACATTAATCTACCCTGATCCCCTCTACAAAACTACTAGGTGTCATTATAGATAACAATCTAAAATTCGACCTACATGTAAACCAGTCGATCAAAACCATCAATAAAAAACTAGGGTCACTCTACAGAATAAAAGCCTTCCTAACACCTTCAGCTAAAATTGCCATAGCTAGCTCTCACCTTCTCTCAACACTTCTGTACGCATCCCCTATACTCTCTAATATAAACAAGACTATACTTAAACTCTCAACCTGCTATAACCACATTGCCAGGTTTGCCACTGGGCTGCCTTTTAGGGCACATCATTGCATCAATCTTAACCGGCTTGGGTGGCTTGAACTACCCAGTCTAATTCAGTATAACCAACTGATCATGGCTTATAAAATTCTTTATAATCCGGATAATACTCCTGTACTTAAAAATCTTATCAACCCCTATCATAATCCACGACTGCTTAGATCCTGTAACAGACTACTAATTCAGACAAGCAAAATTAACAATGCAGCTAGTGACTCTCTCTTTGCAAACACTCTTTGCAAACTCTGTAGGCAGATCCTGGAACTCACTTCCAGCTGACATTACTTTACTCTCCTCCCTAGGTCAATTTAAAACTAGACTCTGGCACTAAACCGGCTATGTCATTGTATCAAGCCTGGCTAACTCTCTTCTAGATTGTGTAAAATCTATTAATCAGCTACTGTTTATTTTACCCCTGCCTTTCATCATGGTTTAACTCTAACCTGTGGAACATGTTTATTATTGTTTACTTATGTACTCTCTGTCAAAATTATACTTGTAATATGTTTTTAATGTTTCTGTTTAACTTGGAACTTTTCTTCCCGGGCCTCCGCTGAAAATGGACATGCATCCAGTTGGACTATCCCCGTCAACAAATGTAAAATAAAATAAAAATAAATAAAATAAAATATTTTTGTTTAAATGTAAATGTACTTTTGTCACACGTGATAATTCAATAAAGGTGTGTTAAAAAATCTCTTGTCTTTCATTAAACTATAGATGTAAATGTATGAACTGTACAACTATGTAAAGTCAAGCATGAAACAATACTAGCTAGTGAATTTTTGGAATAACTAAATCCTTGACTCAGTAAGGTACTATTAGGGAAGAGAACTGTGTTGTCATGTTGGAATAGGTGTGTTAATGTTAACTAGAGAGACGATTTCTCTATCATTGGACAATGGCAATTAATAATGTTTGTGGGGTGGATTGCATGTCTTTATAAACATTAGTCTGAAGACAGTAGTATTTACATACCAGACTGGTGCCTGTCAGGTCACAGATGAAAAACATTATTTCTTGCATGTAGAGAGGAACAGAAATAAAAACAAAAGCAGAGAATTACTTAGTTTAGTCACATATTGCTCTTAATTACATTATGCAGAAATGACTGCCAAAATCTGATATAATTACACTTACTGGAACAAAAGCTCATGATCATGTCCAGCAAAAAATGTTAGAAAGTACTAGCTTTCCCATTCTTCATCAAACCCCCCCCCCCCCCCAGGGGCGGGAAGTAACTTTGTAACAAACATGATGGTATGATAGTGTGATGGTAAAGGCAGAATTTCAGTTCTGAACAAAAGTTTCAATGTGCATCAAGGTTGAAGGTTTGATTATTTGTGTGTGCGTGTGTGTGCGTGCGTGTGTGCATGTGTGCGTGTGTGCGTGTGTGTGTGTGTGTGTGTGTGTGTGTGTGTGTGTGTGTGTGTGTGTGTGTGTGTGTGCGTGTGGGTGTGTGTCTGTGTGAGTGTGTGTGTGTGTGTGTGTGTGTGTGTGTGTGTGTGTGTGTGTGTGTGTGTGTGTGTGTGTGTGTGTGTGTCTGTGTGAGTGTGTGTGTGTGTGTGTGTGTGTGTGTGTGTGTGTGTGTGTGTGTGTGTGTGTGTGTGTGCGTGTGTGTGTGTGTGTGCGTGTGTGCATGTGCGTGTGTGCGTGTGTGCGTGTGTATGTGTGTCTGGTGTCCTCTTGGAGCTCTGCAGTTCTGGATTTGAACTTAGCTCATGCTAAATAAACTGAACCTTTTGCTCAGCTTGTCCGCATGCAAGCAAACCACAAAAAATCAAAGAGGTTGTCATCCACAGTGAGTTATAAATATCGCTCTTTAATGTTATTTTGCTTTCTGACTGTATGGCTTTCAGGCCAGTGGTATCCTGTGACAGCTACAATATGGATATCATCCAGGTATGTAATACAATCCTTTTGCAGAGTACAGTGAAGAAAAATTACCAGCGTCAGCAGTTTATTGCAAAATGACTTCCACTATTCTTTTGGCAAACTGACTTCCAATGAGTACTGATGAATACTGATAGAATTACTGGCAACAGAAAAGAGATTTAGTGCACAACAAACAGGCTTTAATATATGCATTGAAACTAGACTTTAATCTTCCTTCAAGATCATACTTAGTAATTGTAGCAGCCACACTGAATACTCTTTCATGCTGCTTAATAGATGAAGTACCCTACTTGTGTCATAAAACGACCTTTAAAATCTACTAGCTTGACCAGTAGATGAGTGCAGTATTAAATGTCTGCATTTCATCATAACTGCATATGAAATACATAAACTTTATACAAACAAATTCAACCACAGATTCATGACAGCCATTTAAAACATTCCAAACTTAGTGGCAAACTGACAGTTCGAGTGCTCTTAGTTTAGAATGTGACCAGAGACTGATATTAAGCTGGATCTGCAGTTAACAGAAGCACATTTGTGTAATAATGGTACAAGTCCTGTAGCAGTCCCTAAGGGCATGGCATATAGACAACAGATGACAAACTCTGCACTGGCATATAGACTGCAACGGCATATAGACAGATGTCACCCCCCTGCACGGGCATATAGACAACAGATGAGAACCCCTGCACTGGCATATAGACTGCAATGGCATATAGACAGATGGCAACCCCCTGCACTGGTATATAGATAACAGATGGCAACCCCCTGCATGGGCATATAGACAACAGATGACAAACTCTACACTGGCATATAGACTGCAACGGCATATAGACAGATGTCAACCCCCTGCACTGGCATATAGACAACAGATGGCAACACCTGTGCTGACATATAGACAACAGCTGGCAACCCCTGTGCTGGCATATAGACAACAGATGGCAACCCCCTGCACGGGCATATAGACAACAGATGAGAACCCCTGCACTGGCATATAGACTGCAATGGCATATAGACAGATGGCAACCCCCTGCACTGGCATATAGATAACAGATGACAACCCCCTGCATGGGCATATAGACAACAGATGGCAACTCCTGCACTGGCATTTAGACTGCAATGGCATATAGACAGATGTCAACCCCCTGCACTGGCATATAGACAACAGATGGCGACCCCTGTGCTGACATATAGACAACAGCTGGCAACCCCTGTGCTGGCATATAGACAACAGATGGCAACCCCCTGCACAGGCATATAGACAACAGATGGGAACCCCTGCACTGGCATATAGACTGCAATGACATATAGACAAATGGCAACCCCCTACACTGGCATATAGACAACAGATGGCAACACCTGCACTGGCATATCGACAACTGATGGCAACCCCTGCATGGTTTGTTTTTCACAGTGTTAGAGCTTAGCAAGGTACGTAGCAGCCAGGTGTATGAGTTCCAGTGGAACTCCATCAGCTGAGAGGGGACACTTCAACACCTGTCTCTTGTATATACTTTGCAACTAAAATGAGGAGATGGGTGATTGCACAAAGCTTGGGAAGAATGGATAGTGGAGGTATAACTGTAAATGCTTTCAGCTAACAACACTGATTTATTTATTTATTTACTTATTTTGTTTTCTCTTCAATAGTGTCTTTTCGCAGCCTGGAAACATGAGGATTAGAAGAAATAAACAGCAAAATCTTCTTCTGCTCTGCTATCATAGCTGTGAGTCTGTTCATAAGACTCCTTCTGTTGTAAAATGTTAGTGTCCCTTTTCCATATTTATGCAAGAACACTATGTGTGAAGCTTTGTCTGTGCATGACAATAAACCTTTCTTGGAAGGGGCACAACGGATTTCAGATTTTAAGCAAGGTACTGCTGAAAAATTCAACAGCCTCATTAACAATCAGACATTTAACAATGGGAGTTATTTATGCAAAGGAGAAAGCCAAACTAATCAATATAAAGAAGGCAACACAAAGATATTTGAAGAGAAATACAGGCAAAGGCATCCAGATATGGACATTTTTACAATAAAAAAAAATATCATAATCAGGGAATATAGAAAAGAAGATTAGTAAAGTTGAAGTAAAAAAAATAGAAGTTGACGTTATGGAGTGCTTGTGAAGTGAAGGATTTGGTGTAGAAGGTCTAACACAGGTTACGTCACAGCATGATGGTGCGAGTCCCCAAAGTAAGGGGAAGCAGAAAGATCAGTAGACATCTGAAGAAGAAATATGGACAATGGAAAGAAAAAGAGATTTAATATGGTGTAATATTTATGCAAAGGAGAAAGAAAAAAACTAACCAATACAAAAAGAGCAGCACCAAAGATATTTGAAGAGAAATACAGGCAAAGGAATCAGGGCATGGAAAAAATTACAATACAAAAAAATAAGAAGACAAAGAGGAAATGTAGAAAATGAGATTAGTAATGGAGAAGTTAAAGAAATAGAAACTGAGGTTATGGAATGCTTGCAAAGTAAAGTATTCAGTGTAGAAAATCTAATTCAAAAAGCACCACAACATGATAGAGCACTGGATAGCTAAATTAAGGGGAAATCAGTGGAACAGGAAGCAATTAGTCAGGTGCCAAAATGGAGATATTTTGGAGCCTTCTACAGGAAACCACTATAAACATTCACTTGAAGCTAGACAGCAAGGAAATGAACATGAAAATGTGGAAACTCTGATGCAGTCAATGTTGAGGAGTGATATGCCAGTGAGTTCCAATATGACAGAGCAATGGATGGCACAAGATGAAACTGAAGTAAATTTGCCACAGGAAAATGCTATAGAACTTTCTATAGAATGCCCATAGGAAATGGAAAACAAAAAATGTGTCCTCAGTTTAGAAGAAAATGAGCTAAGAGAAAAGTTGCTTGATTTAATTGACATAGATAGACATATTAAGATCAATGAAAGAAATAGACTGCAGAAGGTCAATAAAACCCAAAAAGTCAGAAGTTTGATAAAACAAATGAACACAGTAATTAGGACTGCCCCTAGAGATCCATGCAATACAACAGAAGTAAACAGGATATATTACTGTGCAGCTAAATTAATAACTGATAAAGTTCTACCACAAGAACACAGTGTAGTGAGGGAAAGGAAGGGGAGAAATCAAATACCATCATGGAAGTATCAAATAAAGAAAACTATAAAGCAATTAAGACAAGAAGTGTCATGGTTAGAAGACTCTAGAAGAGGGAACAGATCAACAAATATTATAAGAAAGATAGACATGATAAAAGCAATGTGCAGTATTAGAACAGACCAGGATCTATCATGCACTATCGCAAATAACAAACTAAAAATCTCAGCACAGTTGGAAAAACTTTAAAGATACGCAGATAAATATAAAGGAAAAATACAAAGTAAGCAATTTATTAAAGACCCAAAAACATTTTATAGAGAATTGGGAAATAAGGTAAAAGGAATTGAAAAACCGCCAAAAAAAAAAAAAGAAGAAATAGATACATTTTGGCAAAGTATCTATGAAGATCCTGTGGAACATAACAAAGGTGCTAAGTGGATAGAAGAAGTAAAAGAAAGAATAACAAGTTCAAAGGTACAGCATATGAAATGGGACGAATTAACAGCCAGAGAGATTGAAACAAAGTTAAGAAAAGCTTCCAGCTGGAAAACCCCAGAGTCAGATGCAGTACCTATCTTCTGGTTAAAAGTATTAACATCTTTGCATGAAAATTTAGCCATGAGTAAGAACTTTTTATGATAGCACCCTGAACAGACACCAATCTCTCTAACAGCAGGAAAAGCAATGCTATTACTTAAGAGTGAACCTGCAAGCCACCCTAAAATTTATAGACCAATAACTTGCCTTCCAATGATGTATAAACTATACATGGGGAACTGATGCCGACAGAGTTTATGGTAATTTAGAAGAAGGCTCAATTATGGCAGTAAAACAAAAGGACAATAAAAGAAATTCATAGGGAACAAAGGATCATTTGTTGTTAAATAAAGTCATAGTGGAGAACTGTAAAAAGGGGAAGAATCTAAATATGGTATGGACTGACTACAAAAAAGCATTTGATAGTATCTCACATTCATGGATAAAACAGTGCTTAAAAATGTATAAGATGCACCCTATACTGATCGTCTACATTACAGTGACCATGAAACAGTGGGAGCCCACTTTGCAATTATGCTATGATAAAGGAAAAAATTATTATCCCATGGATAAAAATTCAAAGGGGGATATCCCAAGGTGACTCTGTCACCGCTGCTATTCTGCCATGCCTTTTACCCATTAAGCTGTCTACTTAACAACTTAGGCCATGGGTATAATTTGGCTCCTAGAGTACAATAAAGTCTAAAGACTTCTCATCTTCTCTTTGTTGATGATTTAAAACCATATAGCTCATCAAATGAGGAACTGAAAGCACAGCTGCAAGTTGTCAAAACTTTTTCAGATAATATAAGAATGTCATTTGGTCTTGATAAATGTGCAAAAGCAACCTTTAAAGAAGGAAAACTGCAACACCAGGAAAACATCAGTTTGGGACAAGAATGTGATATAAAAGGACTTCAGCAATAGGGAGTGTATAAATATTTGGGAATTAATGTAGGATCAACAATAAAACATAAATAATTGCGAATAAAACTAAGTAAGAAATAATTTAGAAGACTTAAATTAATCCCTAAAACAGCGTTGACGTCTAGGAACAAAATCCAAGCTATAAACCAATTTGCTCTTCCTGTCCTAACTTACAGTTTTGGAGTGATTGACTGGCCCCAAAACATATTGGATAGATTAGACAGGAAAACAAGAAGGATGCTTCATACTCACCAAATAATTTATACAAATCACTGCATACCAAGATTATATATTCCCCAAATCCGAAGGAGGGATGGGCCTCCTTGAAATTGATTACATGTATAGATCTGCAATTATGGAACTCCACACATATCTGCTGACCTCACAAGACCCAAACGCAGTGAAAGTTTTGAAACATGAGGAGATTAAATCTAAGATTATTTCCCTGCTTAATCTAGCAGAAGCATACTGAAGTCAAGCAGGAATGGAAATAAAACTAGAAATAGATACAAATCAGGTAGCCAAAAAACAAAAGAAAGAATATAAGGTGAAGGACCAGACAAGAAGACAAGAAATGTGGAAAATGCATAAATATAGTTGCAAGTATAGAAAACTTCTGGAAGAACCTCATGTTGATCAGGATCAAATGCAGGAATGGTTAAGGAGAGGTGAATTCAAATCAAGAGATGAAAAGTTAATATTGGCGGCCCAAGATAGTGGGCTACTTACATATTGGTTTACAAAGTCCACTGAACATGTGGGAGAAATGGACAAATGTAGGTTTTGTAAAACAGAATTTGAAACAGTCGCACAGCTCATTGCTGGTTGTGACATACTAATGGCAAAAGGACTGTATACTGAAAGGCATAATAATGTGACAAGACTGTTGCACTTGGGATGGTGCAAACATTATAGTACTGAAGTGGCTGAAAACACTGGAAACATGATCCACAAAGCATCATAGAAAATGATGAAGTATATATCACATGGGAACTCCCATTGCCAAAAGTTCAAAAGATAGATTTGAGAAAATCAGATATAGTGGTCCATGAAAAGAAGACAAAAGTAGCATTGATCATTGAAATTCCTACACCCGGTGATATAGTGTCTTGCATACAGAGGGACACAAAGTAAAAAAATACCAGGATTTGCAGGTAGAAATGAGGGCAATGTTTTCTGCCTTTCATGTAACTAGTCTAGTCAAGTTACAGATTTGCTGTATCCAGGACTGCTTGTAAGCTTCTGAGCCCCCCAAGCCTTTCTGTGTTGGAGGGAATCCTTCTAGCTTATCAGTGGGAGTGGTAAGCACTAGGTAGCCTATCTACCACAAGAGTGGTTTCTGGTCCAGAAATTGTAGTTTATTGGCCATTTAGCCAGTTTTTCCATCTCTTTCAACTTACTGGTCTAAAAGCCTGCATTTGCGCTTGTTTCCTGCCTTTCCTGTAGCTAGTCTAGTCCAGATACAGTTTTGCTGTATCTAGTACTGTTTGTAAGCTTCTGAGCCCCCAAAGCCTTTTTGTGTTGAGGGAAGCCTTCTAGCTTATCAGTGGAAGTGGTAAGCACTAGGTAGTCTATCTACCACAGGAGGAGTGGTTAATGGCCCAGAAATTGTAGTTTATAGGCCGTTTGAGCACTTTTTCCATCTCCTTCAACTTTCTGGTTTAAAAGCCCGCATTTGCACTTGTTTCCCACCTTTACTATAACTAGTCTAGTCCAGATACAGATTTGCTGTATGCAGGACTGTATGTAAGCTTCTGAGCTGCCCAAGCCTCTCTGTGTCGGAGGAAAGCCTTCTAGCTTGTCAGTGGGAGTGGTAAGCACTAGGTAGCCTATCTACCACAAGAGGAGTGGTTTCTGGCCCAGAATTTGTAGTTTATTGGCCATTTGGTCAGTTTTTCCATTTCTTTCAACTTTCTGGTTTAGCAGCCCACATTGCACTTGTTTCCCGCCTTTCCTGTAGCTAGTCTAGTCCAGATACAGATTTGTTGTATCCAGGACTGTTTGTAAGCTCCTGAGAGGTGCCAAAGTCTGCTCTTCAATTTTTCCCTTAGATCTGCTAGTTCTCTCCTCTCCTGCACTTTTACAAGCTTATTAGTCTAGCACTTTACCATACCAGACTTCTTGTAGCAATTATTGTAGCACACAAAAGTGCTAACAGCACTAAATGTTCTACAAGGAAACAGCTCCAGTACTTATTATTAATGCCCACCCCTTCAGGCATGTCTAAAGGTCAGTTCCCTGTGCTTTCTCCTGTTAACCTGGTGAACTTGGGCATCTTAAGGCAATGTAGCAACTGCCTTATGTACACCAACAACCCTCTTCTCTTACCTCCCAACACTCAGACTTGTGAGAGATGCACTTATATATCCAAATTGGAAGACACGCACTTTCCAGCCAAGACTGGAATAGCTGGTCAAGAGGAGAAGGTCAACACTTGCACCACACCATATGAAACACATAGCCCTCCAGAGCACACACCAACATTGCCTTCACATAAAAACACAAACCAAACACCCACCTTTGCGGACGGTCACAATAAAAATCTACCCAAACAGCAGAGACCTCCAAGGCAGAAGCACACTCAACCACCACAACACAACACTAATCACGAGGCACATAACTCTCCTAAACAGTTTGCCGCTCAACCAAAGCCCCTAAGGCAAAACAGCATGTCCAGAACACTAGTCATAGTGACTCGATAGTGAGGCACGCTGATGTCCCACTCACTAGGTTGAATAAGGAGAAAGTAACAGTCAGCTGCCTATCAAGTGCCAGGATCCGCCATATAACACATGCACTCAGGTCCCTCAACAACAGGTACAAATATGACTCTGTCATTGTACATGTGGGTGTGAATGACCTGAGACGTACCTCCCTGGACTACATGGAAAGAGACATGGAGGAGCTCTTGGATTATGTAGCCCAGGCAGGTACGACCCTAGCCTTGAGCAGCATCCTACCATCATCCAGAAAGATACCACAGTACAAGCAGAAAATGATTGATTTCAACAACTGACTAAGTTTCTGGTGTCATTCTAAGGGGATCCAGTATCTGTCTGCCTGGGATGACATGATTGACAGAACTCGATGCTTTGCCAAAGATGGTCTGCATCTGTCACCCCTGGGCTTCTGGATACTGGCCAAGGCTCTTGACACCCCTACACTACCTTTTTTAGGCAGTGTTCCAAAGACCAAATTACCACAGTAACAGCTACAAACAAATGCAATCTGAGGATCA
This sequence comes from Protopterus annectens, assembly GCF_019279795.1. Lineage (NCBI taxonomy): Eukaryota > Metazoa > Chordata > Ceratodontiformes > Protopteridae > Protopterus > Protopterus annectens. Next base: position 1,927,470,066 of record NC_056741.1, read on the forward strand.
TGCTGCTCAATGCTAGAAGTCTAAATCTCAAAATGCACTCACTCTAAGCACTCCTTAAAATGGAGAACATCGACAGTTGTGCTATAACAGAGACCTGGTTCAAGGCAGCAGAAAGCACCCCTGCACTACCAGGCTATAACTCATTCCACACCTTTTGGCACCAGAATTTGGACTGAAGCTCCAAAGGTGGTGGTGTTTCCATATTCATAAAGGATGCACACATCTCCAGACTGGTAGCCCAACATAATGCATCACACATACTTTAGGTGCAGCTAACATTGGATAAGACAGTGATTCAGGTTGTAGCCTGTTATAGGTCCCCAACCATGTCTCAAGATACTCACTCCATGTTCCTAAGCACCCTGGGGAATATTAGGGTCCAACCTAATACTGTGCGACTTCAACTACCCCTCCATTAACTGGGAAAACTACTCATGTACCAATACACTTGCCCAATGTTTCCTGGAATTCATTAATTCCAATGCCCTGGACCAGCTCGTTCTTACCCCCACTAGAGGTAGCAACATCCTAGACCTGGTCATTACTAACATGGGCGACCATTGCTCTACACCAATATCCAACTCCTCCCTGGTTAAATCCGAACACAAACTAATCATCTTGGAAATCCACATCCCACCCCACCACAAAGGTAACCACCATGAAAAACTTCTCCAAAGCTAACTTTGGGCTACTAAGAACAGAGGTGGCTAACTTCACGGTACCCATGCAAATGGAGAATAATTACATGACTGCCAAATCATACACCAGTGCACTGTATGAACACTTACACAAATGCATGTATCTCGCCATATCCAATAGAAACAAGAAGCTCTGCTTCAAAAAAGGAAGCCACTCTGGTGGTCCCCTGCCATAAACAAATTCTGCAACAGAAGAAGGAACCTGATGCAGAATAAGGTGAAGTCCCAAGATTGGAAAAACTCCCTTATCAGCCTCAAGAAAAAGTTGAGATCCCTCATCAAATCTTCTAAAGCTAGCTATGAAAACAGAATTGCAGCAGACAGTAAAGACAACCACAAGGCCTTCTATAGTTATGTAAAGAATCTCCACGGCAATACTCAGATTTGCTCTGAGCTAGTGCACAATGGTATCTCCTATAATGAGCCAACAGATATTGCCAATATACTGGCCGACAGATTCAGTGCCAACTTTTCCCCTTTCTCCCCCACCCAAAGGACCAATCACAATACCAGTAGGTTGCCAGGCACCCAGTATTACTGGTGCAGAGGTTAAAACAGCACTGTCCAAGGCCAAGAGTACAGCCTCTATGGGACCTGACAATATATCCCTGGCTATGTTCTACATGAGCTACAGAGTGAACTGGCACCTCACCTGTGTGCCCTGTTCAATCACAGCCTCCCCTCAGGCTTTGTTTGTACTGAATAGCACACTGCTATAGTCATCCATCTCCACAAAGGAGGATCAACTGCAGACCCTGGGAACTATCATCCCATTAGCCTGACAAGTCTGATAAGCAAAACTATGGAACGCATCATCATGGACCTAATAAACAATGATATAGGGAATCACCAAACTCTGGATCCCACACAGTTTGGTACTGTGAAGGATAGATCATGCCTGCTCAACTTGGTTGACTTCTTTGAGTAAGTCACCAGAGTTGTGGATGAAGGCAAGGGGGTTCATGCAGCCTACTTTGATCTGGCCAAGGCCTTTGATACCATTCCCCACTCAGGAATCATAGAAAAACTCTCTAAGTTGGGCATCAACCCCTATATCACTAGGTGGGTTGCAAACTGGCTCACAGATAGAACCTACAGTGTGAAAGTAGCTGACTCCAAGTCAGACTGCCAACCAGTCACGAGTGGAGTTCCTCAGGGATTGGTCTTGGGTCCTCTCCTGTTTGGTATGTACTTCTCAGAAGTGCAGTCCAACACAAAGGGACTGTGGCTGACAAAGTTCGCAAAAGATTGGAAGTTGGGAGCCATTATTAACTCCCCGAGTGACGTTAACATCCTACAGAAAGGCCTCACTGAGACCAACGACTGGTGTTGTAACCATGGCCTTAAGCTCAATGCCAAAAAATGTGCCGTCATCCCCTTTGGGAAAAATCCAGTTCCCATGAACTACCACATCGATGGTAGTCCACTGAACCCAGAAGGAGTTATAAGAGATCTGGGAACACAGGTTGACAGCAACCTCTCTTTTGACCACCACACTGCCACTGTGGTCAGAAAGTCCTTCTATGTGGCATATCTCATTACTAAGGCTTTTACATCCAGGAAGAAAGAGGTCATTGTCTCCCTCTACTCTTCCTTCATTAGGCCAATCATTGAGTACAATGCCCCATTTGGCATGTACCTCACTAGACACCTGCAACAACTGGAGAGGCCGCCAAAGTACCTCACAAAGAGGATCCTAGGCCTTAAATACTTGCCCTATATGGACAGACTCAAAAAACTCCAACTATTCTTTGTCTCATATTGCCTACTTAGAGGTGATCTCTGCTTGACTTATAAAGCCATGTCTGACCCAGCTTAGTTAGAAATGCTACATCTAAAGAAATCCCAATCCCTCCACACCACATGCTCCAGAGACCTCAACTTCATTACCACAATCAACAGAATGTGCTGGAGGGACAGGTTTATAACCCAGAGACTGCCCATGCTATGGTATAGACTTCTCATATATGTCACACAAAGCACCTCATTGGCCCTCTTCAAGAGAAATCTTGAGGAGTGGATGGGAAATAGAAAATTCACCCCAGGGATCACTCCAGTGGGTCTACTCAACAGAGGCCCTAGGAACTAAGGTCGGGTGACATGATGCCAGGGTAATCCTATGGGCTAGGCTTGTAAAGACTCCAGGGCCATTAGCCTAGTATACACCTATGAACCTGTAAAGCTATAGGAGATTACTAGGCTAAGGGTTCTGGTGCCCTTACAAGCCTAGCCAAGAGTTTATCCCCAGAAAAGAAACCACAATCAGCACCTGTCACCCCTGTCAATGAGGGACACAGGTAGAACCCCTGGGACAAATTTGTGGTTGCCCATCCACTCATCAAGGTTGTGCTTCAAGAGGGTTAGCAATGTACTTTGCTTGACATGTATGGGGAGCCTATTGCAGGGACGGGGCAGCATCTGGGAGACAAACCTGTCTCTCCAGCAGGTTTTGTTAATGTCACATATTAGATTTAAGCCTTTTGATTTGGTACTACACAAGGAGTTAGACTTACAGATATGGAGCATCTCCAGTAGAGCAGGGTCTGAGATTGCCTTGTAGGTAAGATACAGGTCACCTCTAAGCATTCTGTCTGATACAGAGTAGAGTGATAGTGATTTGAGCCTGTCCACAGAGAAAAGGTATTAGAGACCATGTATTCTCTTTGTGAGGTATTTCTGTGGCCTTTCCAGTTGGTGCAGGTGTTTGGAGAGGTACATACCAAATGGGGCATTGTACTTAGTTATTGGCCTAATGAGGGAGGAGTACACAGAGGTAATAACCTCCTTTTTTCTGGATGCAATCCCTTTACTTATGAGATGAACCAAGTAAAAGGCTTTTCTGACCACTGCCGCTACATGATGGTCAAATGTGAGATTGTTGTCAACTTGTATACCCAGGTCTCTCACCACAGGTTGTGTGCTTAGGGGTTTGCCGCTAATGTGGTAATCAGTAGGGGCTGTGTTTTTGCCGAATGGTATGATAATACATGTTTTTGCATTTAACTTAAGGCCATGACTTTGGCACCAGTCATTTGTTGCTGTGAGACTCTCTTGAAGTATGTTAACATCATTTGGGGAGTCAATGACAGCACCCAACTTCCAGTCGTCCACAAACTTGGTCAACCACAGGCCTTTTGCCTTTGCCTGGACCTCTGAGAAGTAGATGCCAAACAATAGGGGTCCCAGGATAGATCCCTGAGGGACACCACTAGTGACAGATCTGCTATCAGAGGTAGTGGCGCCTATTTTGACTTTGTGTGTCTTATCAGTGAGCCAGTTGGCCACCCACCTGATGAGATCAGGATTTACATCAAGTTCTGTTAGCTTTTCGATGATGCCTGAGTGGGGGATTGTGTCAAAGGCTTTGGCCAAGTCAAAGGAAGCTGTGTGTACTAACTTTCCCTCCTCAAGTGCCTTGGTGACAGTCTCAAAAAAGTGAACCTGGTTCAACAGGCAAGATCTGCCCTTGACGAATCCAAACTGGGTGGGGTCAAGTGCTTGGAGATTGCCTATGTCCTTGTTTATGAGGTCCATAATAATACGCACTAATGCCTTACAGATCAGACAATACAAAAATAGTATAAGTGGTTATATCATTACTGAACCACTTTGTTTTGTTCTGTTTTATTGACACTTGTACTGCTTTTTGTGTCTGGTTTTATCCAATATTTGATAATAAATGTTGTGTTTTAAATTGTGATTATGAATAACTTCTATACTCTTGCTTTAACTGGTTTAAACAAAAAGCTACTGGTAAATGAGACACTAGTAGTGTGTTTCGACTGCAGCCACATAATCAACTGACATGCAATCCTAGAGTGAAAAATGTGTTAATGCTAACTAATCCTTTGAAGTGGCTCTTGCATGGAAATTGATTTTGAATTATGCTAATGAGAAGATTTAGGGACATTCCTGGATCAAATGGTTTAACACTGGCTAATTTAGTAAGCATAGAATAAATAAGGAGGAGTGTAATAAAAAAACTAACACTTACAGAGAGTATTTCTCTGCAGGGAGGGATTGACTCCATAGAAGGATTAGCTAGTACTGTGGGTGAAAGAACTTCATCTGTTAAGCGGAATGTTCAGGTTATTCATGATGGTACCCCAACAAGGATAAGGTTAGAGACGAATAAATTAATTTCATATTTTACTTTGGTACCTAGAAAAAACAAGTCAAATTAGTGCAGAGAAGCACAATAGTGTCTTACGGGATAAATTAAATGAAGGAATAAGAGCAAAATGTAGAGAAAATAATAGGAGACATGGACAGAAGTAAACATTCTAGAGAATGCACTTTACAAAATCAAGGATTAATGAATCAAATTAAAAAGTCACATGAAAGAAAGGGAAAATCGGGAAAGTTAAAAGAAAATCCCCTCTAATAAATCCATAATATGTATAAGGAAATGGACACGACTGTGAGGTTAGAACTACAGAGAACTGCTCTAATGATAGGAGCAGCAACAGAGTACATATAATAGCAGTGATGGCAGAGCAAGACAGGAACATTAGCAAAGTAAAAAGTGTGTTAATGAAACTGTGACAGAATGCACAGAAGAAGTGCAATAATGGAAAATTCAGAAAAAGAAACAAAAATAATAAAGCAATTATTCATTCTCTCAGAAATTATAATCATAAAAAGAGGAGAAACAGGCAATTGCATGCTGTGTACATAAATGCATAAGAAATATCAATTGGTGAAAAGAGAGAGTAAAAAAGGTGGAACTAGAATTGAGGATATGCCAAATGAGGATTTGGTAAGAAATCTGAAGCTGTACAGAGTTCAAGAAAGATTAGTAAACTGTGGAAGCAGATTGAGTATTTATCAGCACCTTATGGAAAACATTGAGCTATTATCAGTAGTTTTCATATCAATTATTCATAGGATGGACACTTTTTTATTCAGTTTATAAAGAAGATAGGGTATTAAGCCTGTTACCTGACACGACCTTGATGGAAATAAGTTAATAAGATGTAATTTCCAGTGTTATGGTCAAAGTCGTTTAATAAACTGACTCCAAAACATATGATCACGGACCTTTTCACCCATCCATATGTATAATCATGCTTTAAATATTGTGAATCTCCCAGAATTTTTTACTGTGTGGGGGATACTATTCCATATCCTCGGAATGACCAGAGCAATACACTTAGTACTTAATGTTGTTTTATTCAAGGGAAGTTTAAATTTTAAATTGGAATATTTATGAATGAGATCATTTGAACTTGTTCTAAGTTGAACAAAGCTCTTTTCTCTTCATTCTTATATGCCAGATAAGGAAGAATTTCCTTTCTTCTTATGTACCTATACTGCAATGTATACAAGACAAGTTTTGTACATCTTTCATTATTTCACAGACTTTTACAGTTGGTATATATTTGATGAACCTCCTCTAGACTTATTCCAGTTTATTAAGTTGAGTGTTATCATAAAGGCAGGCAGATGGAGCCATTATATTCTAACAAAGGTCTAGTTTAAGTATTAAACAATGCAGTCATGCCATTAGCATAATACAATGATGTATTCATCATACAGCCCACTTCTGTCAATGCTTTAGACTTTATAACATTAATATGTCTATTTAATGACAATTGATTTGAAAAAAGAATTCCTAGATCAGTGAATTCATTAACCTCTGACAATAGTCTTTACCAGTAAATGAGGTATACTCACATTTTTTGCCAAATAACATGACACTTATTGCTACTAACTGAGAGATCACTGTCCTTAGCCCACTTCACAAAAAGGTATTGACCTCATTATAATCACTATCCAAGACTGCCAAAAGTCCAAGTTTGCAGTCATCTGCAAATTTATTTAACCAGTACTTTGTGCTGGTAGGAAAAGAGGCCATCACTAGGTCACAATGATAAGGACCCAGAACAGAGTGTGTGGCACAACCTGATTAAATGGTTCAGTATCAGAAAAATACCAGTAATTACAATGTGTTGAGTTCTATTACTGAGTCACTTCTAAATCCAGCTAACTATAAAGTAGCTTGTCTTGAATGATTCCATAGCTGTAATTATTTTTGAATGAGGCAAGGAATCAAATACTCTCTTAAGGTCAAAACGTACTGCTCAGACTGACAGGCTTGTCATTAGCTAAATTAAACTGGTCATAGAAATATACCAGACTTGTCAAGGTCGATAAGTAAATTGGTGAAACCTTTTAGCAAGCCCTTACTTGGGGAAGTCTAATACGGTTTACAGTAGGCCAGGATGTTTAATCGTTAATGCCAAAAGTCTTAATATTAAGTTTCTAGATCTTGGAGCAAGGGTTATGCATGATGATTATAATGTTTTAATCACAGAAACATTGTTTTCTGATATCAGTCAACCAATGGTTCTGCCTGGTCTCCCGGGATACCACGATAATAGGAATTCTAAGAAAAGGAGAGGAGTTTCAATATATGTTAAGGAAAGTTTACTGCCAGTAACTATAAAAGTATTTAGAACATGACATTTTAGGTGTGGTCATAAAATTAGGTGATCATCAATGAAAGGTTGCCCCCCTCAGAGATGACAGGAGAAAGGGAAAATGTTATCAAGACCTTGCTCACATGTATATTACGTGAATAAGGGATATTGTGATTTAAATGCCCTAAATGTGGATTATTTTCACTAGGAAATAAAAGTTGTCCATTGGAACAATTAGTGGAATTTAACAGCAACTGTGGAAATAATCAAGCGGTTTTGGGTAAAAAAATCATATTCATTTAGAATGTTGTGAATTACTTCCCGAACTTAATCTTCCAAGAAATGCAGAGATGGTCAGGACCATTAAGTCAGAGACACTGAAAGGTTGTTCTGTGTATTTAAGAGAGAGAAAGAACCTCTATAAAGATGATTTCATGGGAATTATAAATTAAATAAAATCTTGTGACTGGGAAAATCATATGATACATAAATCTATATCAGAGCCCTGGGATATTTTTTATATATTTTTTGGGATCCGGACACATGCTCGACTAGCATATGTCCAAATCACAAAACATTGAACACACATACACGAAAGCGCTTAACATCGACAAACACTTCCGTGAATGTGTGCCTGTTTCGTAGATCGGACTACAGTGTGGGTAAGAGAAAATTCCCTTTTTCCCATTGTAGTGTGATCTTGGAGTGAGAATAATAAAGTAGGGGGGGTGGGGGACACAGCCCCCCCACATGGGGGGGTGCAGAAATGTAGATTTTTTTTTGAACTACACATACATGGAAGCGCTTTTCGATGTTAAGCACTTTCATGTATGTGTGTTCGATGTTTTGTGATTCGGACATATGCTAGTCGAGCATGTGTCCTAGTCCCATATTTTTTATATAATTTAGTGTATAAATATGTCCCAGTGATAGCTGGTTATAGGACTGTTAGTAAATTTCCTTGGTGGTCATACAAACTGGAAAATGCAAAAAAGGAAGAAGAAGAATCATTATTGCAATATTTTTAAAAGGGGGTTAATTTTGTCTAATAAAGCTGGACATATTATGGCAAAACAGAGGTTTAGGAAACTGACTCAGCCTACCAGATTAAAACATGAACAAAGTTTGGTGACTTGTTCAGTTGACAACAGGAAAACTTTATTTAATATTCTAAAAAATTAATCTGATATGTCAATATAACAAAATAGGGGCATAGTGTCCTATCCTAACTTCTTAGTATTCATTTTTGCAGACAGATTATATCAATAGAACAAAATGGGGCACAGTGTCTGACCCTAACTTCTTAGTATCCATTTTTGCAGACAGATTTGCTGAGTTCAAACATATTACCAGTCTCAAGTTTTGATTTGAGTCTGCCTATGCACAAGGCCATGATCTTATAATTAATGTGACCTTGTTACCAAAAGCGATAAAACTTATTAAACCTAACTCTGCTCTCTATAAAATATCTGAACTTATGCTTCCTAGACTGTCAATTTGTTTCAAAATTACGTAATTGAGGGATTTCTCCCACTGTCTTGGAATGCAGCTATTTTTGTACCCATATATAAGCAGGGCTGTCATTAATTGATAATGCTACACCAATCAGCCTTACCTCTATATTAGGAAAGGCTTTAAATATATTTTTTGTGACTGTATAGCAGAGACTGTATTTTTTTAGCTAGATATTAATGAACATGGCTTCACAGGTGGAAAATCATGTCTAACCAAATTGATTAGCTTTTATCAAATGGTTTGGGAAACCTTAGATCGATGGTTATCAGTTGATGTGGTATATGTGGGCCTTGTAAAAGCTTTTGACTCTTTTCCTCACATCATATATTGGCTGTAATGAAAAAGGCTACCTTTAATTTTTACTTCATTAGATGGGTAGAGTGGCTGAAGGGTAGAAGTTGTAGGGTTAGAATAAATGGTGTCTTCACTTATATTAAGACTGTAAAAGTGGGGGTGCTTCAGGTGTCCATTTTGGGACCTCATTTGTTCTCCAACAATTTTCCAGCTAGTGGTATGACCAGGTTAGAAAATTTGCCAACAGCACTAAAGTTGGTGCTATACTGACATCTATGAAAGATAAATTCAGTTTACAAGGCTTTTTGGATGTTTTACAACATTGTTCCCAAAGAAGTTGCATTGATTTTAATGCAAATAAAATAAAAACTGTTCATTTTGGTTCTAACAATGTCAACTACTTTTATGTTCTGAATAGTACTATTTTGAAAAATGTGAGCAGAGTAAGGGATTTAGGGGTATTAGTTGACTGTGGGCTTACCTTTGAGATAATTTAAATGTTGTTACTAGAAAATGTTATTTAGTAATAACAATAAATTCTCTGTGTAGTTGTAAGTAGGAATATGTCTATCTTAATTCCTCTTTATAAGTCAATGATGAGGCCTCATAGAATATTGTGCTGTGTTCTGTTCCTATAACATGACCCAATTGCAATGGTTAGAAAGTACTCAGAAGTGCTATATTGGGCAGATTGCACCATTAAAGGAACTGGACTACATGACTAGATTAGTAAGACTTTCTTTATTTACTAGTAATTATAGGCTGATAAGTGGTGATTTGGCCTTGGTTTGTAGGTAATGAAAGACTGGCTATGAACTTATAAGTTGAAATAAAAACTCAGATGACTGACACTGGGAATAATGAGTTTATGAGGACCCCAAGTTTTACAACTAAATTAAAAAAAGAAAGATCTTTCACTGTTGAGTTCATAGGTTCATAGGTGTGTACAAGGCTAATGACCCTGGAGCCTTTACAAGCCTAGCCCATAGGATTACCCTGGCATCATGCCACCCAACCTTAGTTCCTAGTGCCTCTGTCAAGTAGAGCCACTGGAGTGATCCCAGGGTGAATTTTCTATTTCCCATCCACTTATCAAGATTCTCTTGAAGAGGGCCAGTGAGGTGCTCTGCTTGACATGTATGGGAAGTCTATTCCATAGCATGGCCAGTCTCTGGGTTATGAACCTGTCCCTCCAGCATGTTCTGTTGATTTTGGTAAAGAGGTTGAGGTCTCTGGAGTGTGTGGTGTGGAGGGATTGGGATTTCTTTAGATGTAGCATTTCTAACAGAGCTGGGTCAGACATGGCTTTGTAAGTCAAGCAGATATCGCCTCTAAGTAGGTGATATGAGACAGAGAATAGTTGGAGTATTTTGAGTCTGTCCATATAGAACAAGTGTTTAAGGCCTAGGATCCTCTTTGTGAGGTACTTTTGCAGCCTATCCAGTTGTTGCAGGTGTCTAGTGAGGTGCATAACAAATGACCTTTGTACTCAATGATTGGCCTAATGAGGGAAGAGTAGAGGGAGACAATGACCTCTTTCTTCCTGGATGAAAAACTATTAGTAATGAGATGTGCCACATAGAAGGACTTTCTGACCACAGTGGCAATGTGGTGGTCAAAAGAGAGGTTGCTGTCAACCTGTGTTCCCAGATCTCTTATAACGCCTTCTGTGTTCAGTGGACTACCATCAATGTGGTAATTCAAGGGAACTGGGTTTTTCCCAAGAGGGATAATGACACACTTTTTGGCATTGAGCTTAAGGCCATGGTTCTGACACCAGTCGTTGGTCTCATTGAGGCCTTTCTGTAGTATGTCAACATCACTTGGGGAGTTAATAATAGCTCCCAACTTGCAATTGTCTGCAACCTTTGTCAGTCAGAGCCCCTTCGTGTTGGCCTGGACTTCATAGAAGTAGATACCAAACAGGAGAGGACCCAGGACCAAACCCTGTGGGACTCCACTCGTGACTGGTTGGCAGTTTGACTTGGAGTCGGCTGCTTTCACACTGTGGGTTCTATATGTGAGCCAGTTTGCAACCCACCTAGTGATACAGGGGTTGATGCCTAGCTTAGTGAGTTTTTCCTATAATTCCTGAGTGGGGAATGGTATCAAAGGCCTTGGCCAGATCAAGGTAGGCTGTATGAACCTCCATGCCTTCATCCACAGCTCTGGTGACTGACTCAAAGAAGTCAACCAAGTTGAGCAGACATGATCTACCCTTCACAAAACCAAACTGTGTAGGATCCAGAATTTGGAGATTCCCTATATCCTTGTTTATTAGGTTCATGATGCTGCATTCTATAGCTTTGTATATCAGACTCATCAGGCTAATTGGGTGATAATTCCCGGGGACTGTAGTCACTACTTTGTGGAGAGGGATGACTGTAGCAGTGTGCCATTCGGCAGGGACAAAGCCTGAGGTGAGGCTGTGATTGAACAGGGCACACAGGTGAGGTGCCAGTTCACTCTGTAGTTCATGTAGAACACAGCCAGAGATGTTGTCAGGTCCCATAGAAGCTGTATTCTTGGCCTCGGACAGTGCTGTTTTAACCTGTGCAGCAGTAATACTGGGTGCCTGGCAATCTACTGGTATTGTGATTGGTCTTGGGGGGGGGGTAACGTTAGCACTGAATCTGTTAGTTTATATTGGGATATGTTGCCATTTAGAATAAGGAATGGCAGAAGTTTAATGGTTTTCAAGAAGCAACTGGATGATTTGGGTGGGAGAATATGGTTTATGATCCCACCAATATATTAAAGAGCCTATTAAACTCATTACATATAGACACAAGATTATAATGTCAGTATGAATGTCATCATAATCTAATTTCCTAAAATTGTACTTTCTATACCTCATACTTTGATAACTTTTTATGAAATCTAATGTTGGACATTAAGGAGCAATTATCGGATCTTTTCAGTAAGAGCCCAAGTTTTAAATTCTCAATTAATCCCACAAAATTAAAATCTCATCTACAATATTGTGTCCTAGTAAGAGCTTTAACTGGTTGAAGAAAATTGACATTGATGAAGCTGATCCAGAAAATCCTGTATAAAATTTGAAGATGAATTCCAGTAGTTCCAGTCAATATATTTAGACACCCAACAGTATTACCCTGGAGTGAAATAAGAACTGCCTGAAATCAGTTAAAAATCCGTATCCCTCATTTTATACTTTTAAGGCTTCCTATTATGCAGAATAATATAAACATTTCTGACTTATTATTTCCTTCAACATGGATCATAAGATTTCTAAGATAACACTAAGTGAAACAACTTTTTCTATGAATGATTCATGCACCAATGAAAAGGACTCCATAACATATTTATTCATCCTATTGCACTCATATTTGACATTGTTAGGAAAAATGAGGTTGAGTTGCAGGATTTAGTTATTCCTATGAAGGAAAAAAAATACATATTTTGAAATACATATTTCCCAAACTTCTGGCATCACACAAATAAGAATTCACAGTTTGATAAGATCTTCTGAAATACTACACAGAGGGGGAACAACAGTATGATCTTATAAAAAAGTAAGAAAGTAAGTAGGTGATTTTGAATCGATTTGAAAAGAGAAGTTGCTTGATAAGAACTTAAGTGCAGAAGATCAGGTGAAAAAACTCTCTATATCCATATAATGTCTCCGAATAAATAAAAATACTGATGTTATAAGTATAATATAGATCTTCTCAAACTACGATTATCTTTTTTTACTTCATTTTAATCTCTCACAACTTTATGCTTAATCTCTGGGTTTGCATATTTGTCAATTATTTTTATTTATATTTTCTTATCAGGTTTAACATTTTCCATTTATTCGCTTTATATTTATACTGCATTTTTAAATGTGCATTCCACTTTTTGTAACTCTTGTAACACCATACTTTGTACATATTGTTAGTTGTTCAAAGTTTACATATCTCTGTAATTTGGAGTTTTCTCCCCAAGTCTCTGTAGAAAATGGGTTCTCTTTGACCCAGTTGGATTATCCCGGTAGACAAATGTCAAATAAATAATAAATAAATAACATAAAGAACACGAGCACTAATTAAACAATGCCTTAGAAAAAATTTAATTTTTCCAGTCAAGATTGGAATTATCTTGCTAAGAGTCACTTTTATCTTTTTCAGTTCAATGATCTGTAAGATACCTAGAATATAATTTTTCTTGTGCTTTAAAGGAATAGTCCTTAAGTCATTTGTACCATAATGCAAACTGTGACCATATCTGGTATTTTTCACCAAACACTTAACAATAGATACAGTGTCCAAAAGCTTTAACCCAGGTAGGGATAAAATTGTAAACTATGTATTTAAATCACTAATTTATCTTCTCATAGGTTTAAACATCAAATCTATTATTTCATCAGCATTACATAAAGGAAGGTCTGGACAGGATAATAAAAGTGGACCATCTACATGCCAAAATTGTAGCTCATATAGGATTAATTAATCTTAGAAAATAAATTATCTAACAGCTTGTAAGACAATGTAATGTCTTTAATAGCTAAGAAAGGGATACAGTCATGCTTTACTTCTCTTTTACAGGCTGGATTTACTGCTAGTTAAATGAACACGAAAATTATACAGTCAAAGGCATATACCATCAATTGAAGTCCTGCTCCTTTTTTGTTACATCATGATACTGAATTGAATAAATGGGCCTTATCCAGAGATAAAAATCCAGTTGTTACAGGTAGACAAGATAATTCTTAGAAATATATTTATTAAATGGCATACAAGGATTTGTAGGATTGAAATGTAATAGAGAAAAGGTAAATATGGTTAAGTTTAAATTACTGTACACAAATGCAAAAAGCATAAATAGAAATTTGAGCGCTTGACATGATTATACCCTGCATGAAAATGTTGATATTAGCATAGTAGCTTAGACTTGCTATAAGAAGAATGATTGGATCCCCAAGTTGACAGGGTACACACAATTTCATTTTTTAGAAAAAGTCCAGGAGTACAGGTGGAGGAATTTCAGTTAAGATAACAGGCAACATAAAGATTACAGATTTTAAGTTCCAGCAAAATAGAAATGAGAGTCTGTACTTGTTAACTTGAAACTTGATGTAGTAACTGTTCATCTGACTGCAGTTTACAGGCTAATAGGAACACATATCAAGATGTCCAAAGCCTATTTAGTTGACTTCATTCAGGAATGGAGGAGAATATTATATTAATAGGGGACTTTATGTTGCCCTATTTATTTTAATTGCCATATCCTAAGAAATCCAGGTATAGTTTTTATAATATCAGACTACAGAAATGGTTACACATTATTTATATACATGCTTATTTAAAAGTAATATTTAGGATAACCTTTAACCTTACTTTCAATTATAAAATTATGGAGTGAACAATAAAATGAGCTACAAGTAAATGTGATTTATATAGACTTTTAAAGTGGATTTGATATGAAAGATCATAACTTACTTATAAGTAAATTATTGAATGTATCTGTGCAGATTATTGCAAGGATCAAGGAATGGTTGACTGGGGGCATGTTGTCTGAATATGAAAAGAAGCTTAGAACATTGCATAAGTCAGGCTTCCCTTAAGAGTATCTTTTTGGAACTCAGTTGTTTAATATTTATTTGCTAGACATAAGTTTAGACGGTTTACTATTAAAATATCGGCGTAGCATTGTACGCCTATGAACTATTCGAACTACAGATGTTTGAATAGTTCATATGTGTGCAAGCTACATAATTGAACGTTATATTTGCGAATGTAATGTGCATTCGCAAATATGAACGTTCAAAGGGATGTACAGGGATCACGGTACAGTTCGGTTAGGGAAATACATCCCTTTCCTCACTGTAGTGCGATCTCAGAGTTGGAATATATAGTTAGGGGGTGTGTGGGGGGTGCAGGGGGGCTTGTCCCCCTGCATAAATGGGATGTTAGGTGTACTAGTTAGGAAGTTACAGCAAGGGTAGAATTGCTGTTAAGTGCTGTAAAATGTCATGTTTGACATTTTTGGCATTAACAGCTGGTTTTCGACATTAGGACCGTTAGGTAATGTGTACTTTCCGTGAATTAGTTAGCTGTTAAGTACCGTTTTTGCTTTAAATTTCGATATTTTAATAGAAAACCATTTAGACAATAGTATTTTATCTCATTTATACTGATGAAATAAAGACTGACAAAGTTATCATTTCTTGACAGAGAAATCTTTAAAAGAGGCTTCAGCTATTTAAGCAATTGAGCAAAACTGAACAGGATGGCTGTTAATGTAGAAAAGACCAAATGTGATTCTTTCAGAGTCAAGAAGTGTAACATGAATAGTGTAATTATAGAATACATCAATACATGTCTCCTGGGTGGCATTGTGGACAGGAAGTTGTCTTTTCAGAACCATATTGAGGCAGTCAGTTTGGAAGCTAATAAAATAGTCATCAGTATATTATGACTAATTTCTCATTTCTATCTTTAAAATAAAAAAAAATATTTATAAATATGAGGTCAACATGAGAATATGGAGCAGTTGTGTGTATTTATTCCTGGAGGAAGACTCATATAAAATAGAGCTAGTACATGCAGGAGTTAGAAGGAGAATCAAGCACTTAGGTAAGACGAGCTGAGCTATTCAGACAGCTTGAAAGCCTTACAACTATTTTCCCTGTCCTACTGGTGATTAAGAGGTGATATGATAATGGTACATAAATGCTTGCAGGAGCCATTATTTTGTGAATGCAATGGACTATGGCAGTCTTCACTCAGGGAGAACAGATTAAATAAGGGCCTTGGCAAAAATGATATATGCCATTGGTTCTTAGAAAGGATGGTGAACTGTGAAATAGCTTGCCTGCAGATATTATGTATGAGTCACATGTCAACAATTTTAAAATAAGATTGCTTGTTCAGTTTGGTGAAGATTGCTATGCGGTCTGATGTGGGTATAATGAAATAATACTGTTCTTTGCCCATAAGTCTGTCTTGTCTTTTCTAAGTATAACTGAAACAATGCCTACCTACAAACTCATTAACAAACATGCAGGCCATCAGAATAACTTCTGCTTACTTAATAACCATGTTACAATGCATTTCCCATAAATAAAATATTAAAGAATACTTTTTCTTGCCTCTCAGGGTCCCTCATTCCAGTTGACTTCCTTACAGAATTTTCTAAGCTCCCTCCCTCATTCTCTATAGGACTTTACCCAAAATCACAGCAGCAAAATCCCTTATCCTTATACACCTCCATTCTATTTCAAAATAATAAGAACAAAGGCATTCAGAAACTTAATGATATCCGACAAATGTCCCCATAGATGAATTGCACCATTGTTTTATCCCTGTGCAGGGAACACATACTAACAGCTGTCAAGCGCTTCTACAATCTATGCCTATCCAGCAACATTATACCAAAGTAGTGGAAACAAACAATAAGAACAATGCAAAATCTCTAAATCAGTCAGATTATTTAAACCTAAATTCATACCACCCAAATTAGTTCAAATCCTTAAAAAATACTATACTCTCAGTTATAAGGGTATATTCAAAAAATACTCAATGCTGTCTCACAAGGAGCATGTTTTCTGGCTAGGGAGACGTGTAATG
This sequence comes from Protopterus annectens, assembly GCF_019279795.1. Lineage (NCBI taxonomy): Eukaryota > Metazoa > Chordata > Ceratodontiformes > Protopteridae > Protopterus > Protopterus annectens. The sequence goes on from NC_056741.1 coordinate 1,927,486,569, forward strand.
GCCACTGTATGCAGACTGACAACACCCTACTTTACATGGACTAAGGAAATTAACAGATTTCATATTTATTGACCTGGCCAAAGTGTTTCATCTAGTGGATAACCCTACACTAAATTCTATCTACATGGCAGCTGTAAAGAGTCAAGCCCTTCTTTGTTGCACAGACTTTTTTAACGATGGAAACTTGAAGATTCATATTGGTTCCACAATACCTCCCACAACTTATCACCAAAGGAGTTCCACGGGTCTTCACTTTATCCCCCATATTATTTACCTCTTTATAAACAAGCTACCTGCCAATCTCTCACAATGCCCATCATTCTATTTATTTGTGACATGATCATCTCTAGTTCAAGTCACAGCCATTCATTTATCAAATGACAACTAGAACAGGACTTCTAACAACTCTCTATCAGGCTACAACATTATAAACTATTCTTATAAGCATTAAGCAAAAGGTACATTTTTTATACAAAACTGAAGCTTTCCTCAGTCCCTCATAACTGGAAAATGATATGCAAATAAACAAGCTATTAGAGGCTAACAAACATTTTAAGTACCTTGACATCTGGCTGGACCATCAGTTAAACTTTCAGCACCATATTGAGATAAAAATAAGTAAAATAAATAAACTTCTTTTCTGGGTACAGAAAATCACCCATTTTTTCTCCTCAGCAGGTAGAATGACAACACACAGGATTAAGGCCATTTGGTGTCAATGAGCTACTAATTGTGGTACAGGGTTTGATTTCCTCAACTGTTATTTGTCTGCTGTCTGTCCTTGAGCAAGTCATTTAACCAGACAGCACTTTGGGGCAGTTGGGAATTTGTCAGTCAGCCTGCTAGACAGGGGCCCAGAGAAGTAAATATTGTGGGAAGAAATATCCAGGGAATTGTTATGGCTAGGCTTGCATAGGCCTTAGGGTCGATACCAACCTATGAACCTATGAACCTATGGACTAGGCTCCTTCTTGGCCTCCTGGACTGCATGCCTAGTAGCTACCTATGAACCTAAAGGAGTCTTCCTTACCCAGCTTTAATATGGCTACCTAAAATCTCAACAGCCTCCAAACCAAGTGAAAGGCCTTCATGAAGTTCAGGTAAGTCACTTCCATTGGTACACCTCTCTCAGCATGAAACCGAGCCAGATGTGACAGAAGGCCATTTCCTGTTGTCCTGGAAATTGTTGTACTTTAGGAAGGTAACCTGCCTTTCCTTTTGGCTTCTCTTCATGACTTTCCTGGCCACTACTGTTAAGGTTAAAAGGGTTGTAGTTTACTGGATTTTTCTCACACAAGGGTACCATATTTTTTGTTATAATCTTCAGGCACATCTTTACTGCTCAGTGATCTGCTGAAGGCCTCTAAGGACACTAAGAAGTGACTCAGCTATCTTCTTTACTGCTTAGTGCTTTGCTGAAAGATTGTAAGGACAGTGAGTGAGAAGTGACTCGTCTATTTCCTGCACTTTATCTTCACTGAGGGAAGCCAGTTTGGTCCCTAACTTCCTCTCTCTGTCTTCCCCCGTCTGCTCTGCCTTCCTTCCAGCACAATACTTCCCCCTCATATTCCTAAAGGCTGAAGTTTTTGTATTGTATAACTGTTGTAGGCTATACACTGAGGTGCGCTAGCCTGTTTATAGCATTTACAGTGTTTTCTGTGTGTTTTTCTGCTGTTTCCTGACAAAAACAACAAAAAAATATTCTCTTTTTCCTCATTTGCTGAACTAGATTAGTCCAGATTTCAGGTTTTGCTGAATTCCGGACTGTGGTATAGTTTCCTGTGTTGCCCATATCCTTACTTGGATAGGGGGAAGCTTCTCTGTTCACCAGTGAGAGTGGGGAGCTTTGAGCAGCCTATCTGTCCCTGGAGGAGTGATCTCAGCCCTGAAACTAGTAGCTTATTGGCTGTTTTGGGTCAATTCCTATCTCTTTCAGTTTCCCTGCTTTAAAACCTGCATTTGTGTGGTTTTGCACGATTTTGCACATAGCGCAGCATCGGGCAGCGCCGCTTAAACGGGTTTAAACTATTCCCGGCTCCACAAAGTCTGCTCTTCACTTTTTCCCTTAGAGCTGTTCTAAATCTCAAAGTAAGCACTCTATTTTCATTATAAAGCCCTGCAGTTGCTCATATAAGTAATCATATAAGTAAGCACTAATAAACTAAAGCACTACACCCTCTTATACTCCCTTTAAGTACTTGGCTCCCTATTGGTCCTTTTAATCAGTCAAAAAGTAGCTCCTTATACTATTCTGGCATGTCCAAAAGTCAGTTTTGGGTTTACTCTCAAGTCCAGCTGGGGAATCTGGGAATCTTGAGGCAATGTTACAACTGCCTTATGTAAGACCACCCTCTCCTCCTCCCAACAAGCTCAAATATATGTGAGAGATGCAACTATATAGCCAAACTGGAGGCTGAGCTCTCTCAACCCAGTACTGGCGCAGTCAGTCAGGAGGAGAAGGTAACCACACACACCACAAATCCAGTCTCACATAGACCTATCGCAACAGCAAACCAAACACATAAGCACACAAAAACATACTCGGAGGCTCTAAATAAAAATCTGCTCAAGCAGCAGAGACCTCCAAAGCAGACTTCCAAGCAACTGCTACCCCACAACAATACCCAAGTATCACATAGTTCACAAAGTCAGTGTGCCACACAGTCACAGCCCTTAAGGCTAAACAACACACCTAATACACTTGTAATAGGTGACTCTATTGTCAGACACACTGACGTCCCACTCACCAGGCTGAACAAGGAGAAGGTCACTGTAAGCTGCTTGTCGGGTGCCAGGATCCGCCACATAACACAAGCACTCAGGTCACTCCAAAGCAAGTACAAATATGTCATTGTCCATGCTGGTGTGAATGACCTGAGACGTACCTCCCTGGACTACATGAAAAGAGACATAGAAGAGCTCTCTGATCATGTAGCCCAGGCCGGTATGACCCTGACCTTGAGCAGCATCTTACCCTCACAAAGAATGATGCCACAGTTTAAAGACAAAATTATCAGTTTTAACAATTGGCTAAAGTATTGGTGTCATTCAAAGGGGATCCAGTGTCTGTCAGCCTGGGATGACATGCTCAACATGCCATGTTGCTTAGTTAGGGACAGCTTGCACCTGTCACCCCTGGGCTTTCGAATACTGGCTAAGGCTCTTGCCACCCCCATAGTGCCTTTTTTAGGCAAGGCTCAAAAGACAAACCCACCTCCATAGACAACACAAGGAAAAAGAAACTAAGGGTAATGCTGCTCAACGTCAGAAGTCTAAACATCAAGATGCACGCACTCGAGGTTCTCCTCAGTATGGAGAATATTGATATCTGTGCAGTAACAGAAACCTGGTTCAAGGCTCCTGAGAGCACCCCAGCACTACCAGGTTATACCTCATACCATACTTTTCGGCCCCAAAACTCGGACCGAACCACAAAAGGAGGGGGAGTATCCATATTCATCAAAGATACCCACACCTTCAGGTTAGTGGCACTGCGCAAAGCATCGGAGACCATCCATGTGCAACTAACAGTGGGCAAAACTGCCTTTCAGTTTGAAGCCTGCTACAGACCACCCTCCCAAACTCAGGAACCCCACTCGGCTTTCCAGAGAACACTGGAGAATATGAAGGTCTCTCCAAAGACCATCATATTGGGTGACTTCAACTACCCAAACATAGACTGGAAGCACTACTCAAGCCCCAACACCCTCGCCCAGTGGTTCCTAGAATTTATAAACTCAAATGCTATGGAACAACTGGTCACCACTCCCACAAGAGAGGAAAACATATTGGACCTGATCATCACCAACATGGGGACTCTATGTTCCATACCAGAGGTACACCCCTCATTGGTAAGATCTGACCATAAATTAATCTCACTGGACATCCATATCCCGTCCCCACCCCCAGCTAAGGAAACCACGGTGAAGAACTTCTCAAAAGCAAACTTCACACTTTTCAAAACCGAAGTGGAATCCTTCAAAACCCCCGGGCCAGTGGAAAATACGGCCCAAACCGCAGAATCCTTTACAAACGCATTCTATGGACACCTACAGGAATGCATGGATCATGCTATCCCAAATAAAACTAAGACTCACTCCTCCAAAGGCAGGAGACCTGTCTGGTGGACCCCAGCCATAAATAAGCTATATAACAGAAGGAGGAAGCTACTACATGATAGAGCAAAATCCCCCAAAGGGAAGGCATCTCTGATCAGTACTAGCAAGAAACTACGATCCCTCATAAAATCATCTAAGGCCAGCTTCGAAAGAAAAATTGCACAAGACGCTAAAGATAATCACAAGGCCTTCTTTAGTTATGTCAGGAACCTGGGTGGCAACTCCCAGATATGCTCTGAGTTAGTGCAAAATGACAAAAAATACACTGAACCCACAGACATTGCCAACATCCTGGCAGACAGGTTCAGTGCAAACTCCCCCCCTTCCCCCCCCAAAAGAGCAAATGTCTACCCCAACAGAGTGTAGCTTCCCTGACATCACAGATGCACAGGTGAGAGCTGCCCTCTCCAAAGCAAAAAACACAGCATCAATGGGACTGGACGGTGTCCTGGGCTGCGTCTTACACGAACTCCAAGAAGAACTGAGCCCTCACATAAAGTCACTGTTCAGTCTCAGCCTTACTACAGGATATGTACCCAAGGAATGGTGTACAGCAACAGTGGTCCCACTCCACAAAGGTGGTGCCACAACGGACCCCGGAAACTATCACCCTATAAGCCTGACTAGCCTGGTCTGTAAAGCTATGGAGCGTATCATCATGGAACTCATAAACAAAGACATTGGGAACCTCCAAACACTGGATCCTACCCAATTTGGCTTTGTTAAGGGCATATCTTGCCTCTTGAACCTGGTCGACTTCTTTGAAACAGTCACCAAGGCCATAGATGAAGGGAAGGTAGTCCACACAGCCTACCTGGACCTTGCAAAAGCCTTCGACACAATACCCCACTCGGGCATCATAAATAAGCTCACCAGCTTAAATATCAACCCCTATGTCACAAGATGGGGTGCAAACTGGCTCAGGGATAAAGCCCACATGGTCAGAATTGCAGGTGCCATGTCAGACTCTAAACCAGTTACAAGTGGCATCCCACAGGGCTCAGTCCTGGGACCTCTCTTGTTCGGTATATATTTCTCTGAGGTACAGACTAACACGGGAGGACTATGGCTGACTAAGTTTGCAGATGACTGCAAACTGGGTGCCGTAATCGACTCGCCGACGGACACAAGCATCCTCCAAAAGGGTCTCACAGAGACGGATAACTGGTGCCAGAGCCATGGCCTAAAGTTAAATGCCAAAAAGTGCATAGTCATCCCCTTTGGGAAAAATAAAGTGCCCACAAATTACCACATAGGTGGTAATCCATTAAGTATGGAAGAAGTAATTAGGGATTTGGGGACCCAAGTAGATTGCAATCTCTCCTTCGACAATCATGTTGCCAAAGTGGTTAGAAAGACCTTCTATATAGCCCACCTTATCATGAAAGGGTTCACATCTAGATCAAGAGAGGTCATTGTGCCCCTCTACTCATCACTCATCAGGCCCATAATTGAATACAATGCCCCATTTGGGATGTACCTTACCCGACACCTGCAGCAACTGGAAAGACCCCAAAAGTACCTCATCAAGAGGATCAATGGACACAAACAGATGCCCTACGCAGTCAGGCTAAAGAAACTCCAGCTCTACTCAGTTGCTTACCGCCTACTCAGAGGCGATCTGTGCCTGACGTATAAAGCCATGTCCAAACCAGAATTAATGGACATGCTCCACCTCAGGAAATCCAAATCCCTTAGAGCCACACGCTCCAGGGACTTAAACCTCAGCACAGAAATAAATAGGACATACTGGAGGGACAGATTCATATCAAAGAGGCTCCCCTCACTCTGGAACAAAATCCGAACCCATGTTAGGCAGAGCGCCTCAATGACCCTCTTCAAGAGAAATCTTGACGAGTGGATGGGAGATTGTAGGTTTACCCCTGGGATCTCTTCTGTGTCCCTACTAGACAGAGGCACAGTAAACTAACCTTAAAAGGGCTATCTTCTGTGACCTACTATACAGAGGCACAGTCAACTAATCTAAAAGGGTGGCGAAAGCCAAACACACTCTGGCTAGGCTTATAAATGCCCTAGGGCAGATAGCCTAGTATCAACCTATGAACCTATGAACCTATAAGTAAAGCGTTCATTCAGCATACTTCTGCTTTTCCCCAGTCTTCTATGAATCATCTTCTATTTTCTTTCAGCCCTGATCATAGATGTCCTTCTCTTCTACCTTTTTTGCTGTATGTCCAAAAACAAGGCTTTGGTTCCCATTTGGAGCAATTCTGCCAACTCCCAAATTATGCCTTGCTGTCCCTCAGCATGCCTTTTTTACAGTGTCCTTTTACATGCCCTGTCTTTTGCTCTAATTGCTAGAACAAATGTATTTGTGTCTCGGTTATAACTGCTAACACATGCACCTGTCTTCTTCACTGTCATTGTACTCCCCTGAGTCAACAGGCAGGTAGGCACTCCGAGTGGGACAGAAACCATAAACAACATATGCATAATCATGCAGTGGAAAACTCTGGGCTATATTTCAATGGTTATTGCTTTTGGATCCATGCATTCTTGTGCTGCAAGCTGCTTTTGTTATACTTCAGTTACAGTAGTGACTTATTCCAAATCTTAAGGGAAACTTTTAGAATTGCCTCGGTGTGAATTTTCTGTACTTGTCAAAGAATTTGACTCATGTTTGTCATCAGTTTATGAATTTCTCTCTCTATCTTTCTTCTGAGTCTGAATTAGTTGAATTTGTGAGTTTTTCTCCTTTTAATTATATTTCTGACACAGAGCAATGGTCTGCTCACAGAACATAGCTGTATCCTTGACTACTTGTCAGCTTCTGGCCTTTGTGTAAAAGGAATATCACCTCGGGTTGGCTGCTACCTAAATGATCTGGCATCATTACAGATACTCTAGATTGGTGTTGGTATTACAAGTTTGCCATTACTGAATCTAGTTTTCAAATTACCATTGCCATAGATGACCCTAAGAACCTTAGAATGCAGGCAGACAAATGACAAGGGCATCTCCGGTAAATGCACCATTCAAACTGGACAATGGAGCTTGAGATTTAATGTTGACAAAAGGTCCTGCATTCTTTATTTTAAAACATAATAACTGAACAGAACAGGGCCTAAGAATGAAATGCATTTATAGATGTCCCTATTTGAGTGCAAATATACATTGTACTTTCCTGTTCCTACTTATAAATGAATAGAAAAATGAGAATTATCTCACTTTTGATGAGTCATACAGCTGAATTTAGTATGCCAGTAGCACTGGAAATGTAAAGGCAAGGGCTGCTACTTCAGGTCATTGGGTATGACGAAATTAATGTGAAATACAAATGCCCAGTGATTTGAAAGTGGCTTAAATAATCTTGCTCACTGGAGCATGTCACTATTTACTCTGACATAACTGATTATAAGTTCAGGGGTGTGAGATTGTGTTGCAGGGCTTTCACCCTGCCGAAGAAAGACATTCTAAGAAACCGTGTTGATTACAGTTTTTTTGCAACGAACTTGTTTTGTTGACAAAATGGTCTTCATTTTATTGCCATGCAGCACAAGCCAATATCACTTTGAAAGTAAATTTCTGCATAGTTTAGTTTGTTTTTGGAACTTACCACATTTTGATAGGCAAAGTGGAGTTTTCTGTTTGTGTGTGTGTGTTTGTGTGTGTTTATGTCTATGGCCGAGAAATGCTTTTCTTTGCTCTTGGGGAAAGAAAATCTTTTTTTAAATTCTAAACATTTTTTATTTCTGTTCTAACTAAACTCTTGCCATCTGTTTTTACATATTTTTGCAATTTGACAAAAGCCTTTCTTTGACCCTTCATCTTCAGTCACTGTAATCTCTTTAGCTGAATGTATTATTGTGGCTTTCAGCCATATATTACAAAAGTAATTAACTGAAAAAACATGCAGAGGAAAAAACTCAAAGTAAAGCATACAAGTGAAACTATCTTACTTGTGCTTTTCTGCTTGTACAAACTACTGTAATTCCTTTGTATCAAATGCATGGCTAATTTCATAATTTTTTTTATTGAAATGAAGCATATCATACAGTATATGCGAGTTAGCCTGAACGTGTTCACAGCTTAACAGATCTGACTTCCCAGGAGATACCTGGTCCATCCTTATAACTTGGAAATAATCTAAATTAGCAAAGTGACCATTTGAATGTATGAGGCTCGCAACTAGGAGTCCTGGAACACTGTGAAAACATTTACAAAAGTGGAAAAAGTACATACTAACTTTGAGATTGCTGTATTTCTTCTTTCTCTGAGATGAGAAAGCATGTTTTGAGATCCATTGTTCTTTTGAATCTCACTTTTTTCAAAATTTCAGGGATCACAGTTACAGATACTAAAAGAGAACAGAAAGCAAATTAAAACACACTACAAGCACATGGAGTCTGGTCATCTGAATGACGATTGGTACACGGAATACTGTTTGACTGGTACTATATGACAAAATAAACCCTCCTGGACTTGAATTTCTTAACATTCAATGGAGTTTGTCAACTTCAATTCAATTTTAATAGAGAGGGTCTGGAGGGCTCCCTTGTATGAGGGTAGTGGAGGAAAAGCTCCTCATATAAAATGCCATTTTAGAAACTCCCATTAAATCACTTGATTTTGATGGAACATCTTCACTCTGCTGGTGTTTGACAAAACAAACGAAATTCCTTGGAAACATACAGTGACACAACATTATTGGATATACTGCTTATTCCCTGTACCAGACCTTAGAATCATTAAATTGATTCTGACACCTTCTTAATTCTCATTTTAAATGTTGCTATACCTTAGAACACTATATCAGCTTTACTTCCTGTAAGGTTTGTAATATCTGACTATGCTGTTCTCAAGATAAATGTTTCATAACTCTCTAGAGTGCTCTAATTAAATTACTCACACGAGGCAAGCTTAAGTGTGCTGCTAATGCAGGGTAAGGGAGTGCTTAAGTCAGATTAGTTCCTTACATTGACTGCCCAATGACAGTCTGTTTACATGTTATGTGCAGTCATTACGAATGTCATCCATGTTGAATTACTGCTATTATATCTATTCAGCTTCTGGATTATTTTCCACAGATGTAAATTGGTTTCAGGAACATATATTGTAAGGATGCTTGCTGTTCAAAGCTTTGCTGAAGACTGGTGTTTACTTACTGATCACATGACTCACTGTCCCTGAAGCCGTAGCTGTCTTAAAGATATACTAACCCCTTTTCACACATATCCACATATGTGACATCCTCCTCAGTTTAAATAAGAGATGTAAACAAACCACATTGAATATACAATTTACATACTATGATTCAGTTATAACCTGTTCCTGCATTACAAGAATATCAGCATTTCAGTATAACTCACAACTTGAACAGTCATTAAATCTGAGTGGCCTCTTGACTAGACTTGTGTATCTGGAATGATTACAGTTGCAGTTTAAGAGAGCACTGAGCTGTTATGCCTTGTCAGATTAACGTCACTTCTTATGGAATGGACAATTACATTAACGCCACTTCTTATGGAATGGATGATTACTACTGAATGAATATCCTGCAACTGTTTTGAAAAATTCAGGTAAGGCTCAGATATTGTTTGAGTTGATTTGCTGTTGATTTACAGTGTGTAGTTGGTTGCTTCTGAGAAGGTTTTGTAAGAGTTCTCTTGAGATGTCAATTTTTTTATAGCCTGTACAAATGAAAGCCTGTTCGACTTTCTTCTGTTTCTACTATAAATTTGCATATCTATGCCTTGCACAAACCAAGTTCTAGAGAGGAATGACTGCCCAATTGTAAATTGCACTGGTTATTTACTTTCAAAATTAACTGAAAAATCTTGAATCTTCTTCATTCTTTCCCCTTTTCTCAAAACAAGAAGTATCTTTGTATACTTTTTTATTTTTACTGCCTCTTTTACAGTAATTCAGTAGAACCTTGTCTACTGTTTGGCACAGCCAAAGAAAAACATGTAGGTAGTTTTGATATGAGACTTTAACCCATTAATGTAATGTACTGGAGCCAATCTTCTTGACTGTAATGGAGTGTTGAAGTATTCATACTTCTTTAAAATCCTTATTAGTTTGCAACATTTTTATCAACTTATCATCAGACTCAGGATATTTAAGACTGGACATATGTCTGAACTTTCACGTCTATTAACAATATAAGATTTTTGATTCACAATCTGAGAACCTTTGTCAGAAATACCTTCAATTATTGCATGCCTTATAGGAATAGATTTCGGTGGGGGGATTGTGTGGGGGGTAATGATAGTTTGAGTTGTAGTATCATGTAACTTATTTACTAAAGACACTTTTCGATAACAGTCCAGTCATAGGGGAAGAATGCAAGGTTTTTATACCGGAACAAGTCATCAGCTTTCAGCAAAGGAAATGAATGAATGTCATAGTGCTCGAGTTCCTCTTTCTGAGTTTGATTCTTGAATATGGCAGAGACTTTTTCACTAGCAGCTCTGTCTGTAGAGGAATATTGGGGTACTGTGTGATAATGTGAGTTCTTTCTATATAATTATGACAATGTTTGAGTTATGTAACTTAGTTTACATGTAACACAGTTGTTGTGTCTTTCAGCTTTTCCTGGTTAGGGGTCACCACAGCAGAACTCCGGTCCGCTAATGATTGGCAGTAGATTTTTACGTGCCGAGTTGCCAGCTCTGACGCACAACCTTCAACGAAGGTATGCCCATTCATGCATGTCTCCACACAGAAGACACTCTAGCTGAGAATCAAACAGGACAACGTCTTACTGTGAGGCGACAACGCTACCGCAGTACCACCACCGCAGTAAGTTTACATGTAACACAGTAAGAATAATTATTCTCATACCTTTAAACAATAATCTTTAAATACACAAAAGGTGTGTTTGTTAATCCTGTCAGAACTTCCATAGTTATGTAGTGTCATTATAAGTAATCTTTGGTACACTTCTTGTAGTGCTGTAATATTTATTCTGACACTGGTAGCTGTGGCATTATTTGTAATACTTGACTTCTGTTTTTTTTAGTAACTGTGATTTAATCTTATTTAGATTTGTTCTACTTGGGCATCGGCTCTGTGCATTAATTTACCAAGCTTGCGCTGAATTTTCAAATCATATTTTGCAAACACAATACATTTTTGTGTAAATGCCAAGCTCATTGTATAATAATTTTTTAAAGATGTTTTGAAGTGGTTTATGGTCTATATCCACTATAATTTTAAAAACTGAATGATTACATTTGTAGTAGGAGAGTTAAAAGCTACAGCAAGCATTTTTTTCTATCAGTGCATAATTCATTTATGCATCTAACAATACTCTATATGTTTAACCTACAGGTCTATCCTCTTGCAAAAACACTGCATCTAGACCTTGCTGATTGTCATCTACTTGAAAAGTAGTAATTAGACATCTTATGAGTTGGAATTGCAGTAACTAGATGATTAAGTAATTCAAAGCTCTTCTTTTGATCTTTCCAGATAACATCATGGGTAGAGTACTATGAGAATGTGCGAAAGATCTGGCACAAATACTCATGGACATCTTCAATACTTCTCTACAAGTAGCCAGTGTACCAAAATGCTTTAAGAAGATGACCATCATTCTCTTACCCAAGAAACCACAACCAACAACTTTAAATGACTACCAACCAATGGCTTTAACCTCGACAGTGATGAAATGCTTTGAAAGGCTGTTTAAAGATCACATAACCTCAAGCATACCAGTTACTCTGGACACATTGCATTTTGCATACAGGATGAACCATAGTACAGCGGATGTCATCTCCCTAGCAGTCCACGAAACTCTGACCCACTTGGAAGGCAAGAAATGCTACACAAGAGTACTATTCATAGACTTCAGTTCTGCCTTCAGTACTGTCACCCCCCTCAGAATCTGATAATGAAACTTCTACAGTTGGGTATCAACTCCCATGTATGTAACTGGATTCTAAGCTTCCTCATGGAAAGGCCTCAAAGGGTTTGTGTGGGCAACAACAGTTTGAAAGCATAACCCTGAGCACAGGAGTACCACAGGGGTGCATCTTAAGTCCTCACCTTGCTGACACATGACTGCATGGCCAGACATGAGTCCAATAAAATCATCAAATTCGCGGATGACACTACTGTCATAGATCTGGTCAGAGACAAAGAGAAGACAGCCTACAGGTACGAGATCGAACATCTGTAGGGCTGGTTTGGCAAAAACAACAGTGCTGAATGTCAGCAAGACTAAGGAACTCTGTGGATTTCAGAAGGTCTCAAGAATCACACCAACCTCTAGAGATGAAAAGGATGACAGTGGAAAGGGTCAAAAATACAACATTTCTGGGAGTACATATCACTAAGGACCTGTCCTGGTCAGTCCATGTATCTTACATGGTCAAAAAAGCTCAGCAACAATTGTACTTCCTAAGGAAACTGAGGAAGGCAAAACTATCGAAGACCATTCTCCAAACTTTTCACAGGGGTGCCATCGAAAGCCTACTTACCAATGACATCACTGTCTGGTATGGGGGCTGCAACACTTCTGATCGCAAGGCTCTTACGTGAGTTGTAAGGGAAACAGAGAAAATCATTGGTTCCTCTCTTGCACCTCTGGAAGATCTACATGAATCATGCTGCATCAGTACAGCCAGGAAGCTATCCAATGATCCTTTGCATCCTGCAAACAGTATGTTTTCCCGCCTCTCCTCGGGTAGGAGATACAGAAGTATGCACAGTATGACTTCTAGACTTAACAACAGTTTCTTTCCTCTCTCCATCAGACTACTGAACTCTTGTGAAAAACGAGCCAGGAGACTGTCAATGCATACTTCCCCTCCTACCACATAGTTATGCTATTTATCTGACTGTACAGATCCTTACATATCCAGGTTTGTTGCTTTTTTATGTACAATAACTTATGTGCATATGTAATGTTGGTTCACACTGTACCTTGCTGTAGGACTCTATGAAGTGCAATGTAAATCACACTGTGCAATATTCATGCTGACCATTCCATATGCTGCTTAGTTCATATGTTATAGTAATGTCATGCACATGTTACGCAATTCTGTTTATATGTAAAGTGTGCCTGGTCATTATGTTATTATATTATTTTATTTTTTACTTTACTTTCATTTTATTTGATGCTATTTTATAATTCTTCTTCTCTGTATGTATGTTTTTGAACTGGGAACGAAGCATCACAATTTCGTTTAACTATACTGTGGTGTAGTTCTGAATGAGAATAAAGTTTTCTTTGACTTTTGATCAATATCTACTGTAGTATTTTATAGTTCCTGATATCTGAGAAGTTGAGATACACTTGGACATAAAATGCTTCATGCCTAAGAAGGTTTCTGTATATTAACAGAAGGTCAGTAGGTTTCTGTATATTAATAGTGGCTTTAATCTTGTCAGTATCTAGTCTGTGCCCACTTGCAGTTCGAGGACCACTACAGACAAAAATTGAAAAAAAAAATACGTACTTTTTATCTTACCATAAACTTATATACAATCCAAACCTGCCAACACTGCAATTTATTACTAATTTTAAATTTTCTCTAACTCTGAATGGCCTCATTCAGATTTTGTCTTCTTTCCATAAGTCATGCAGAGTATGGTATTTCTTGGCTTACAATGATCAGCTAATTAGTGAAACTGCTCTCTTATGATTTATCAGGTTTATTCTTCTTTAGAGTATAAAAGTTTTTTAACAGGTTTATGGGCCCTGGAAAGGGAAATAATGCAGCTTTTTGTGACTGCACAGAATCAAATAAATAAGAGCTACAGGTGCCTTGCTGTGTCTGCTTTCCTTAGCAGAATACTTTCTGATGTGATAGGCATTGCGATGCAGATGCAAGATAGACAAATTCCTAATAATAGTATAATGGGATTTCATGCAGCCTCAGCATGTCTACTGAGAAAGCAGACTAGGATAGAAGTTTCACAGAGTGGAAGAAGCTTCTATTAGCTTTCAGCTATAGACACTGCTGCTTTTTCCAGCACTTCTGGTGCTGATATCCCAAAGTGTAGCCATAAGTATCTATCTATGTGTGTGTGTGTGTGTGTGTGTGTGTGTGTGTGTGTGTGTGTGTGTGTGTGTGTGTGTGTGTGTGTATTGACTTTGTTCTGTTTCTTGAAAGTTACCATACTACGCTTCTGAAAAGAAACTGAGCAGATGACACAAAAGCTGTATCACGTTGCAAGGCAATGACAAAGATAAAGAACATAGTCGTCTAATACCATTCATAAGGGATGTCAGCAACAATCTGCTCACCAGTCCAGAGGACATCAAGAACAAATGGAAGGAACACTTCCAGCAGCTTCTGATGAAAGAAAACTCTCCAAAAGCTGTACTGCCACATGCCTACAATGAAAGAGAAAGCAGAGCCCATTACAGAAGGAATACAACGTATACTAAGAAAGATGAAGTCATGGAAAGCAGCAGGTTTTAATAAAGTCCCAGGAGATCTGATGAAGATGTTTTATACATTGTGGAAGAAATGGCTCTTGAGGACACTCCTTGCAGTATAGAGACAGAGGGGTATCCCAAAAGGCTGGAGAATAAGTATTCTGATGCCAGTGTACAAGAACAAAGGGGATATTTACAAATGAAGACAGTACAGAAGTATTAAACTCCTGTCATACTGTATGAAAATATTGAAGAAGGTGACTGGTACTTTCTACTGCTCTGCATGTCAGTGTAAGATGGAAGGTGAGCCGTTTGAATTCATATCAGGCTGTAGTACAACTGATCTGATGTTTGCAGTAAGACAGATAGTGGAAAAGAAGTTAAAGATGAGGAAAGAGTCCAACGTCCAACTGGGCATTCATAGACTGAAAAAGTATGTGAAAAGGTCTGAAGAAAGCTAATTTAGGCAGTAAGTTTGAAGTTCTGGAAACTAGTAGTATTTCAGACACTATCTCCTATCTCTAAACTTTTAGAAAAGTGTATCCATCTACAACTCCTACCATACCTCTTGGACAATAACCTACTAACTCCAACACAACGTGGTTTCAGACCCAGTCACAGTACTATGACAACCCTTCTCTCCTTCCTGGTAGCTGTGAACAAAGCCCGGGACTCTGGCCACATTGTCTCTACTCTCCTACTAGACTTCTATATGGCCTTTGATACTATCTCCCACAATCTACTACTAACTAAACTCTCCAAGCTTAACTTGTCACCCTCTTCTCTGAACTGGTTCACTAGCTACTTATCCAATAGCTATCAAGCAGTAAGATGGAAAAAAGCCACATCCCCTTTCATCAACACCCCAACTGGTGTTCCCCAGGGATTTATACTGGGTCCCCTTCTTTTCAATGTATTCATAAACGATTACCACAACTCCATCCCTTTAACAAAAATTATCCAATACGCAGATGATTCAACTATTATAGCAATAACCCACGCCTGGGTGTGGGTAATGCTGGATTTACCCACGGTTGGCGTGATTTGGTCCCGAGGGCGAAGCCCGAGGGACCAAACAAAGCCAACCGTGGGTAAATCCAGCATTACCCACACCCAGAAGTGGTTATTTATTATATTAATGACATTATTTAAGAAAAGAAATAATTACTTTTCTTAAATAATGGCATTGTATAATGCCTCTTTACTGCCCTTCCGCAGCTGTCTGGTATTCTGCGGCAGTTCTGATGTACTGCGCGCCTGCACAGTACATCAGAGCTGTGGGCAAAAGCAACGGAGAACACAAGATCTCTGTTGCTTTTTTTTACTGTTTCGCTATGTTAAATGGGTTTAACATAGCGAGACAGCTTTAAAATAAGCAACGGATAGCTCCATTGCTTATTGTAAAGCTGTCTCGCTATGTTAAACCCATTTAATATAGCGAGACAGCTTTAAAAAAAAAGCAAGGGAGATCGCAAGATCTCCGTTGCTTTTTACACACTGTGTCACTATGTTAAAGGAGTTTAACATAGCGAGACAGCTTTAAAAAAAGCAACGGAGATCTCCGTTGCTTTTTACACACTGTGTCGCTATGTTAAACTCTTTTAACATAGCGAGACAGTGTTTTATACTAACGGAAAAAGTCCGGGCGACCGGACCTTTTTCCGTTAGTATATTGAGGGATTTACAACGGGCACGCTGGTTGGGCTGGTCAGCGTGCACGTTTTAGGGGAGGCATTGTATAATATCTGTTCTGCTACCTCCATCCCCACACTGCTAAAGCTTACTCAAGATGCATTCTCAACCACCGAACAATGGATGAAAACAAATCACCTTATACTCAATGCCTCCAAAACCAAAGTAATGGTATTCACCCCCTCTAAAGCTACCTCCTTCAATCCAAGTAATTTTTCTATTACTATTCATAACAATACACCTCTCGAACTGGTATCTGAGGCCAAATTACTTGGGGTCCACATTGACAATCAGCTTAAATTCAATTCCCACCTTCAATTAAATATAAAAAAACCCACCAAAAACTCAGCATGCTCTACCGACAGAATCGTTATCTTACACCGTCTACCACATTTCTCATCCCGTCCCTCCTCTATGGAGCCCCACTCCTAACTAACCTACAATCTTCACTCAAAACACAACTCTCCTCTTGCTATAACAAAATTGCCAAGTTTGCTACCTCCCATAAGTTCTCCTCACACCACTGTTCGGCCCTCCACAAACTAAAATGGTTAGAACTACCCAATCACCTCACTTACTCTTGCACACAAGCTCATCTTCAATCCTTCCCTCTGCTGCCCCTCCCTTTCCTCTACCATTAAAATGCACCTCCCTGACAGAATAGTAAGATCTAACAACCAAAACCTAATTGAATTGTATAAACCAATTTGTCCCCCTGGAAAAAATCTCTTATCCTACAGTCTTGCTCATCTCTGGAAGTCCTTACCACCATCCATTTGTACTATCTTAAATCACTTGTCATTCAAAAAATCCCTTCACTCACACCTAATTTCCCAGTGGGAATGCTCCTGCTCCCACCCCACATAATCTCCTCCCCTAGTCATACTGGGAATTTCCACTTCTCCTCCCCTACTCATAATTGGAATTCCCACTTACTCTCCTAAACTCATAAATCTTGCTCTTGCTTGTATTAAGCTATTTTTTTTCTGAACACTTTAAAGGTACCTCTTAAGTGTAACATACCCTAAGATGGAAAAGGTTCCCTGTTTCCATATTGAAAAAATTCTCTGTCAGCTAATATATCTCTCTCTTGCTTGTATTAAGCTATTCATCCTGAATGCATGAAAGATATCTCCAGTGTAACCCACCCTAAGTTGTAAAAGCTTCTCAGTTTCTATATTGTAAATTGTTTATTTTCAGCTATACAAGATTGTAATATTTGTATATATTTGTACACTAGTCTGCTGTATTTCTAAGTTTCCTTCATTTTTTTACTAGTCCATAGTAATTGTATAATTGTAACCAAATACCTTATTGTAACCTTGCTAGTTGTTTTTGGAACTTTTTTTTGGAGCTTGTCTCCCCAGGACTCCATTGAAAATGGTTATTTTGGCCCAATGGACTATCCTGGTAAACCAACTGCAAATAAATAAAAATAAATAAACTATGTACAGGCACTCAATGACCCAGATATGAACAGTGTTCAGACTTAGAAGGTTTCTCTGTTTGAGTGGGTGCTCATCAGGGGTCAGCTCTAAATTCACTCCTGTTCATATTGGTGATGGACAACATCAGTAAACAAGTCAGAGAAGATAAATTAACAAACCTGCTGCATGTAGATGATGTGGCAATACAACAAATCCTGAACAGGAACTTCAAAAAAAAAAAAAAAAAAAAAATCAGGGACTGAAGACAAAACTCAAAGCATACAGGAAAAAAATGAGAAACATCAGAAGAGACTAACAGTTGAGAGAAGGGAAGGGAGGTGTGGCTGAGGAGATGGTAAGTTTAATTGTGGTGGTTAGAGCCATAACTCTCAACTATACAGATTTTCGCAGAATGTCCAGATTTTTGCCTCATATTTTTGATCTATTCCTCTTAAAATTTGTAGTTTGCTGGCAAATCACTATTGATTGAAGTCACTAAATAATGATACACATTTGACTTTCAGGAAATGCATGCTAACATAAACCCTGTTAATCTAACAACTTTCTAAGTTCATGAGAGCAATATTTAAAGTCTATCCCTATTTTTAAGCCTTTGTTGCAACATTATTTTAGGCTTTGTCCAGATTTCTTGCACTAAGAGGTTGAGAGGTATGGTCAAAGCTAGAACTGGAGGTGCTTCAGCCCACTGGCAAAGAGTGTGACAGAAGAATGCCAAAGAAAACAAAAAGTAAGGAGTAACCGTGCAACCAAACAGTGGTGGGACAAGTATTTATGGTACAGAAACCAGGGCAGTGAAGTCAGAGCAGCTGAGGAAGCTTGTGGTAATGAAGTGTCTGAGGTGGGTGGTAGAATGCACACTACAGGGTCAGAGTAGTCCCAACTACACACAACACAATGGTGTCACGTGTGTGGGAGAGCAGGCAATAATTTGATGAAGTGGGTTTGGGAGAGGCAGGAAAAAGGCATGAGAGGTGAGGATGTCCAGCCACGAGATGGGTGGATTGCATGAGAAAAGAAAAAGGTAGAAGAGTGCGCTGAATTGTGAGAAGTGGCAACAGCTGTTATGGCACCCTGAACATATGCAGAAATTGGAAAAAGTGGTGTAGATGATGAGTTATGGTTCATGTGATTTTCACAGTGTACTCAAAAGAAGGCCAAAACTGTGGCTAAATTGCTATTTTACAGTAAATCCCAATGCAATATTTATTTATATTCTATTATTTATTGAAGAAATTACTTCTGCGGTGGTGCAGCGGTAGCATTGTTGCCTCACAGCAAGAGGTTCTCCCATTTGATTCTCAGCTGCAGTGCGGGGAGTGCCTTCTGTGTGGAGTCTGCTTGTCCTCCCCGTGGTTGGGTGGGCTTTCGAAAGACATGAGTAAATGGGCGTGCCTTCCTTGAAGGTTGAATGTCGAGCTGGCACCTCGGCGTTTGTGAAAATCTACTGCCAATCATTAGCAGACCGGAGTTCCGCTGTGGCGACCCCTAACCGGGAAAAGCTGAAAGACAACAACAACATTTATTAAAGAAATTATGAACATTAACTGAACTCCAACAGAAGTGCACTAAACCAGTGAATGTATAGTGATACATTTATTGGTTAATGGGCAGATCTTAAATAATGAAAACACATTTTCTGGCCAGTAAAAATTGATTGGAGACTGTTCCTTCAGTCTAGCTCTGACAAAATGGCACGTCATACCTTCACTAAGGACAGGTTACAGTCCTGTCTAGCAATAAATTCTCATTTTATGGAACCACATATACAACAATTTTCAGTTCCTATGGCAACCATATCTAGGCTTCCTTCTTTTCTTCTCCTTTCCTTCAGTACTAATCACTGGGAACTTTGTTCTTAGACTAGAATGCATTATATAGAACATAAAATATATAATGTGACATTTAAAAAGACAACCCCCGGGATTCATGAAGCTCGGCGCAAGGCCGGCGTAAAGCCTGTGCCGGCCGTGCGGCATATATATGGTGTAGTAGTGCCATATGCATATTAATGAAGGTGCGCTACCACCACATCCACGTGCATAGGAAACGTGCGCGAGTGCATGGGGAATTTCTAAGTTGCGCCCGGAGGCGTGTCAATGTCGGCTGTCGATGAGCAACCTAAACTGCTGAATATTATAGTCTGCCTGCAATAGTAATCTCACCTATCAGTGTCCATGGATAATAAAACGTATGCAAAGCATGCAAGACAGTTCCTGGCCACACAAAATTGAGAATCAAACAGAAATGCATGCAACACAATATGAGTTTCCATCCTTGGAACAAATGATATTTAAAATCGTGTGTCCGTAATGTACTGCACTGTAAGTAGTTATACCCAGTGGAAGTGAAGCGCATCATGTCAGCGCGCCACCAATACACACTTCCAGCCCCATGGGCAGGGTCACCAGCAGTCCCACATTGGTAGTGATAGTACACAGCTGGGCAGTTGTGGCCATATAACAATCGTAAAGAAACCTGACAGTCCATATTGTATACCAAAATCACACAAACATATGAATATTAAAATGTGCTATACACATGAACAGGAATGTAACCGGCACATACACATAGGATGGTTTATGCGGAACTGGGACATCCAAATGCAGAATCCATGCATGCATAATGCAATATGCAACATCCCCTGTATAGCACATAACCTGCACCCACGTCCGAATGTCCACCAAATCCAGCTACCAGCCTTGCACAGCCGTACACCTACACATAGTGAGTATTACCCATATGTAGTAGGAAGTATCGCCCTAGGCAGTGTCAGGATTGCAAACTATGTATTCCATGTTTGTAAACATCCCATCACAGTTTCGTAAATACAAATGCCCGCACGTTCATGTTTTGGCAAAATGTGTGTACATCCCGCATGGGATAAGTAACCTGTTTAAACATCAGAGTTGTTTTCATGCCACGATGTCTAGTACTGTACACATCTGGACAAAAGTTATATGTGTAGTCACGGTACTGTTCAGTTTCTAGACAGACATGCAAAACATACTACACAGGACGGAACACCTGTCCACCATGCAGGTCTCCCCACATGAATTATCGACAGAATATATTCTACTCAATCACATACCGACACCACACCTCTCAACCTATTACAGCAACAAAATCTGGACAAAGCCTAAAATGATGGGTGGACAAATAGGGACAGATGTAAATACTACTCTCACAAACTTTGAAAGTTCACAGAATAATAGTATGTACATTAGCATGAAATGTTGTGAAGGATGTGGGGTAGTTCCCGAGTATTACAGAGGTCCGTACATATTTACAGTAACAAACCTTCACATTTGTTTACTGTACTACTGAATACCTGTAATTAATTCATTCATGTCCAAAATAATAATCCTCGTATGAATGAATACAGGAAATAGTCAAATGTGAATGGGAACACCACTCACCATGGATTATGTATTGTAACCACCCCCACCCATATTATGTATTGCCAACATAATAAGCTGCTGACAGGTGCCCAAACACATGTGTCTGTAAACACAGGTAAAATGTATAAAATGGACAAACTCTGTCCATGTGCTTTGTCTGACATTTGAACATGGTCAGGGCAGTTCTGTTCACCAGGCGGACAAGCCTAAACCCAGATCACCACATGAACACCCTGACAATCAAAGACTTGTATGTGCCAGGACTATAAGCCTTGGAGTTCTGAATATCCCTGGAATGATTAAATATGCAGCTTGGGTCCAGAGCAGTAAGGAATAGGGAATGTGTAATATGTAGTACCGCATTTTTCCCAGCAGGAGAATGGATGCCTGTGTTGTAAGTGAAGCGGTGAGGCATATGTTAATGTAGCTATGTACTATGGGTATGCATATAAATGAGTCAGAACAGAAATAGTATAGTGGTTACAGCATCCAGCCAACGTGAATGCAGTCCCTGTTCAATTACGGCTACAGCACATATAATGTTAAAGTGTAATGAATGCGTCTGTGCTGTACAGACATTTAAATATGTAAAGGTGAACGTGTGTTTCACATATGTCCTTTAACCGGATTACAGATATTTCACTGGTACTGTCACAAGTAATAAAGCCCACGTAAGCACAAAGACTTAGTAAACATATGTAACCCACAATAAGGATATGCAAGTGCGCCTGCGCGCATGTAATCCGCTCACAGCATAGCAAATGAATGCTGTTTTCTACACGTTATTTCTATATATGGATATATACATTTGTGTATAGATATATATCCACAGACTTAAACTAAATAAATATATGAAATAAAGAATGTACAGACATATATATATATATATATATATATATATATATATATATATATATATGTATATACAAACACATACATTAATTGATATATACATAACAAACATATAAACATATGTCCTTGTAGATATAACACATGTACATAAATAGGTTACATCATAGCTATTATGGATAGACATACAGACATGCAATAAAGGTAAATACACTGCTGCTTTCCAAACCATTGCCCGGAAAGTACCAGTGTGCCAGATCTGCACGTTCTACTCTTTAAACATGGATATAGGTGTCCTTTGCAGGACCCCAAAAATTGTGAATCTATACAGGCACTGTCCTGTAATGATTGCTGCAAAGAAGTGTCATCCGCAACTACAATATAGCTGTACATGCAACAGTAGCTTGTGCAAGTGTAATAACACATTGGTTGACAGAATGTATGACATATGTCCCGATACGCGGAGAGTGGATAGTGCTTAGAAGTGTCTTCATACTTTATTATCGCTCACATTAAATATGTCTTATGAGTACTGTGGAGGGGTGTCAGGTATGGGAATCATGGGTATGCAATAATGGGCCTAGGTGTTGGTTGGCACAGATTTATTAGGTCTGCCCCATGGGAGTGATTAATATTCCTATGTAGGTATAGCACATGCCTATATCTTCCAAAAATGAAGAACACATCTACTGGATATTGTGTAAACCATTGGGGGAAGATGTAGAGACTTATATCAGTGTCTTGTAAGTGATTATCATGGATGTACATGCGTACGACTAAGATGGTAACCATACCTCTCAACCTTTCAGAATAAGACATCTGGACAAAGGCATTTTAAAATAAGTACAAATAGGGAATATTTTAAATATTCCTCTTACAAAGTTAGAACGTTAATAGAATAATGGATCATTCATTAGTATGAATGTTTTGAGGGTTATTAATTATAAACTACTAATGTCTGTCATTATTGTCTAACTCCACAGTCCCTAATGACTTGCCACTAAATTACCAGAAAGACACAATATTATGAAAAAAGGAACAAAATTATAAGTCTAAGTTTGGGACATTTACCCAAAATGTGTACAGTTGAGAGGTATGAAGGTAACCCTGTCCTAAATAAATGTATAGAACTAGTGAGATTAGGTGGACAGGTGTGAAGAAAGACATGATGACAAATGACAAAACATGTATATCAAAAGCATGTATCTCGATAAATGTGATGAATACTTATGCCCTGTGTTAGTCAATGTGGAAGGTTAATAGAAACAAAATAAATGTGTCCCTCAGGGTGTTATGCAGTTCCCCCGATACAGTGTTCAGTCTCCCACACTCACATGTGAGTTCTGCCACTGACGGAAAGCGCAAATGCCGGTGAACCCATAAGGTAGATGATAGCAGAATATGTTTTGATTAGCACCTGCTGGCTTTTGTGAGGAACACAACACTCTGGGCGGGTGTGTCCTACAAAAGGAATGTAATGGCATCTGGCCTGTGATTTCTTCATATATTGTGTGTAGTGGTGTAATAAAATGATATATCTTGTATCAGAAACAGATACATGTTATAGGAAACAGTATTATCGACTATACTACTACAAGAAAAATCTGAAGGTATGAAAAGCGCTGAAGTAGTCAGTTTAGTATTGACCGCAGGTATGTGTTGACTTGTCAAATGTCACAGCTGTATATATAGTTCCTATAGGGCTGTCACCTCTACAAATGCTAAAAGTGGGAGCTGCTCTGTAGAAATGTCAGACGTAGCAGGTCAAAACATACCTACAGCCATGCATACTCCACAAATAGACATATTATTACACAGCAAAGCTTAGGCCAGGATTCACGAAGCCTTGGCCAGCGTTTATGAGTAGAGTAAGAGTAGAGCAAGACAAGATGTCTGCCGAGCTATTCAGCAATATCCTGTAGGGGCGTGTAAGACAGCCCCTAAAATGAACGTTGCACGGACAATGTTAGGATATGCAAATTACGCCATTTGTAGGTGAAAGCTATACAAATGATGTAAAATTTGCGATACATGAAACAGTAAGCTGTCCGTGCAAGAGTAGAGTTATGTGCAGAAATGTACTCGGATGTTAACTGAGTAACGTTCTGCACGTAGCTAAACGGAGCAATGTCAGCTGCAAATAAAGGATGAATTTAGTTGAAGAAGCATGCCAATGGTCAAATATAAGGCCAGTGGCATGTTTTTCCATTGGAAATTAATAAAACTCTAGTTGTCCTCCCCCGATCTCCGGTGTTTAAGCGTAGTGCAGCGGCGCGAATACTAGCTGCGCTTACAAAACAAGAAAAATATGTAAAATATACATACAAATTGTAATGTTAGTTAAAAGTTAGTTCGCCATGCAGGTGAATGGCAAGCTGAAGACAACATGGCTATTGAGTAGTGGTTGCTATGTGTGGAAGCACACTTTCAGAGATGTAACCAAGCATTAGTAGGCAATCCTATGCAATTGAGGCTGGGGATAGTGAATCACAATTTGTCATGCCATATGGGCCAAGCCTCTACAGTGTAAGAGTAGGTTAAGGGGACTATCAGCGTAGGAGATAGGTGACATCATGAGTGTGTATGTATAAAACACTGTAATCTTATTGGAGCAGTGTGTCACATGTTTGCTGTCAGTTACCCATCAGTGGAAGAGGCGTGTTATGATTTATCCTAGGTAAAGTCAGGAAACTGATGGTGTACGCCATGGATATCACTGAAGTTTCTTGCAAACCTGCTTACAGTGTGTTTGCGCCTGTGCGCGCCTGTAAGCCCGAGTAAGCATGTGTGCACACGTGTCTGCCCGTATGTGCGCGTTGAAGAACGAGTAAGCTAGTGTAAGATTGTTGAAGCCTGTGTAATGTCGTGTAAGCCAGTGTAAGTGTTTGTACGCATGTATAAGCCTGTGTGCACGCGTGGAAGCGGATGTGCACTTTACTGTGCTCCTATGTGCGGCGCTGCTCATTATGGAAACAGACAGTGAAAAGGAAGGTAAACAAATAGCAGTAAGTTAACCAAGGAGAACTACCACAGCTAGCAGGTGAAAACAATCAGAATGAGCATATTACACAGCCAGTACAGTAGGCCAGCACAGCACAGCACTTACAACTCTACAAACAGCATTCCACCATGTTTTTCTCAGACACACTGCAACACTGTAGTATACTAAGAGAAGTGAAAATTGAAAAAGCTTAACTGAGACAACATAATTTTAGGGGCTGCCATTGCTATTATAAGTCAACATATGCAACATGCGGAGGGTTGTGCCAATGTGAATGCTGCTCAGCAACACACAGTAAGTAGACGGAGAAGAGTGTGCAGGCACAGGGTAACCTACCAGGGGCTACATGAGCTGGAGATAGTAGAGCACTATAGAGTGGACAGAGACCTCCTGCAGAAGATTGTGGAGCTGTGCAGGCCATGTCTCACACACAGAACCAACAGAGGGAAACCCATCCCAGTGGAAACCAAGGTATATGTTGCCCTAAGGATACAAGCAACAGGTACTTTCCAGAGATCAACTGGTGATATGATGTAGATTTCACAAACATCAGCATCCAGGGTACTGCACCATTTCATGAATGCCATGTCAGCACAGGTCAGTGATCATGTATATATCCCCAATTCCCATGAGGTATTGGGCAGCAATATGTGTCTTTTCCATGCAATAGTGGAATACCCTGAGTACTGGGTGCAAGACACTGCATGCACATATGCATCAAAGCACCAGCCAGTGAGTGTGGTAGGGCCTACATCAACTACAAGGGCTTCCCCTCCATGAAGTGGCAGTTTGTGTGTGATGGCCAGCCCATAATACTGAATGTGTGAGCTGGATGCCCTGGAAGCTGCAATGCTTCCTATATGTGGCATCTGACGCAGCTGTACAAAACATTTGGCAATGGGGACAACCCTCATGGTCACCTAGTGGGGGATGCTGGATGTGCAGTTCAACTGTGGCTGATGACACACATCAGAAATGCACACACACATGAACAGGAATGCCATAATGAGGCACACGCACAAACAGAAAATGTAATCTAGCATGTGTTTGTGTTGCTCAAGTCACAGTTCTGGTGCCTGGACACATCTGGTGGAGCATTAAAGCACTTGTCAACTACATGTACCAGAATTGTCTGTGGCCTAGGTCAACTGTGTCACACACACACACACACACATGACAGTTTATATACATAGTGTGAGTGACTGTTCATGTATGTGTTTTACTGCAGAACAGTTCAAACACAGCAAAGTCTGTCAATAATGGACATTCATCATAGTTGTACAACCACCTTGGTGGATATGCATGCAGACCTCTCATTGCTTATGTGATACAGTGATGTACTTCAAAATACCATTGTAAATGCAAATATCAAATGACAAATGACATAGCACTTGTCTATATGTACACATTGTTACACATTATACATATTGGGGTCTAATACCTATGTGTTA
The DNA here is from genome assembly GCF_019279795.1 of Protopterus annectens. Taxonomy (NCBI): domain Eukaryota; kingdom Metazoa; phylum Chordata; order Ceratodontiformes; family Protopteridae; genus Protopterus; species Protopterus annectens. The sequence continues at coordinate 1,927,512,880 of NC_056741.1, forward strand.
CTGTTGGTATAATATGTGTAGTAAATGTGGATAACTAACTGTTTTTAGCCTTATAGGTTTACAGCATGGGTTGGATAACACGTATCTGTCTGTATGATACCCTTGTGTAGAATAACTGTGTCATGTGCAGAATGCATTGTAGGCCACAGTATGAATTTCCAGATGTGGACAGGAATATCCCTATTGTCTTTGCTTGTAACTAACATGGCTATATGTCAAACAGTAATGGTCCCAGCAATGTGTGGCGGTCAATACCAGTGCTTACTGGTATAGCATAGTACATGAAGGATCCACACGCTACTGTGTGTCCTACATGTGTGGGTCAGTTGTGAAGATATCATATAACAATTGGTTATTCAGACTGTTGAGGTCGTGTCTACTACCATAATGCAAAACAATCACAGATAGTAACAGTATCACCCACAGCACCGTTTAAAACCATATCAATCACACATGTGTAGCCAAGTACAACAATATGTGTATTATAATGCATACTGGCTACCAATAGAAACTATGAAGTGTTAACAGTGTGTAATACAGGCATGTTACCATTCCAATGTGTCCACTATACATGTACATGCAGACAGTGCACCTTCACCATGTTCACAAATAAATACATGAAAATCTGTACTACACACATCACACACGTACTGCACACTCTGAAACACATGCTGCCAATACTACACACGTCAGTCAAATGGCACATGGATGGATAATAAATCTTCAGAATTAACAGTGCTGTACACTATACTACATTG